>NC_052091.1:14791212-15102462 GCF_015852505.1 Tachyglossus aculeatus
TCCCAAGCGCTAAGTCCAGTGCTCTGCACACAGTAAGCGCTCAATAAATACGATTGATTGATTGATTGATTACCTGGATCTCTTCCCTAGCTGATGCTCTCCGAGTGGCTGATCGACGTCCCCGCAGATCTGGTGGAGAAATGGATCATGGTCGTGTGTCCTGTCGGAAAACGAGTCCTTGTTGTGGCTTCTCGGGTAAGAATCAGCCTCACTCAGCAGGGGACATTATATCTCTCATAGAGCTGTGGGCCCATTGAAAAGCCCCCATCTCCCCACTCACTGAGCACTTTCTGTTGGTTTCTCGATTGGCGCAATATCTGCTGTGGTGCTTTTTGTTATGGAGGCCTGAGTGTTATAACAGTGTCTCAGGATAGGCCTTTGGGTTTGATTTTTTGTTTTGTTTTGTGGGGTCTTTTTATGGTTTTAAAGTACTTATTATATGCCAGGCACTGTTGTAAGCACTGGGGTAGATACTAGCTAATAGTAATGATGGTATTTTTTAAGCACTTACTATGTGCCAAGCACTGTTCTAAGCACACAGTTCACGTCCCACATGGGGCTCACAGTCTTAATCCCCATTTTACAGACGAGTTAACTGAGGCACAGAGAAATTAAGTGACTCGCTCAAGGTCACACAGGAGACAAGTGGCGAAGCCAGGTCCTTCTGACTCCTGGGTCTGCGTTCTTTCCACTAGGCCATGCTGCATCAGCGTGGCTCGGTGGAAAGAGCACAGGCTTGGGAGTCAGAGGTCATGGGTTCAAATCCCAACTCCGCCAATTATCAGCTGTGTGACTTTGAGCAAGTCACTTAACTTCTCTGTGCCTCAGGTACCTCATCTGTATAATGGGGATTAAGACTGTGAGCCCCATGTGGGGCAACCTGATCACCTTCCCAGTGCTTGGAACAGTGCTTTGCACATAGTAAGCGCTTAACAAATGCCATCGTTATTATCTCAGTTTCTGACCATTTTGTTGACTGCTCTTTGGAATAGACACCCCCACTGTGTAGGGGAAAGGCGGAAAAGGATAACCACAAGAAAATAGAGTCTTCTAGACTGTGAGCCCGTTGTTGGGTAGGGACCGTCTCTATATGTTGCCAACTTGTACTTCCCAAGCGCTTAGTCCAGTGCTCTGCACACAGTAAGCGCTCAATAAATACGATTGAATGAAGAAAATAACCAAGAATTTTGGCTTCTTTCATTATAGGGCTCTACTGCAGCTTACACCAAGAGTGGATATTGCTTCAAAAAATTTGCTTCCCTTCTGCCAGGAGGCAGCAAAGATAGCTCAGGGACAGACAAAGGTAATAATGTAATAAACCTTAACATGAATATAATAATAATAGCAAAACCCTTCAAAGTCCTATTAAAGTTGCATCTCCTCCAGAGGCCTTCCCTCACTAATTCCTCATTTCCCCCATTTGTTCTCCGTTCTTTGTTGCTTATTCACTTGGATCTGGAACCCTTTAAGCACTTGCTATTCACCCCATCCTCAGACCCACAGCGCTTATGTATATAGCTGGAATTTATTTTAAAGTTTGTCTCCCTCTCTAGACTGTAAGCTCCTGATGGACAGAGGTCATGTCTATCAACTCTGTTGTACTCTCCCAAGTGCGTGGTACGGTGCTCTGCACACAGTAAGCATCCAGTAAATGCTTGATTGATATGAAGAATCTAACAAATGGGGTTTATTGAACAAACATTTTGTGCAGAGCACTGTCCTAAGCACTTGGGAGAGTACAGCAGGATTAATAGGCAGGGAAAACCTGCACTAAGGCAAATTACAGGAAGGAGGAAATAATAAAATATGTAGGATATTCAGTTAAGTACAGGGCAGGTGGGGTTTTAAAGGTGGGAAGCAGCTGTGGTTTGTCAGGTATGAATCGTCCCCCTCTCCATCCCCCCCATCTTACCTCCTTCCCTTCCCCACAGCACCTGTATATATGTATATATGTTTGTACATATTTATTGCTCTATTTATTTATTTATTTTACTTGTACATATCTATTCTATTTATTTTATTTTGTTAGCATGTTTGGTTTTGTTCTCTGTCTCCCCCTTTCAGACTGTGAGCCCACTGTTGGGTAGGGACTGTCTCTATATGTTGCCAATTTGTACTTCCCAAGCGCTTAGTACAGTGCTCTGCACACAGTAAGCGCTCAATAAATACGATTGATGATGAATTAGGAGGGAATTCCAGGCAGGGGAGAGGAACTAAGCAGGAGGTCGGAGGTGGGAGGTTAACTTGAGAGGAATGAATGAATGAGTCAATCAATAAATACGATTGATTGATTGATTGATTGAGTCTATCAATCAGTAGTATTTATTGAGCACTCACTCAGTACAGAGCACTGTAGTAAGCAATGGGACAGTACAACAGAGTTACTAGAAATAATAATAATAATAATTATCATTATGGTATTTGTTAAGCACTTACTATGTGCCAGGCACTGTACTAAATGCTGGATCCCTGCCCTTCAAAGATTTTTCTTAGGGGTCTTCCATCCGTAAACTATTTGGTCCTGCCCTTCTTAACCACAGTGGCCACAGTTTGAATACTTCCCCTGGGGGAAATGACCATTTAGCATTTTCCAGTGGCAACATTTCTTAAAGTGGCTATATCCTTAGTGGAAATGAGCAGGGGGTGCTCTTCCCCACCTGTTTCAGAGCCTAAACAGTCATGAAGAGTTTTAGTCGCCAAGGCAGGAGGACCTGTTGCGTAAACTCCATCCTGGGCCAAAAGCCGCTTAAAGGCGACGTTCTCACGAAACATTTGGCTGCTGTGGCAATAGAGAGCTGCAAAATGGTACTTTGAGTTTCGGAAGCTGTTTAGGTGAATCCATTGCATTTTTCTCCCTAGACTTTACCATCCTGGATTGCATCTACAGTGAAGTGAACCAAACCTACTACGTTCTGGATGTGATGTGCTGGAGGGGACACCCCATCTATGACTGCCAGGTAGGGATCATCTGCCCCGGCCCCCTTCTCGTCTTACGGGGTTCCTTCCTGGAGAGAGAGTCCCTGTTACCGTCTACGCAACCAGCTACGGGACGCGGCTTATCGCAACCACGATCCAATGCGTCTTCCACCTCGGTCTCTGTTTCGACACCTGGGTCTAACATAACTTTGTGGGGGAAAAAAATGAAGTATGAGAGGAAACGTGGGAATCAGGAGACGAGGGTCAAAGTGGAGCTTTCCGAGAGCAGCTCCGGTATTCTTCTCTCCAGGTAGGCAGAGTCCAGCAGGGAGGGGGGAATTCCCGGCGAAGGAGGAGGCAGCATGGTGTAATGGATAGAGCACGGGCCTGGGAGACAGAAGGCCGTGCGTTCTAATTCCGGCTCCGCTACTAGTATGCTGTGTGACCTTGGCCAAGTCGCTTCACTTCGGTGCCTCAGTTACCTCATCTGGTAAATGGGGATTGAAACTGTGAGCCCCACGTTGGGCAGGGACTGTGTCCAAACTTATTTGCTTATATCCACCCCAGCGCTTAGTATAGTGGCTGGCACATAGAAAGCGCTTAACAAATACCATCACTAGTACTATTATTATTATTACTATTAATTATTATCATCCATCTGGGACCATTAATAAAGTTGTCCCGAGCACCAAGAGGAAAGAAGAACCTAAGCCTAATTTACTGATCATCGTGCCTTAAGATGTGTTCACTTCTCGGGACCTTTTTCCTCTCCTCCTCCCCTTTCCCCCTTCCCTACTTCCTTCCCCTCCCCACTGCACCTGTATATATGTTTGTACAGATTTATTACTCTATTTATTTTACTTGTATATATTTACTATTGTATTTATTTTGTTAATGATGTGCATCTAGCTTTATTTCTATTTATTCTGATGACTTGACACCTGTCCACATGTTTTGTTTTGTTGTCTGTCTCCCCCTTCTAGACTGTGAGCCTGTTGTTAGGTACGGACTGTCTCTATATGTTGCCAACTTGTACTTCCCGAGCGCTTAGTACAGTGCTGTGCACACAGGAAGCGCTCAGTAAATACGATTGAATGAATGAGTGAATGACTCTGTCTCTGGGACAGAACAATTGTATTTTTTGAGCACATACTGTCTGCAGAGCACTGTACTAAGTACTTGGGAGAGTACAGTATAACAGAATTGATAGAAATGTTTCCTGCCCACAAGGAGCTTACATATAGCCTAGAAGGGGAGACAAATATTAATATAACAAATATTTTGTCTGTCTGCACCACGCTGCTTCTCTGGTAGATTGCAGACTACCAGGAAAGACAGACGCTAACTTTATAGATAGGAGGAAGTGATAAGGTATAAAGAGATGTACATCGGGAGTTGGGGGGCTTTGAGAGTATTGAAATGCTTAGATGGCAATCGAGGAAGGGGAGCAATGGGTAAGAGATATAGACAGGAACAGACAAAAACAGGCAGATTCAGAGAAGGACTGAGGCATAGACGGCCGTTGTAACACAGATAGGGAAACGAAGGAAGGCCGGGAGACCCAAACAGGAAAACACAGAGCACGAAAGGGATTTGAGACACTACGTGGTTTGGTAGCGGTGTGTGTCTTGTTGGGTGGGTAAAAAGCAGGAGGCAGAAAGGTTGGGTAAGTAGACAGTACCTTCATTTTAAAAGTCACGAGAAACACGCATTAAGTTCTTGCACTGTGCTGTGCCACGAACAGGATACGTGCACATTGATTCCAGCACTGTCCCTGACCCACGAGGGGCTGACCATCTACAGGACATTTAGGAAAAAAGAAAAAAAACTGGTCAAAAACCATACACGTGTTACGCGTGTCAGCTAGGTGTATAAAATGACAAACTTGGCAGAATCAAAGTCTCCCATTCAGAAGATTGGCATCCTGAAGGGAAACTCAGATCAGTTGGGTTGTGGGCTGCCCTTTCATTTTATTCTCTTTTTTCCCCCTTTCCAGACAGATGTCCGATTTTATTGGATGCACACCAAGTTGCTAGAAGAGGGACTGGGAGAAAAAAGCAAGCTCAATCCGGTAAGTTGTTTGTATCTAGAGCTCAATTTTTTTGAAACCTAATCTAGTTTAGCGAGGCGTGCACTCCTCTTCTCCGTGTTGCTGCTTAACAATACTTAATACGTGCATTAGCTCTTTGAAATTTTCAGATTGTTTTGCAATCACTAATTAAGCCTTGGAAACGAAAATGGCTTAGATGCCTAGAGAGATTTCCCCAGCTGAAAAGGCAGTTGATCCACTGGGGGAGGTGGTCGGGAAAAATCGGGATCGTTGGCTGCTTCTGTGGCTCGGGAGAGAGAACAGGGGAACCAGCAGCTCTGAAAAGCCTGAGGGGTAGGGGAGGGTGGGCGGAAGGGTCCCTCCAGACTGAAAGGAGAGAGAAGAGAGTCAGCAGCAGTTGCAGTTGGGCTAAAGAGAGTACCCAGTTTTTCAGTGAGATTTTTCATGAGAGAGGGCCTTAGCAAGCAGATCCACGGAGCTGAGGAAGAGGAAAGAAAGCCCGGTGTCATACCGCCCATTCCTGTTCTGCGGTTGCTAGGTCAGGCTGGGTCCCTTTTGTGGCGCTCGTGAAAGGCCGGAACAAAAGAGGAATTACACCGTGCGTCGCTTCAGTTACCCTGCCCTTTCTCTTCCAGTTCAGCTTCGTGGGGCTGAAGAATTTCCCATGCACCCCTGAAAGCTTATGCAAAGTCCTGTCCACGGACTTCCCTTTTCAGGTAAGGACCGCCCGGCGTCGGTGAGCCGAAGCATCGGGAGAACCGAATTGGCGAACGGGGGCCGGAAAGGCGGTCGGGACAAAAGTTGGGGGCCCCAGTTGGCGTTTCGAGAGAAGCTCCATTCTTTGCTCACCCAGCCCAGGTGTCAGTGGGTCTCATCTCACCCCAGATTTACACAGCAAATCCTTTCCTTCGCTAATCCCATTTTCCCCCTTCAGTCGTCGCCGACCAGTGTTGGTTGAAACACGATAATTTAGTTAAAAGAACTCGATAATAATAATAATAATAATGATGGTATTTGTTAAGCGTTTACTGTGTGCCAAGCACTGTAGTAAGAGCTGGAGTGGATACAAGCAAATCGGACTGGACACAGTCCCTGTCCTTTGTGGGTCTCACGCTCTCAATCCCCATTTTACAGATGAGGGAACGGAGGCACAGAGAAGAAAAGTGACTTGACCAAGGTCACACAGGAGACAGGTGGTGGAGCCGGGATTAGAACCCATGACTTTCTGACTCTGTCTACTGTGCCGTGCTGCTACTTCTATAATAATAGTTAAGCCCTTACCGTGTGCCAAGCCCTGTCCTAGGTGCTGAGGGAGATACATTACTGTCAGATCAGACACAGTCCCTATCCCAAACAGGGCTCCCAATCTAAGCGGTAGGGAGAATGGGTATTTAATCTCAATTTTACAAGTGGTTAAATGACTTACCCAGGGTCACTTAACAGGCATGTGGCGGAAGCGGCACTAGAACCCAAGATTCCTGTCTCTCAGGTCCGTGCTCTTCCCACTAGCCCCCACCGCTCCTCAGAGCTTCCCAAATGCAGCGTGGCCAAGTGCCGCTCCGACGGCCCCTCGGGGAGCCAGTGAAGACTATGGCGTGGCCCCATTTGGATTTAGGGAACACTTGAGCCCTCTCCAAGCTCCATGGGACACTTAGGAATTTTAAGATGAGTCCCTAGAACATTAAAAAATATAATAATATCCCACAAACAGGAGGCCTCCCTTCAGTAAGTGGCCACACAGACAGACTGCTGTGCCTGGCCCAGGATATAGAGCTGTTAATGGCCCCGGGGCGTGCAAAAAAAGGGTGACCTCAGAGGAAAGGGACAATAATAATAATAATAATAATGACATTTATTAAGCGCTTACTACGTGCAAAGCATTGTTCTGAGCGCTGGGGAGGTTACAGGGTGATCAGGTTGTCCCACGGGGGGGGGCTCACAGTCTTAATCCCCGTTTTACAGATGAGGTAGCTGAGGCCCAGAGAAGTGACTTGCCCACAGTCACACAGCTGACAGTTGGCAGAGCCGGGATTTGAACCCAAGACCTCTGACTCCAGAGCCCGGGCTCTTTTCCACTGAGCCACGCACGGGCTGCATCCAGAGCACCGGTTTTGAGTTCTGCCTGGGTGCCGCTTCTTCCCCCGTGGTTTCAGTAGCGTGTCTGCTGTTTCCCCTCCCGCTGCCCCACCCCTGAGGCTCCTGCTTCCGGATTTGATGCCACTCTCATGCTTCCTTGCCCAGTTAGCGGGCATGCAGGTAGGTGGGTCCCCGGGGAGAGGCACATGCCGGAGGGAGGACCAAGAGGGAGGAGTCCCAACAGTCCCGGCGCCGGCAGAGAGCTCGGGGAAGCAGGATGGGCTTCGATCACTGGGGTCTGGAGTCAGAAGGACATGGGTTCTAATCCTGGCCCTGCCACGCGTCCGCTCTGTGACCTTGGGTAAGTCACTTCCCTTCTCTGTGTCTGTTATTTCATCTGTGAAATAATGATCTTAATAATGGTGGCATTTATTAAGCGCTTACTTGAGCGCTGGGGAGGTTACAAGATGATCAGGTTGTCCCATGGGGGGGCTCACAGTCTTAATCCCGTTTTACAGATGAGGTAACTGAGGCTCAGAGAAGTGACTTGCCCAGAGTCACACAGCTGACAAGTGGCGGAGCCGGGATTTGAACGCATGACCTCTGACTCCAAAGCCCGGGCTCTTTCCACTGAGCCACGCTGCTTGAAACTGAGACTGGGAACCCCACGTGGGACAAGGGACTACGTCCAACCTGATTTGCTTGTAACCACTCCAGGGCTTCGTACAGTGCCTGGTCCATAGTAAGCGCTTAACGAATATCACAATTATTTTTAGACTGTGAGCCCACTGTTGGGTAGGGACTGTCTCTATACGTTGCCAATTTGTACTTCCCAAGCGCTTAGTACGGTGCTCTGCACATAGTAAGCGCTCAATAAATACGATTGATGATGATGATTATCATCATCCCTGCCAAGAAGCACTCAGCCCAGGCCCGTGACAAGCCCAACCAGCATTTCTTGTAGATCAGAGCTGTCCTTTCCGCCTTATGTTAACGAGACACGGCTTTTCCGGGCTGTCCTGCGGTTTTGCTTCCTGGATGGTTGCCCGCCCATCGTTCTTGGCTTCATAGTGTTCCACATGGTTCATTGCTAATGGTGCAGTGTGTTTTTTAGGGTGACTACCTTGGGTAATAATCAGTGGGGAAGGTGTGTGAGGGGGCATAATTCAAATGTTTCCTCTCACTGAGGAAGCCTCGGTGAGGATGCATTTTGATCCCTACAGGTGACCGGTTGGGCAGTTAGCTGTCCCTTTATGGTGACTGGGTTTCTTGAAACTTTTAGCCTCCTGTACTGCTCATATACGGCCGATTCCTCTTCATTTCTCTCTCTCTCTCTCTCTCTCTAGGTGGATGGACTCCTTTTCTACCACAGGGCCAAACACTATAGCCCCGGGTGCACCCCCCTGGTAGGTTGGCTGCGCCCCAACATGGTTTCGGATGTGCTGGGCATCGCGGTGTCCATAGGCCGTTGGTGCTAGAGCCATTGGACGCTCTAGTTCCCTCGGTAGGAGCTCCAGAAGCCAGCCCCTGACCACAACTCGCCCCAGCTCCTGGGCCCCGCGCTGGAATTGAGCCAGTTGAGCCGGGCCTCGTGGGGACGGACTCCCCTGCTCGCTTCCCGGATCCGCCCCGGCGGGATCCGTCACGGGAATGGGCCCCGTCCCAAGCCGCCGGAGCAGCCGGAGCTCCTGCTTCCCGCTGCCGCCCAAGACGGGACCGCCCGAAGGCAGCCGTCATCTCTGGGGTCGGGGGGACCTCCGTCCCGGAGAGGCCTTCCGTTGCCAGGGACCCTGCCGAGCTCATCACCCGCAGAGCGAAGGGCTCCGTCGCTGGAGATTCCTGGCCACGGAATGAACTACAAAATGGGGCAGGACGGTTTCAACCTGAGTTCCTAAATTTCCACTGCGGACTCGGGTCTTCATTCCAGATGTGGGCGTAGGCTAATAACCGGAGAACCCCTGGTGATGGGCCACTCCCGGGTTTCCAGTTCAGCAGCCAGCCGGTCTTTACGGAGAGCGTCCGGGGGACGGGGTTCACACCTAACCCCCGTGGTCGTATAAGCCTTGCTCTTTGCCCTCAAGAAGTCTACAATCGAATTGAGTAGACGAGACAGGAGCGTAAATTTGAGTCGAGAAGAAGGCGACGACTCCAGCTGGTCTGTCAGACGTTTTCAGAACGCGTTTCAGCTGGGATTGTAGAAGGACAGTTAGCTTTGAGTTTTTTTGACTTAGTAAAGTAGGACTGTTCTTAGAAAAAAAAATGTAAATTCCGTTACTGATTCGCTCCGATCTTTTAAAGGTGAAACGGCATCCTCTGTCTTTACGTCAGGAAAGAGTCTGTACCGGTTGATCTCCAATTCCTTTTTTTTTTTTTTTTAGCACTTTTCTTTCATGCTGGTAAGAGATGGATAAAGTTGACTTGCTAAAAATAGGAGCAGTGTATATTTTGAGACTTCCTGTGAAGTGATGGTGACAGGAAATGCTCAAGTTCCTTGCGGAGTCATCAGAAGAGACCAAGCCTACCTTCTAGGCTGGCTACTATGGCGGTGATTTACAAATATAAGAACCCCCACATTCAGATTTGGCATACCCAGGTAGCAGGGTTTATTTTAGACTGGCAGAACTTGAACGTTAAAGTGGCATTAGGGTTGAATGTCAGGAAACTCCTCCTCCCTTGGGCTGGAACCACAAGGCCGCTGGAGGTCAGCAACTGACCCAAACAGAACCTGTCAGTTCATTCATTCATTCGGTCGTATTTACTGAGCGCTTACTGTGCGCAGAGCACTGTACTAAGCGCTTGGAAAGTACAATTCAGCAACAAAGAGAGACGATCCCCGCCCACAACGGGCTCACAGTCTAGAAGGGGTGGGGGGGAGAACAAAACCAAACATACTAACAAAATTAAATAAATAGAATAGATATGTACAAGTAAAATAAATTAGTAAATAAATAGAGTAATAAATATGTACAAACATATATACATATAACAAATATATATACATATAGGATGAAGACTGCGAGCCCCCCGTGGGACAACCTGATCACCTTGTGTCCCCCCCCCCAGCGCTTAAAACAGTGCTTTGCACGTAGTAAGTGCTTAACAAATGCCATCATTATGTTATTATTATCATTATTATTCCCTGGGCCTCAGTGACCTCATCTGTAAAATGGGGATGAAGACTGCGAGCCCCCCGTGGGACAACCTGGTCACCTTGTGTCCCCCCCAGCGCTTAGAACAGTGCTTTGCATGTAGTAAGTGCTTAACAAATGCCATCATTATGTTATTATCATTATTATTCCCTGGGCCTCAGTGACCTCACCTGTAAAATGGGGATGAAGACTGTGAGCCCCCCGTGGGACAACCTGATCACCTTGTATCCCCCTCCAGCGCTTAGAACAGTGCTTTGCACATAGTAAGTGCTTAACAAATGCCATCATTATGTTATTATTATCATTATTATTCCCTGGGCCTCAGTTCCCTCATCTGTAAAATGGGGATTAAGATTGCGAGCCCCCTGTGGGACAACCTACTCATCATCATCATCATCCATGGTATTTATTGAGCGCTTACTATGTGCAGAGCACTGTACTAAGCGCTTGGGAAGTACAAATTGGCAACACATAGAGACAGTCCCTACCCAACAGTGGGCTCACTCACCTTGTATCCCCCTCCAGCGCTTAGAACAGTGCTTTGCACGTAGTAAGTGCTTAACAAATGCCATCATTATGTTATTATTATCATTATTATTCCCTGGGCCTCAGTTCCCTCATCTGTAAAATGGGGATTAAGATTGCGAGCCCCCCGTGGGACAACCTACTCACCTTGTATCCCCCTCCAGCGCTTAGAACAGTGCTTCGCACATAGTAAGCGCTTAACAAATGCCGTCATTATATTATCATCATTATTCTCTGGGCCTCAGTTCCCTCACCTGTAAAATGGGGGTGAAGAGTGTGAGCCCCCCCGTGGGACAACCTGATCACCTTGTATCCCCCCCAGCACTTAGAACAGTGCTTCGCACATAGTAAGCGCTTAACAAATGCCATCATCATTATTATTCTCTGGGCCTCAGTTCCCTCGTCTGTAAAATGGGGGTGAAGACTGTGAGCCCCCCGTGGGACAACCTGATCACCTTGTTTCCCCCACCAGCGCTTAGAGCAGTGCTTCGCACATAGTAAGCGCTTAACAAATGCCATCATCATTATTATTCTCTGGGCCTCAGTTCCCTCGTCTGTAAAATGGGGGTGAAGACTGAGCCCCACGTGGGACAACCTACTCACCTTGTATCCCCCCCAGCGCTTAGAGCAGTGCTTCGCACATAGTAAGCGCTTAACAAATGCCATTATATCATTATTCTCTGGGCCTCAGTTCCCTCATCTGTAAAATGGGGGTGAAGACTATGAGCCCCACGTGGGACAACCTACTCACCTTGTATCCCCCCCCCAGCGCTTAGAACAATGCTTTGCACATAGTAAGCGCTTAACAAACGCCATCATCATTATTATTCTCTGGGCCTCAGTTCCCTCAACTGTAAAATGGGGGTGAAGACTGTGAGCCCCCCGTGGGACAACCTGATCACCTTGTATCCCCCACCCAATCAATCAATCAATCAATCAATCAATCGTATTTATTGAGCGCTTACTATGTGCAGAGCACTGGACTAAGCGCTTGGGAAGTACAAATTGGCATCACATAGAGACAGTCCCCACCCAACAGTGGGCTCACAGTCTAAAAGGGGGAGACAGAGAACAGAACCAAACATACCAACAAAATAAAATAAGTAGGATAGAAATGTACAAGTAAAATAAATAAATAAATAAATAAATAGAGTAGTAAATATGTACAACCATATATACATATATACAGGTGCTGTGGGGAAGGGAAGGAGGTAAGACGGTCTGGGCCTCAGTTCCCTCGTCTGTAAAATGGGGGTGAAGACTGTAAGCCCCCTGTGGGACAACCTGATCACCTTGTTTCCCCCCCCCCCCCCAGCGCTTAGAACAGTGCTTCGCACAAAGGAAGCGCTTCACAAATGCCATCGTCATTGTGATGATGTGATGATGATGATGATGATGACGAAGCCTCGCGGCTTCCCTGGGCCGAGGACGGCGGGGGGGGGGGGCGGGGCCCGTCCCGTCACTCCGGGCGCGGGGACGGTTGGCCGGGCGGGGGCGGGGGCGGGGCCCGTCCCGTCCCGTCACTCCGGGCGCGGGGACGGTCGGCCGGGCGCGCGGCGCCGCGAGGGAGGGGGCGGGGCCACGTGGCTCGCTTCGGCTCCTCTTCGGCTTCGGCTCCGGCTCGGCTCGGGCTCGGCTTCGGCTTCGGCTTCGGCTCCGCTTCGGCTCCGGCTCGGCTCGGGCTCGGCTTCGGCTTCGGCTCCGCTTCGGCTCCGGCTTCGGCTCCGGCTCGGCTCGGGCTCGGCTCCGTTCGGCTCCGCTTCGGCTCGGCTTCGGCTCCGGCTCCCGCTCGGCTCGGGCTCGGCTCCGGCTCCGGCTCGGCTTTGGCTCGACTTCCGTTCCTGTTCGGCTCGGCTCGGACTCGGCTCCGGTTCGGCTTCGGCTCGGCTCGGACTCGGCTCCGGTTCGGCTTCGGCTCGGGCTCGGCTTGGACTCCTCGGCTCAGCTTCGGCTCTGCTCGGGCCCCGGCGGGTGGTGTGCTCGGTGAGTGTCGGTGTGATTGCGCCCTCCTGCCCCCCAACCCTAGGGCCTCCCCCCCCCCATCCCCATCCCCTCCCCCCGTGACCTAGGACATCCCCAGCCCGGACCTTCCCCCGGGACCCCCATTCATCCATTCATCCATTCAATCGTATTTAATAAGCGCCTGCCGCGTGCTGGGCACTGTACTAAGCGCTTGGGAAGTACAAGTTGGTGCCTACCCCAGGCCCGGGGCTCCCCATGACAGCCGTCTCCAGCCCGGGCTCCCCCCTGACCCGTTCAAGCCCACCCCTGGGCCTCCCCTCTATCCACTCACCCCCTGACCTAGGATACCCCCAGGCCCGGGGCTCCCCATGACAGTCATCCCCAGCCCGGACTCTCCCCTGACCCAGGACCCCTCCACCCCATGCCCTGCCCTCTATCCACTCACCCCCTGACCCAGGACCCGTCCACCCCAGGACCCGGGGCTCCCCCTGACCCGTTCACTCCCATCCCCGGGCCTCCCCTCTATCTCCTCACCCCCTGACCTAGGACATCCCCAGCCCGGAGCTTCCCCCCGGACCCCAGACCCGGGGCTCCCCATGACAGTCATCCTCAGCCCGGGCTCTCCCCTGACCCAGTCACCCCCTGACCCAGGACCCCTCCACCCCATGCCCTGCCCTCTATCCACTCACCCCCTGACCCAGCCCCCCCCCCCCCGAGGACCCGGGCCCCCCCCCCGACCCGTTCACCCCCACCCCTGGGCCTCCCCTCTATCCAGTCACCCCCTAACCTAGGACATCCCCAGGCCCGGGGCTCCCCATAGCAGTCATCCCTAGCCCGGGCTCTCCCTTGACCCGGTCACCCCCTGACCCCTGGGCCTTCCCTCTATCCACTCACGTCCTGAATTAGGACATCCCCACCCTGGAGCTTCCCCCAGGACCCCACTGACACCGGACCCCCAACCCCCAGCCCTGACCTGGGTCGCCCCCCCTTGTCCTGGGACACCCGGCCCCCAAGCCAGTCCTGGGCCTGAGACCACCGCCTGACAATGGGTCCTGCGTTTGTTTATTGCTTATTCATCCATTTAATCACAATTACCGAGTGCTTACTGTAGGCAGAGCACTGTACTAAGCACTTGGGAAAGTGCAATACAACAGTAAACAGGGACATTCCCTGCCCACCAGGAGCTCACAGTCTAGAGTCTATTGTTACATTGAACTCTCCCAAGCACTTAGTACAGTGCTCTGCACACAGTAAGCACTCAGTAAATAAGGCCCTACTGAGAGCTCACCTCCTCCAGGAGGCCTTCCCAGACTGAGCCCCTTCCCTCCTCTCCCCCTCGTCCCCCTCTCCATCCCCCCATCTTACCTCCTTCCCTTCCCCACAGCACCTGTATATATGTATATGTGTTTGTACATATTTATTACTCTATTTATTTTACTTGTACATATCTATTCTATTTATTTTATTTTGTTAGTATGTTTGGTTTTGTTCTCTGTCTCCCACTTTTAGACTGTGAGCCCACTGTTGGGCAGGGACCGTCTCTATATGTTGCCAATTTGTACTTCCCAAGCGCTTAGTACAGTGCTCTGCACACAGGAAGCGCTCAATAAATACGATTGATGATGATGATGATAAATAAGATTGAATGAATGATTGAATGAACATCCTCCCGGCTCCCCTCGAACCCTGGGGTGGTATTCCCCTCCCACTGAGCCCCTTTGCCGGTGAATGATGCCTCCACCAGCCTCCTCTTGCTGTCCTCATTTTCTCCGTGGCCTCCCTTTCACGTTTCTCCTCTGCAGGCGTCAAGATGGATGAGCTCAGTCAGGCCCTGGCCTGCAGCTTCTCGGTGTCCCGGGAGTTGAACAGCACGGCGGCCCCGCACCCTCGCCTGGCCCAGTATAAATCCAAGTACAGTTCCCTGGAGCAGGGAGAGAGGAGACGCCGACTGCTCGAACTCCAGAAATCGTAAGCGGCCCCTAAAACCGGTCCCCGGAGCAACTCAGAAGGCACCGGGGTTATCTATTAATCAGTTAATCCCAATCGATAGGATTTATTGAGCACTGACTCTGCTCAGAGCACGGTGTGCCATCCTGCTGTCCCTTTTCCCACTGGCAGAGCAGTTTAAAGGTAGAAATCATGACAAGAGACACCTCTTTTTCTTTTTTCTTTAAAGGTTTTTGTTAAGCACCAGGCACTGTACTAAGCATTTGGGTGCTCCGGTTAGGCACAGTTCATGTCCCACAGTCCTAACCCCCATTTTGCAGAGGAGGTAACCGAGATGCAGAAAAGTGAGGTGATTTGCCCAAGGTCACACAGCAGACAAGGGATGGAGCCGGGATTAAAACCCAGATCTTCTGACTCCAGGTCTGAGGTCTTTCCCCTAGGCCACGCTGCTTCTCTGTATGGCCAGGCCTCAGTACAGCTTTTCTTCTTGGCAGATGGGAAATTTCATCTGCAGAGGGGGTCCCTCGCTTGGAAAGGAAGCGGGTGATGTTTCTTCTTTTGTTTTGTTGTCTGTCTCCCCCTCCTAGACTGTGAGCCCGTTGTTGGGTAGGGACCGTCTCTAGATGTTGCCAACTTGACCCCCTCCTTCCTCTCCCCCTCCTCCTCCTCTCCATCCCCCCCCCGCCTTACCTCCTTCCCTTCCCCACAGCACCTGTATATATGTTTGTACGTATTTATTACTCTATTTATTTTACCTGTACATATTTATTCTACTTATTTGTTAGTGTGTTTTGTTTTGTTCTCTATCTCCCTCTTCTAGACTGTAAGCCCACTGTTGGGTAGGGATCGTCTCTATATGTTGCCAACTTGTACTTCCCAATCGCTTAGTACAGTGCTCTGCACACAGCCCTCAATAAATACGATTGAATGAATGAATGAATATGTTGCCAACTTGTACTTCCCAAGCACTTAGTACAGTGCCCTGCACACAGTAAGTGCTCAATAAATACGATTGAATGAATGAATGAACTGAAGGTGGCTGTCTTGTCCAAGTGAGAGGCCGTGTTGGGACAAAAATTTGCCATTTACATTGTCCTAAATGCCAAGATGAAAATAGCAGCCTGTAGGATTATTTGATGAGTTGTGTCTAAGATAGGGAGTCTAATTCCGGTTCTGAGGGCACTATGGCAGTCCAAGCCACAGTGAACCACTGCTTACTAGAAATATTAAGAATTCCATGGAGGGTTGTTAGTCTAGCATCAATACCCGTTGTCACCTCACTGTTTAGAAAAGCCGTTTCTTCATTGCCTTGGGTTCATTCCAGTTTGTTCTTATTCATGGAGTAAATCAATCGGTGGTATTTATTGAGCGCTGACTGTCTGCAGAACACTGTGCTATGTCCTCGGGAGTGAATAATACGAAAGGGTTCGTAGACATTTTCTCTGCCCACCAGGAACTTACAGTCTAGAGGGGGAGACAGCCACTGAAATAAGTTATGGATCGGTACAAAAGTGCCGTGGGGGTGAGGGTGGGGTGACTATCAAGTGCTAAAAGGACAATGCACAGTGAGTGTGTCTAAGTTCATTCATTCAATCGTATTTATTGAGCACTTTGTGCAGACCACTGTACTAAGAGCCTTGAGCTTGTGGTGTTTTCTGAAATACTGGACTGTAGTGCTGTTGTCACTGGGTGGTTCATTCACTTGGGGTGCTCTTAAAATTACATTAGAACAGCCTAAGAGACATTTAATTTAGCCTTAAACTGCTCAGGTGACTTCATTTTGTGGGGGGGGTTTAGTGGTTTTTGTTAAATGCTTTCTATGTTCCAGGCACACTACTAAAAGCTGGGGCAGATACAAGATAATTGGGTTGGACCCAGTCCCTGGCCCATAGTGGGCCTACAGTCTTAATCCCCATTTTACAGATGAGGTAGCAGGCACAGAGAAGTCAAGTGACTTGCCCAAAGTCACACAGCTGATAAGTGATGGAGTGGGAATTAGTACCCAAATCCTCCAGAATCCCAGGCCCATGCTCCTTGTGTTTTATTATTATCAATAATGAATTATATTGTTACTATGTTTTTTATATTCTCTCCCTCTAGATTGTAAGCCCTCTGTGGGCAGGGAACATGTCTACCAACTCTTTCTGTATTGTACTCTCCCAAGTGTTTAATAATAATAATGATAGCATTTATTAAGCGCTTACTATGTGCAAAGCACTGTTCTAAGCGCTGGGGAGGTTACAAGGTGATCAGGTTGTCCCATGGTGGGGGGCTCACAGTCTTCATCCCCATTTTACAGATGAGGGAACTGAGGTCCAGAGAAGTGAAGTGACTTGCCCAAAATCACACAGCTGACAAGTGGTGGAGCCGGGATTTGAACCCATGACCTCCGACTCCAAAACCCGGGCTCTTTCCACTGAGCCACACTGCTTCTCCAACTGTGTGCAGTTTAGAACTGCACACAATCAATCAATCAATCGTATTTATTGAGCGCTTACTGTGTGCAAAGCACTGTACTAAGCGCTTGGGCAGTACAAGTTGGCAACATATAGAGACAGTCCCTACCCAACAGCGGGCTCACAGTCTAAAAGGGGGAGACAGAGAACAAAACCAAACATACTAACAAAATAAAATAAATAGAATAGCTATGTACAAGTAAAATAAATAAATAGAGTAATAAATATGTACAAACATATATACAGGTGCTGTGGGGAAGGGAAGGAGGTAAGTAAGCACACGATAAATACCACTGATTGATCGATTATGAATGAACTGTTGAAAGGATTGATTTGTTCCCCAGAAAGCTTGGGAAACCAGAGAGCCACAAAGTTGGGTTTGGAGCATTTTTCTCTTTCCCAGAGCTCTCTGAACCATCTGCTCCTCTCAGGCCTCAGTAAAGCCTGTTTGAGACCCCAACTAAGGGAGGTCAGTCCTGGCTTTTTCTTTCCATCTGATGCTTGTGTGAACTCGAAGGCATTTCTGAAAACTGCTTGGGAGATCCCCTTTCATCTTCGGTTCCTATTGAGGAAACTGCAGTTTTAGTCTCCCAGAAGGTTAATTCGTATGGCCGGAGCTTCCCTTGAGGGTCCTGGGGTTGGGGAGAGGTGGGGTTTGTTCCTCCAGAAACGGAGCCTCGAGTCGCTGCTTGCCGGGTGTCTGCGGGCGAGAGGATAAGACCCTTTCTGTGCCTTTTTAAGCAAGCGTCTGGATTACGTGAACCATGCCAGGAGGCTGGCCGAAGACGACTGGACAGGAATGGACAGCGAGGAGGAGGAAGAGGAGGAGGAGGGAGACAAAAAGGGAGATGAGGAAATGGACATTGACGTTGGCAAGAAGTTGCCGAAGCGCTATGCCAACCAGGTGAGTGAGCCCCTGGAGTGTTCTGATGTCTGGTGATGTTGCGACAAACGCATATAGCAGCATTATAATAATAATGATAGCATTTATTAAGCGCTTACTATGTGCAAAGCACTGTTCTAAGCGCTAGGGAGGTTACAAGGTGATCAGGTTGGCCCACGGGGGGCTCACAGTCTTCACCCCCATTTTACAGATGAGGTAACTGAGGCCCAGAGAAGTGAAGTGACTTGCCCAAAGTCACACAGCTGACTAGTGGTGGAGCCGGGATTTGAACCCATGACCTCTGACTCCCAAGCCTGGGCTCTTTCCACTGAGCCACGCTGCTTTTAATAGTAGTATTGCTGGTGTTTAGTTCTTTGCGGGGCACTGTAGCAAAGCCTCGTGGAAAGAGCACGGGCCTTAATCCCGGCTCTGCCACTCGCCTGCTCTCTTACCTTGGGCAAGTCACTTTACTTCTGTGCCCCATCTGTAAAATAGGGATTCAATACCTGTTCCCCCTCCTATTTAGATGATGAGCCTCATGGTATTAATTAATAATTGTGGCGTTTAAGTGCTTACTTTGTGCCAAACGCCGTCAAGGAAACCAGTTTTAGGTGGGGGAGAAAGAACAGGGATTGAGTCCTCATTTTACAGATGAGGAAACTGAGTCCCAGAGAAGTGACTAGTCTGAGGTCACACAACAGGCAAGGGCAGAGCGGGGATTAGAACCCAGGTCTTCTGAGTCCCAGACCCACACTCCTTTCACTTGGCCACGCTGTCCGGAGAGAGGCTGCCCCGCTTCTCAGTTACCTCCCAGAGGATCCCGGAGCTGCGGCGGAGAGGGGGGGGGTTCCTTGCTGCGTGGCTGCAGGGTGGCCCGATTACCTGCCCTGCCCCAACTCTTCCGCTGCTGAAAAGGAGGGCCGAAAACCAGACGTGGGCAGGGTGGGAGACGGGTCACCTGCGTACACACAGACTGTCTTTCCCACTGTAGCTCCAGCTTTTTCCGGAGCGGAGGGAAACAGGACACGCATCCCTGGGCTGGAACTGTACGACACGGGAGGAAGTGGAAGCTTAGGAAAGCAGGATATTCGGACCTGCGGAAACAGTTGAGCGGAGAGGGCCAGGAGGAAAGCCGCCGGAGATCTCTTAGCCAACCCTCGTACCGGATGGGTTTCTCCTGGGGTGTGTCTCAAGGAAAAGTCGGGATCAAAATGCTTTCCTGAGTAGGGTGGAATGAAAAATTTCCTTGCAGCAGTAGTACACATTTTGCCCTGAAGATGCCATCGTTATAAAGCTTACTCACCTCAACGTTCACCTCCAGAACCCTTTTCCTCACTTAAAGACGCAGACATTTATCACGAGTAGTCTCCCGGTTAATTATCCGGACGGGACCCGTTGGCCAACAAGGGGGCCCACAGTCCGGTCTCCCCTCCGGCCCCCAGACCCAGCCGAAAGTAGCCCGCAGTAGCTCGGGCCCGGGAGTCCGGAGGTCATGGGTTCTAATCCCGGCTCCGCCACTTGTCTGCCGGGTGACCTCAGGCAAGTCGCTTCACTTCTCTGGGCCTCAGTTACCTCATCTGTAAAACAGGGATTGAGACCGTGAGCCCCACGGGAGATGGACTGTGTCCAGACGGATTTGCTTGTACCTACCCCAGCGCTTAGTACGGTGCCTGGCACATTTTAAGCGCTTAACAAATACCAGAATTATCATTATTATTATTACCTCTGGGGAAGGAGAGCGTGGGCAGGCTCCTGGACTTGCCGAGCCGGTGTGGAATCTGGCCTGGATGCCTCCTGGCTTCCACTCACCAGGGCCTGGCGTAAAGAGATGAGAATCAAAATCATAGATTTTCCTATTGGTTCAGGATCACCCGTACAGTGGCATTTTCATAGACTTAGCCAAAGCCCTCTTAAAAACCCACCTCCTCCAACAAGCCTTCCCGGGTTAGTCAATCAGTGGTATTTACTGAGTGCTGACGGTGTGCAGCACACTGTACTAAGCACCTGGGAGAGTACAGTATAGCAGAGTTGGTAGGCACAATTCATGCCCTCGAAGAGACTTTGGCGGATTAATTCCCCAGCACCATGAGCCTTAGTGCTCCCTAAGTCTTCTCTAGCACTTATGAACCCTATTTATGCCCACCTCCACATTTTACGTTTTTATGTCTGTATGATTTATTGCCAAAATTTAGAGAGGCAGCTTGACCTACTGGAAGGAGCACAGCCCTGGGAATCAAAGAATCTGGGTTCTCATCCCGGCTCCGCCACTGGTCTGAGGTGTGAATTTGGTCAAGTCACTTCACTTCTCTGTGCCTCATTCCCTCTTCGGTAAAATGGGAATTAAGACTTTAAGCCCCCTGTGGGACATGGACTGTGTCCAACCTGATTAGCTTGTATCTACCCCGGCACTTAGTACGGTGCCTGGCACTGTACAACTACCTTTTAAAAAAAATATATTCATTTTTGACCCAAGTTGTATTCATTTTTGTTTGACAGTCCGTTGGCGTGTAAGCTCCTCGAGGGCCAGGAACAATTATTTCTTGTTAGGCCAGGAAACGTGTCTGGTAATTCTTGTATTTTACTCTCCCAAGTGCTTAATACAGTGCTCTGCACATAGGAAGCGCTCAATAAATACCACTGATTAACATTTGTAGGGGGCTGCGGTTTGGCAGAACCTTTGCAGTCACTACTTACTCCTCAGAACTCCTCTGAGAAGTGGATAAATCACGAGCAAGAATTCAAATTCAGATGCTTTAGTCCAGTGCTCTGCACACAGTAAGCGCTCAATAAATGCGATTGAATGAAATTTCATTAGCTAAGTTGCAGACGCAACACAGTACAGTGCTCTGCGCACAGTAAGCTCTTAATAAATACGATTGAATGAATGAATGAATGATCTCAATCAGTCAATCAATGGTATTTATTGAGCGCTTACTTTGTGTAGAACACTGTATTAAGCGCTTAGGAGAGTTCGGTATAGCAATATAACAGACATGTTCCCTTGCCCACAACAAGCAAGAGTCTTGAGGGGAAGACAGACATTAATATAAATAAATAAATTGCAGATATGTACATAAGTGCTGTGGGACTGGGAGGAGGGATGAATAAAGAGAGCAAGTCAGGGTGATGCAGAAGGGAGTAGAAGAAGAGGAAAGGAGGGTTTAGTCAGGGATGGCCTCTTGGAGGAGACTTAAAAAGACTTTGAAGCGGGGGAGAATAATTGTCTGTTGGATCTAAAGCAAAGTTTTTCATCTGGCCATGCCACAGATTCATCCTCTTTGAAATGGAAATGCCCAATCTTGCATGAATGACAAGAGGAAAATGAAAATTTAACGTTAAGCACGGAGCCGTAGCAATGCCGAAAACACCCGGGCACCCAGATCCTTATCATCCCGTGTTGTCCAACCACAGTCTAGCCACACCTGGAGTTTTGCAGGCAGTTCTGGTTGCTGCGTGGTAGGAAAACCAGAGTTAAGGCAGGAAAGATGCCGAGAAAAGCAACCAAAACGGTCATGGAATAATAATAGTAATAATAATATTTGGGGAGTGCTTCCTTTGTGCGAAACAGTGCTCTAAGTGCTGGGGTAGAGAAGATTACCAAGAATGTGAGTCCCAAGTGGGACAGGGTCTGTGCCTGACCTGATTACCTTGTATCTACCCTAGCGCATAGAACAGTGCTTAACAAACATAAAATGATGATAATAATGTTGGACACAGTCCCTGTCCCACACTTGGGCTCACAGACCAAGTGGGAGGGAGAACAGGTATTTCATCCTCATTTTACACATGAGGAAACTGAGGCACAGAAAAATTCGGTGGCTTGCCCGGGGTCCCACAGCAGGCAGTTGGCAGAGCCGGGATTTGGAATGGAATAGCTTATGCTCAAGAAGAGCCTGAAGAGATTAGCATCTTTAAATCTGGAAAGACGAAGGCAGGCTGGGGACATGATTGAAGCCCATGAAATCAGAAAGGGAGTGGATAGGGTACACGTGGAACTGCTATTCAGCAAATCCCCCAGCTCCAGGCCCCAGGGATGGGGTGGGGGTGGAGAGGGGCAATTAATCCTTGCAGGTGATTAAGTTCATGACAAGCAAAAGGAAGCACTTCTCTACACTGAGGTGAGCATGTGGGTTTCACTTCCGCAGGAAATTGTATAGACGGAAGCTCACGGTGGGTTTCAGGAGTCTGAATACATTTCTGGGTGGAAGGTCCATGTGGGCTATTAGAAAGAAAGGTGAGGATGTTAGAAGGTCCATCCCTAGCCCTGAGTTTGGCTCTCCAGCGAGGCCACCTGCACCCTGGGCCTCGGAACGGTCACTGGCGCCTTCGACAGAAGTCAAATTTGGGGCTGGACAGACCATTGGTTTACATTCTGGCAAACGGAGTTTGTGGCAGAAAAGCTTAGGCGGTGCTGTCTTCAGTCTGGGCACATTTTTCATGGATTTTATGACCCTAAAACTTTTCGGGGGCCCAGAACAGGTTAAGGGTTGTTTTGGGAATGATATAGTATTTGAAAATTGCTGGATTTTTTTCCATTTTGACCTCGTGAAATCTCAGAGAGAGAGAGAAAGAGAAAGGAAAAATACGTATGTATGTATAGTTGTAGCTTCCTCTGTTCCCCTCCTTCCAGGAACACTTCCCTTAAGGGCTTTCCCGCCCCTTCAGCTGCTCCAAATGCTCTCTTTTGAGAACCTTTGTATTCCCTCAGAGAGCTTTCTCACCCCCTTCTCCATGTGGTCCATAGGCTTTCTTGCTCCTCCCCTTGACCGGAGCATTCCCTAAAAAGGCTGGTTCCACCCGCTCGCAACAAAATTCTGGGCATCACCAGGAGCGAGAGAAAAAGTTTTGCCAGCATCTGGAGGACTCCGCCTAGGCTAGCCTAGCTTAGCCGTGGAAGAGGGTGCCTGCACTTTGAGCCACACTGTGTCTGACCCTACTCCGAGGTAGGGAAGGTATTAGAGGGAGGGCTCTTCCCAAGGGGGCTTCGGTGGCCGGATTTCTGCGGCTGCAGCCTCCTTGCTCACCTCCCCGGTTCCATCCTCTCCCTTCTCCTGTCCACACTTCACTCTGCTGCCTGGATCACTTTTTTAAAACACGGTTCTGCGAACATCACCCCACTCCTCAAAAACCTCCAATGGGGGCCCATCCACTTCGACATCAAGCAGAACTCCTGTCCGTTGGCTTTAAGGCACTCATTCAGCTCTCCCCCACCACCCCCAGCTAACCTCGCTCCTTTCCTACTAAAACACAGCCCTCACACTTCATTCCTCTAATTCCAACCTCCTGACTTTCCCTCGCGTTGCCTTTCTGTGCCATCTACTCCTTGCTCCCACCTTCCTTCCTGCCTGGACCTCCCTCCCACTTCATATCAATGTTAGAAGAAGAAGAAGAAGAGGAGCGTGGCTCAGTTGGAAAGAGCATGGGCTTTGGAGTCAGAGGTCATGGGTTCAAATCCCAGCTCTGCCAATTATCAGCTGTGTGACTTTGGGCAAGTCACTTAACTTCTCTGGGCCTCAGTTACCTCATCTGTAAAATGGGGATTAAGACTGTGAGCCCCCCGTGGGACAACCTGATCACTTTGTAACTTCCCCAGCGCTTAGAACAGTGCTTTGCACATAGTAAGCGCTTAATAAATGCCATTATTATTATATCTGACAGATCAGCACTCTTCCCCTCTTTGAAGCTCTTTCGAAATCACACCTCTTCCAGGAAGCTTTCTCGTCTGTGCTGTCTCTTCCCCACCCTATTCCCCCTTCCTTCTGCATCATCTGTGCATTTGAATTCACACACGCACTTCCCCTAACCTCAGCCCTTTTGTCCCTATCTATCAATCAGTCAGTGGTATTTATT
Organism: Tachyglossus aculeatus; assembly: GCF_015852505.1. Taxonomy (NCBI): domain Eukaryota; kingdom Metazoa; phylum Chordata; class Mammalia; order Monotremata; family Tachyglossidae; genus Tachyglossus; species Tachyglossus aculeatus. Next base: position 14,815,027 of record NC_052091.1, read on the forward strand.
GAACACTTACTGTGTGCAGAGCACTGTACTAAGCACTTGGGAGAGTACAGTACAACAGAATTGGTAGACACGTTCCTATATCCTTTTACTCATTGTGGGCAGGAAACGTCTGCCAACTCTGTTACATTGTACTCTCCCAAGTACTTAGTAATAATAATAATAATGATGATGGCATTTATTAAGCACTTACTATGTGCAAATGTTCAATATCCAGTAAGCACTCAACAAATACGAAGAATGGATTGATGATTCTCCGCTGCTTTCCCTACCTGTAATTTATTTTAACTTCTATCTCCCCAACTAGACCATATGCTCTTTGAGGGCAGGAATCATACCTACACACTCAATTATACTCCCAAGCTCTTAGTACAGTGCTGTGCGCCCAGTAAGTGCTCAATAAATACCACTGACTGAGTGATTGAGTGGTGTAGCCGTCTCTCCCCATATCAGAGAGAAATTTCTCAGTGTTGGTTTCCAGGCTGTCCAACAGCTTTCTCCACAGTGCTTATCACTTTTCCTTACCGCAGTGCCAAACTCCTCACACCTTCCAACGTTCGCCTTCTCATTGTACCCCACTCTGGACTCTCTCACTTCCTACGTGATGTCTATCCTGCCCAAATCCGCCAGACCCGGCTCTCTCCATCTTCATAGCCCGGTGAAAATCCCACCTCCTCCAAGAAGGCTTCTCCCCATGCATTCCCAACAGCTCAGTCTCATCAAATGCACACCCACCCTTAGGACTTGTACATTTTATTCCTGTACTCATCCCTCGGGTATATGTGTTTATTTTGCATTTATATATGAATCTGTACACTCAGTTATTTGTTCAGCTGTTTTATCCCGATGTATTCTTACTGCTTCGTGCTCTATTCTTGGGCTTCCTCTTGCTTTCATTATCAGTATGTCCACGTCTTTCTACTCTATTACATCCCCCTACTTGTAATTTATTTTAGCGTCTGTCTCCCCCACTAAAGTCTAAACTCCTTGAGGACAGGGATTATGCCCCAAGTACTTAATACAGGACTCATTAGAGAGTAAGGGCTCAATAAAAAAAATGTGGATTATTTAATTGACTCTGCCTCTCTCCCCTATTCACCTGTAAGGCCTTTGAAAACGGGGCATGTGTATCTTATTTACGTACTTTCCCAAGTACTTAGTATAGTCCCTATACTATGCTCTAAAGCCATTGATGGAATGACTGATTAAGAACCTAGGGATTGGAATGGTCTTGGGAGCAAATGAAAATGAAGGTGAAGGGGGCGGGGGATGGCGGGGTGCTTTTCTGTGTTTTTTTTCTGGGATTTTTTGGAAACTAAATCTGTAGTGAAAAAAATATTGATGGTCACCCCCACTAAACCATTAATGCTAGCCATTGCAGGCTTTTTTCACAAGAAGTATCACAGCATGATGTTGTGAAGGTGGGGCCTCCAGGATATAGTGATGAGAGAGAGGAGTCAAGGATAACACCAAGTTATGGGCTTGTGAGACAGGAAGGATTGGTGGTGCCGTTGTAGGGTGATGGGAAAGTCAGAGGGAAGGTACGGTTTAGATGGGAAGATGAGGAGTTCTGTTTTGGACATATTACCAGGCGCTGTTCTAAGCACTGGGGTAGATACAGGATAATTGGGTTGGACACAGTCCCTGTCCCAAAGCTCACAGTCTTAATCCTCATTTTACAGGTGTGGGAACTGATGATGATGGTATCTGTTAAGCGCTTACTATGTACCAAGCACTTCTAAGCACTGGGATAGATAGAAGGTAATCAGATTGCCCATGTGGGGCTCACAGTCTTAATCCCCATTTTCCAGATGAGGTAACTGAGGCACAGAGAAGTGAAGTGACTTGCCCCAAGTCACACAGCTGGTAAGTGGCGGAGCCGGGATTAGAACCCACGACCTCTGGCTCCCAAGCCCAGGCTCTTTCCACAAAGTCGCGCTGCTTCTCTTCCTTATTAGTTCCCCACAAGGATTTTTCTGTTTCCTATAGAAAACCGAAAAGCAGCATGACCTAGTGGATAGATCCCAGGCCCGAAGGTCACGGGTCCTGATCCCAGCTCTGCCACTTGCCTGCTGTGTGACCTTGGCCAAATCATTTAACCTCTCTGTGCCTCAGGAAAATGGTGATTGACTGTGAGCCCCATATAGGACAGGGACTGTGTCCAACCTGATTAGGTTGTATCTACCCCAGTGCTTAGAACAGTGCCTGACACATAGTAAGTGCTTAACAAATACGTTCTTTTTTTTTTTTTTAATAAAAAAAGGAAACGGTAAGCCTCACCTCCCGTCTCTCTGTTCCCTAGCTGATGCTTTCCGAGTGGCTGATCGACGTACCTTCGGACCTGGCCCAGGAGTGGATTGTGGTGGTGTGCCCTGTTGGGAAACGAGCCCTTATTGTGGCTTCTCGGGTAAGCGGTTGGGGTGGGTGCCGACCCCATCCACTGGGCCGGAGATGGGGGCTGCTCTTCTGTCTCCCCGGTGTCCAGGTGAGTCAAGATTCGGCCTTGCTTTCTTCACAGGGCTCTACTGCAGCGTATACCAAGAGTGGCTTTTGTGTCAACAGATTCCCTTCCCTGCTCCCGGGAGGCAACAGGCATAACTCAATGACAGGAAAAGGTAATAATCCAAATCCTCTTCTCCTCATCTCCAAATGGAGCCCTGCCCGACCCGTTCTCTACATCAGTCAGCTATTGATTCACTGATTGGTGGTTGATGTATTTATTGAGCATTTTCTGCATGCAGAAAACTGTTCTAAGCACTTGGGAGAGTATTTTTTAATAGGTGTTTGTTAAGCGCTTACTATGTGCCAGGCACTGTACTGAGTGCTGAGGTAGTCAGCTAATCAGATTGGACTCATTCTTTGTCCCATATGGGGCTCACCATCTTAATCCCCACTTTGCAGATGAGGGAACTCAGGCACAGAGAAGTGAAGTGACTTGCCCAAGGTCACACATATTAATGTCTGTCTCCCCCTCACCCGTGGACTGTAAACTCACTGTGGGCAGGGAACGTGTCTGTTTATTGTTGTACTGTACTTTCCCATGCGCTTCGTATAGTGCCCTGTCCTCAGTCAATATGACTGACTGAATGAATGAATGGATGAAATGGCCAAGCTAAGATTAGAACTCAGATCCTTCTGATACCCAAGCCCGTGCTCTTTCCAGGCTGCTTCGCACAGCCCGCGTAGCCTTAATAAAAGCAAATCTCCTGAAAGAGGCCCTCCCTGACCAAACCCTCATTTCCTCTTCTCCGGCTCCTTTCTGTATCTCCCTTGCATTTGGATTTTCACCACCACTTTGGGTACGAAAAGCCACAGTTTCTCGATTTATATTCACGTCTGTCTCCCCCTCTAGACTGTAAGCCCATTTTGGGCAGAGATGAGAATGAGGGAATGAAGCGTGGGAGAGGAGCGTGGTTAGGTGGAGGGGCTAGACCTGGTTGAGTGACTTAAAGCCGATGGTCAGGAGTTTCTGCTTGATGGGGAGAGGAAGGGGAAACGATTTTAGGTTTTTGAGGTGTGCGGAGAACATTGATTGGGGTGGCAGAGTGAAATACGGACTGGAGAGGGGGAGGCTGGAGGTAGGGAGGTCAGCGCGGAGGCTGCTTCAGAAGTCTGGGTAGTAATTACCGTATTTGTTAAAGCGCTTACTATGTGCCAAGCACTGTTCTAAGCGCTGGGGTAGATATAAGGTAAGCAGGTTGTCCCACGTGGGGCTCACAGTCTTCATCCCCATTTGACAGATGAGGGAACTGAGGCACAGAGTAGCTAAGTGACTTGCCCAAAGTCACACAGCTGATAAGTGGCGGAGCCGGGATTGGAACCACAACCTATTACTCTATTTATTTATTACTCTATTTATTTTACTATTACTCTATTTATTTTACTTGTACATATCTATTCTATTTATTTTATTTTGTTAATATGTTTTGTTCTCTGTCTCCCCCTTCTAGACTGTGAGCCCACTGTTGGGTAGGGATCGTCTGTATATGTTGCCAACTTGTACTTCCCAAGTGCTTAGGACAGTGCTCTGCACACAGTAAGCACTCAGTAAATATGATTGATTGATTGATTGATTGATTGACCTCTGACTCCCAAGCCCGGGCTCTTTCCACTGAGCCACGCTGCTTCTCATAGGTCCAGCCTGCCTGGCCCGGTGTGCTGGCTGCTTGAGGAGCGGAAAGGGCAGCCTCTTGCACTGTTGTAGAGGAAGTTGCTAGTGGAGGTCCGAATCAAGAGTGGCCCCCACAGGGTTGGGATTTCAGCCTGGAGCTTTTCCAGGACTCTTCTGCTTAGTCAGTGGGATCAGAGTTGGGAAATTTCCTGTAGCGCAAAGTAACGGTGGAGCGGCAGTTTTCCTTCGGGTCTAATAATAATGGTGGTGGTAGCAGTAGTAATACTAAAAAAAACAGCAACCCTGAACTTGAACCCTGCATTTCCGAGTGTGTTTTGCTGAGTCTGTTGTGTTTCTCTCCCTAGACTTTACCATCCTGGATTGCATCTACAGTGAAGTGAACCAAACCTACTACGTTCTGGATGTGATGTGCTGGAGGGGACACCCCGTCTATGATTGCCAGGTAGGGATCATCATCATCATCATCAATCGTATTTATTGAGCGCTTACTATGTGCAGAGCACTGTACTAAGCGCTTGGGAAGTACAAATTGGCAACCTGTAGTGACAGTCCCTACCCAACAGTGGGCTCACAGTCTGAAAGGGGGGAGACAGAGCACAAAACCAAACATACTAACAAAATAAAATAAATAGAATAGATATGTAGAATACCTCTTCTGCCCCGGCCCCCTTCTCGTCTGAGGGGTTCCTTCCTGGGAAGCAGCCTGGCCTGTGGATACAGCCTGGGTCTGAGAGTCTGAGGACCTGGGTTCTAATCCCAGCACTGCCACTTGCCTGCGTGTGACCTTGGTCAAATCATGTAACTTCTCTGTGACTCAGTTCCCTCATCTGCAGAATGGGGATTCAATCCCTGTTCTCCCTCCTGCTTAGACTGGGAGCCCCATGTGGCCTGATGATCTTGCATCTATCCCAGCGCTTAGTACAGTGCATGGCACATACTAAGTGATTAAGCGCAGGCCTGGGGTTCAGAGGGCCTGGGTTCTAATTCCAGCTCTGCCTCTTGTCTGCTGTGTGACCTCGAACAAGTCACTTTACTGTTTTGTTACCTCATCTATAAAATGAAGATTAAGACTGCGCCCCCATATGGGACATATCTATTCTATTTATTTTATTTTGTTAGTATGTTTGGTTTTGTTCTCTGTCTCCCCCTTTTAGACTGTGAGCCCATTGTTGGGTAGGGACTGTCTCTATATCTTGCCATCTTGTACTTCCCAAGCGCTTAGTACAGTGCTCTGCACACAGTAAGCGCTGAACAAATACGATTGATTGATTGACTGATTGACAGGGTCTGTGTCCAACCCAATTATCTTATTACTCTATTTTATTTGTACATATTTATTCTATTTATTTTATTTTGTTAATATGTTTTGTTTTTCTGTCTGTCTCCCCCTTCTAGACTGTGAGCCCGCTGTTGGGTGGGGACCGTCTCTATATGTTGCCAACTTGTACTTCCCAAGCACTTAGTACAGTGCTCTGCCCACAGTAAGCGCTCAATAAATACGATTGAATGAATGAATGAATGACTCTTGTCCCTACCCCAGAGCTTAGTACACTGCCTATCTTAGTAAGCGCTTAACAAATTCCATGAAAATATTGTTTACCTTATTATTGTAATGTCATTGGAGGGCTTCCCTGTTCCATCTACGTGACCAGCTCCCGAGTTTGTACGGGACGCGGAGAATCGAAATCATCGGTGTTTCTTCCTTGGCGGTCTTTGAGTGCCCATAAAGTAACTTTAGGCCAAAAGAAAAGGCAAGCGGGTGGATCAGAAAGGAGCGCGGGAATCCTGAGGTGATGAGGGTGAGAAATGAAACAGGGTGATGAATGGCCAACCACCCTGGGTTCTCTTAGTCAATCGTTCGATGGTGTTTATTGAGCACTTACTGTATGCAGGGCACTGTACTAAGCGCTTGGGAAAGTACAGTGCAGAAGAGGTGGTAGACACGATCCCTGAACCACAAGGAGCTCACAGTCTCCTCGCTCAAGGCATGATCCTAAATGGTAAGGAAATTATTCCTGAGTTTGGGAGGAGTGCATGTCTACATTCGTAATCTATAAATTGATATAAATTAAGTTAGTCTGTCTCTCCCTCAATACTATGAGTTTGTGGTAGGCAAAGAATCATGTCTACCAACTCAGTTGTATTTTAGTCCCCTAAGCACTTAGTAATCTCGTTATATTATGTTATATTATTATATGTTATATGTTATAATATATATTACTATATGTTATATCTCGTTATATTATGTTGTACTTCCAAAGTGCATAGTACAGTGCTCTGCTCACAGTAAGCGCTCAGTAAATACCACCGATGGATTGGTTGAGAAAGGGGGCGGGCAGCTACTCCCACTCTGTTCCTATCGAAGCACAAGTGAAAGGAATCAAATGGTTGGGCCGGTAAGAGTTACACGAATTGACATTTGAGGAGTGAAAACACAAATTACTTTTCTTAATGGTGCAAGTTTGTCATCTTCATGTTCATTCCAACTGGAGAGGCATTTGCCACTACTTCCTTGGTTGTAATTTAAAGGGTCAACTGAAACTTTCTGAGCCTCCATAGAGGGGGAGTTTGGCTTTTAAATTGTGTTTTCTTTTATACTCCAGAAGCAGCTACTAACCCAGCTCTGCCACACGTCTGCTGTGTGACCCTGGGCAAGTCACTTAACCTCTCTGAGCCTCAGTTACCTCATCTGTAAAATGGGGATTAAAACTATGAGCCCCACGTGGGACAACCTGATCACCTTGTATCGTGGTGATTAAGACTGTGAGCCCCGCGTGGGACAATCTGATCACCTTGTAACCTCCCCAGCACTTAAAACAATCAATCAATCAATCGTATTTATTGAGCGCTTACTATGTGCAGAGCACTGTACTAAGCGCTTGGGAAGTACAAATTGGCATCACATAGAGACAGTCCCTACCCGATAGTGGGCTCACAGTCTAAAAGGGGGAGACAGAGAACAGAACCAAACATACCAACAAAATAAAATAAGTAGGATAGAAATGTACAAGTAAAATAAATAAATAAATAAATAAACAGAGTAATAAATATGTACAACCATATATACATATATACAGGTGCTGTGGGGAGGGGAAGGCGGCAAGGCGGGGGGATGGAGAGGGGGACGAGGGGGAGAGGAAAGAAGGGGCTCAATCTGGGAAGGCCTCCTGGAGGAGGTGAGCTCTCAGCAGGGCCTTGAAGGGAGGAAGAGAGCTAGCTTGGCGGATGGGCAGAGGGAGGGCATTCCAGGCCCGGGGGATGACGTGGGCCGGGGGTCGACGGCGGGACAGGCGAGAGCGAGGTACAGTGAGGAGATTAGCGGCGGAGGAGCGGAGGGTGCGGGCTGGGCAGTAGAAGGAGAGAAGGGAGGTGAGGTAGGAGGGGGCGAGGTGATGGACAGCCTTGAAGCCCAGGGTGAGGAGTTTCTGCCTGATGCGCAGATTGATCGGTAGCCATTGGAGGTTTTTGAGGAGGGGAGTGATATGTCCAGAGCGTTTCTGGACAAAGATAATCCGGGCAGCAGCATGAAGTATGGATTGAAGTGGAGAGAGACACGAGGATGGGAGATCAGAGAGAAGGCTAGTGCAGTAGTCCAGACGGGATAGGATGAGAGCTTGAATGAGCAGGGTAGCGGTTTGGATGGAGAGGAAAGGGCGGATCTTGGCAATGTTGCGGAGCTGAGACCGGCAGGTTTTGGTGACGGCTTGGATGTGAGGGGTGAATGAGAGAGCGGAGTCGAGGATGACACCAAGGTTGCGGGCTTGTGAGACGGGAAGGATGGTAGTGCCGTCAACAGAGATGGGAAAGTCAGGGAGAGGACAAGGTTTGGGAGGGAAGACAAGGAGCTCAGTCTTCGACATGTTGAGCTTTAGGTGGCGGGCGGACATCCAGATGGAGATGTCCTGAAGGCAGGAGGAGATGCGAGCCTGGAGGGAGGGGGAGAGAGCAGGGGCAGAGATGTAGATCTGGGTGTCATCAGCGTAGAGGTGATAGTTGAAGCCGTGGGAGCGAATGAGGTCACCAAGGGAGTGAGTGTAGATTGAGAACAGAAGGGGACCAAGCACTGAACCTTGGGGAACTCCCACAGTAAGAGGATGGGAGGGGGAGGAGGAGCCTGCAAAAGAGACTGAGAAAGAACGACCGGAGAGATAAGAGGAGAACCAGGAGAGGACGGAGTCTGTGAAGCCAAGGTCAGATAACGTGTTGAGGAGAAGGGGGTGGTCCACAGTGTCAAAGGCAGCTGAGAGGTCGAGGAGGATTAGGACAGAGTATGAGCCGTTGGATTTGGCAAGCAGGAGGTCATTGGTGACCTTTGAGAGCGCAGTTTCCGTGGAATGAAGGGGACGGAAGCCAGACTGGAGGGGGTCGAGGGGAGAGTTGTTGTTGAGGAATTCTAGGCAGCGCGTGTAGACAACTCGTTCAAGGAGTTTGGAAAGGAATGGTAGGAGGGATATGGGACGATAACTAGAAGGTGAGGTGGGGTCAAGAGAGGGTTTTTTTAGGATGGGAGAGACATGGGCATGTTTGAAGGCAGAGGGGAAGGAACCAGTGGAGAGTGAGCGGTTGAAGATGGAAGTTAAGGAGGGGAGAAGGGATGGAGCGAGAGATTTCATAAGATGAGAGGGAATGGGGTCAGAAGCACAGGTGGCCGGAGTAGCACTTGAGAGGAGGGAGGAGAGTTCCTCTGAGGATACCACTGGGAAGGATGGGAGAGTAGCAGAGAATGTTGAGAGCCGGGGGGTTGGAGAAAGGGGGGAAGAGACTTTGGGGAGGTCGGACCTGATGGATTTAATTTTGTTAATGAAGTAGGAGGCCAGATCGTTGGGGGTGAGGGAAGGAGGAGGGGGAGGAACCGGGGGCCTGAGAAGGGAGTTGAATGTACGGAAGAGCTGGCGGGGGTGATGGGCATGGGTGTCAATAAGGGAGGAGAAATAGTTTTGTCTGGCAGAAGAGAGGGCTGAGTTAAGGCAGGAAAGGATAAACTTGAAGTGAACGAGGTTGGCATGGTGTTTAGACTTTCGCCAGCAGCGTTCGGCAGCTCGAGCATAAGAGCGAAGGAGGCGGACAGTGGCAGTGATCCAGGGCTGTGGGTTAGTGGTGCGAGAGCGGCGAAGGGAAAGGGGAGCGAGCGAGTCTAGCTGAGTAGAAAGGGTAGAGTTGAGAGCAGTAATCTGATCATCAAGACTGGGTAGAGAGGAGAGGGCGGCGAGGTGGGGTGTGAGGCGTTCCGAAAGATGGGTGGGGTCCAGAGAGCGGAGATCTCTGTGAGGGAGTAATACGGATTTACAGGGGAAAGGAGTGTGAGTGAGGAGGCAGGTGAGAAGATTATGATCAGAGAGAGGGATCACAGAGTTGGTGAGGGTGGACACAGTGCAGCGGTAGGAGATGATGAGGTCGAGGGTATGACCAAGTTGGTGAGTGGGTGAGGTGGGGTGGAGGAAGAGGTTGGCAGCGTCAAGGAGAGATAGAAGGCGGGCGGCAGAGGAGTCGTTAGGGATATCCATGTGGATATTGAAGTCTCCAAGGATCAGAGTGGGCATGGAGAAGGAGAGAAGGAATGTGAGGAAGGGGTCAAAGTCGTTAAAGAAGTTGGAAGTGGGGCCCGGAGGGCGGTAGATGACGGCTACAAGAATCTGGAGGGGGTGGTAGAGGCGAATAATGTGGGCTTCAAAGGAGGGGAAGGAAAGGGAAGGGGGAGGAGGGATGTGCAAAACAGTGCTTTGCACATAGTAAGTGCTTAATAAATGCTATCATTATTATTATTATTATCTGTAAAATGGGGATTAAGACTGTGAGCCTCATGTAGGTCAGGGACTGTGTCCAACCTGATTACCTTGTACCTACCCCGGAGCTTAAAACAGTGCTTGGCACATAAGTGCTTAACAAATACCACAATTATGATAATTATAGTTATTGTTATTATGTGTCAAGCATGTGCTAAGTGCTAAGGTGGATACCCTCAGATCGAACACAGTCCCTGACCCACAAGGGGCTCAGAGTCGAAGGAGGAGAGGGAACAGGTATTTCAGCCCCATTTCACAAATGAGTAAACGGAGTCACAGTGAAGTGAAAAGACTTGCCCAAAGTAACGCAACAGGCAAGCAGCAGAACCGGGATCGTCACCTGGGTTTCCTGACTCTGTCCTGTGCTCTTTTCAGGAGGCCCGGTTGGTGGTCTGCCCGTTGTTCCCTGTGGACAACCTGCCTGAACTCTGGGGGCTGGCTGGAGGCTCCATGGTGCCAGCGGGGGGGGTGATGGCATTTCAGCTTTCCCGATCACATGTCTGTCTGTCAAGTAGCCTTCCCGATATATGGGTGCCCTACCCCCTCGCCCCGAGTAGTTTCTGGAGGAAGGCAAGTGGGAAGTGCCTCCATAGTGGCTCTGTGGCCTCCTTCCACCAGGCCGGAGGTTCTCCCCTTTCAGTCCAAAAGGAATCGTCTAATCCTCCAGAACAACCATCCCAGACAGACCCGGCCCTTGACGCTCACTAAGTCCCATCAGGTTGCTGGGATCCCAAATCCTCGCCGCCCTTCCTCAGGCGGACATGTTTCGGCAGGGAGGAGCGCAAGTGAAAGACATTCTGGGAATCTCCCAGCCAGTCTCGGGGGCCGGGCCGCACCCAGCACAAAATGCAGGAGCGCTGACTGGATCAGCCCCTTATGAATAATAATGATGGCATTTGTTAAGCGCTTACTGTGTGCCAAGCACTGTTCTAAGCACCGAGCACTGTTAGGGTCAGCCTGCAAAGTGGCCCGGATCCTCCGGGTGCGTGCGTCTGGGGCAGGCTGGGGGTTGCCTCAGTTTGGGAGACGCAGAGATTGTGGATGGATGAGAGTCTAATCTTTTCTTTCTTCCTCATCTCCAGACAGATTTCCGATTCTATTGGGTGCATTCAAAGCTGTCCGAAGAGGAGGGCCTGGGAGAAAAAACCAGGCTCAATCCAGTAAGTTTATATGTAGAGCTGGAGGAGGTTTGACAGATTTCATTTGTTTTGAAGGGTTTTTTTGTGGGTTTTTCTTTGTAATGGTATTTGCTACGTGATGATGATGATGATGGCATTTATTAAGCGCTTACTATGTGCAAAGCACTGTTCTAAGCGCTGGGAGGATACAAGGTGATCAGGTTGTCCCCCGGGGGGCTCACAGTCTTCATCCCCATTTTACAGATGAGGTAACTGAGGCCCAGAGAAGTGAAGCGACTTGCCCAAAGTCACACAGCTGACAAGTGGCATGGCCGGGATTTGAACCCACGACCTCTGACTCCAAAGCCGTACCATATATATATATATATATATATATATATATATATATATATATATATGTATATATATATACCTGTATATCAATCAATCATATTTATTGAGCGCTTACTGTGTGCAGTATGCACACGTGCTATGTTCCAGGCACTGTTCTAAGCAGTGGGGTAGATACGAGCTAATCAGGTTGGACATAGTCCATGTCCCACATGGGGCTCACAGTCTTAATCCCCATTTTACAGCTGAGGTAACTGAGGCACAGAGAAATGATGTGACCTGCCCAAGGTCACACAGAAGACAAGTGGCAGAGCGAGGATTAGAATCCAGGTCCCATTCTTTTTTTACACCGCCTCCCGGCAGGGAACATAACCACTAATTGGGTTGTATGGTGCTCTCCCAAGTGCTTAGTACAGTGCTCTGCACACAGTAAGCACTCAATAAATACCAGTAATGATGTTTCCTGGATATTGGAGGAAGTGGCACAGTCTGACCTTTTCAGACGGCCCAGTTAGCACCCAGCGCGAACACGGCAGTCTCCACGATGCTCTGCAGTCAGCCGTGACTTCAGCCGTCCAAATTTCCAGATCTCTGCGGGGCCTAGAACGTTTTCTTCGTCAGTCGGGGCTGCTGGGGTTGGGGTCCTGGATCTGAATCCTGTAAAGAGGGATGAAACGACAAAATGAATCAACACCGCCAAAATCAGCCTCCTCTAAGGAATGAAGGGGAAAAGCTAGCCACAGGCCCAAGCGAACTGGTCATGCCTGCCCAGGATGAAAGCTGACCGGTCCTGCCCTTCCCTAAAAAGAGCCAAGCCCAAGAGGGCTACCTTGGGAACCTCAGAGGCCTGGGAAATTGTGAGAGAGCGCAACTGGGGCGGGAGGCTCTTGCCCCTCCATCTTCCCCAGTGCCCATGAGTTAGAATAATAATAATTGAGATATTTAAGTGCTTTCTGTACCAAGTTCTTGGGTAGATACAAGATAATCAAGTTCCACATGGGGTTCACAGTTTAAGTAGGAGGGAGAAAAGGCAGCATGAAGCAGCCGACTGAATAGAGCATGGGCCTGGGAATCCACCACTTGTCTGCCGTGTGACTTCGGGCAAGTCACTTCACTTCTCAGTGTATCAGTTACCCTCAGTGGGGGGGTTTAGACTGTGAGCTTCATGTGGGACAGGGACTGTGTCTAGCCTGATGATCTCGCTTCTATCCCACTGCTTAGTACAGTACCTGGCACAGAGTAAGAGCTTAACAAATACCATTTAAAAAAAAAACCCAACAGGCATTGAATCCCCATTTTACAGATGAGGAGACTGAGGCCTAGGGAAGAAAAGTGACTTGTCCAAGGTCCCACGACAGGAAAGCGGCAGGGTTGGGATTAGAACCCAGGTCCTCCGATTCCCAGGGTCTGCGCTCTTTCCGTTAGATCGCACTATCCCCGATCTAAGGTGGAGGCATCAGAGTGCTTCAGCCGGGGCCTTTCTTTACTCAGTTTAATGCTCTGGCGAAGGGCTACGATGCTGCCGGCCTGAATGCCTGGTGACCCAATCAATTAATCAGCCAATCAGTGGTATTTATTGTGAGGCTCAGACCGTGAGCTTCAGGTGGCACAGGGACTTGATTATCTTGTGTGTGTCCCCCAGCGCTTAGAAAAGTGCCGGGCACATAGTAGGTGTGTAACAAATACCAAAATTGTTATTCCGGCGCCTAGGGGCTTCTTGGGGACCAGAAGTGGCAGCTTTGAAAAGCCCCGAGGGGATGCAGAGGAGCACCTCCAGCTCTGAGCAGGGAGTGGGGAGAGGAACCGCAGAGAGCAGACGGGTGGAGGGTGGAAGATGCAGCTAGAAAGCTATTATGGTGGGGACCTTAAGCAATAGTGACTAAACCTGAAATTTTTGAAATGTCATAATAGAAGAGCTTTATGTACATCAGCTGCCGCTCTGGAAACCCAACTTGTATTTCTCTCCTAGTTTAAATTTGTGGGTCTGAAGACTTTTCCAAGTACTCCTGAGAGCCTCTGCCAGTTGCTGTCCACGGATTTCCCTTTCGAGGTGAGGCAAAACAGCTGTTTCTCCTCATTTGAAGCCGGCGGGAAACCCAAATAGGGAGCTGAACGGGGGGCTCAGACAACTGAGTCAGGGAGGATCCCTGCCCCTTGAAAGGAAAAGCTGCCTTCTGGGTTGGGAGAGTGGTATGATCTTTACACCTCCATGCATCATAGAAATTCTCCTTGGTTTACTGCCATACTCCCAGGTTGTAGATGAGATACTGTAGAGTCATTTAGTACCTTGCAGATAAAATACTAACAGAGGCGTTCGCATCTTCTATCCCCTGGTCAGAGAATGGCATTCCAGGCCATTTTTAATTCTGTTCTATAGTACTTATTAGGCAGGGTGGCCTAGTGGATAGAGCACAGGCCTAGGAGTCAGAAGGTCCTGGGTTCCAATCCCAGCCCCGCCCTTTGTCTGCTGCGTGACCTTGGGCAAGTCACTTCACTTTTCTGTGCCTCAGTCCCCTCATCTGTAAAACGGGGGTTAAGACAGTGAGCCCTATGTGGGACAGGGACTGTATCCGACCTGATTATCTTGTATCAACCCCACTGTTTAGAACAGTGCCTGGTACGTAGTAACCGGTTAACAAATGCCATTATCATTATTATTATTATTATTATTATTATTACTCACCCAAGTGCTTAGCACAGTGCTCCACCAATAGTAAGTGCTCAATAAATCCCGACTCCACCACTTGTCAGCCGTGTGACTTTGGGCAAGTCACTTAACTTCTCTGTGCCTCAGTGACCTCATCTGTAAAATTGGGGGTTCAGACTGTGAGCCCCCCGTGGGACAACCTGATCACCTTGTAACCTCCCCAGCGCTTAGAACAGTGCCTTGCACATAGTAAGCGCTTCATAAATGCCATTATTATTATTAATAAGTACCATTGATGGATTTAGCCAGGCATGCGGGCTACTGATACTGGTGCCTCAGATTGCCGCTTTTTCTTCCTGCCACCCCTCTTCCGTGCCCACGCCTCTCAGTAGGGGGTGGGCAGGGGCACCATGGTGGGGCCAGAGATCAGTGGAGGCCGAAGCAGGAGCAGCAAAGCAAGGAAAGCAGCAAAGTAAGTGGCATCCCAAAGCTGCTGCTCTGGAGGTAGCCCCTGCCCTTCTCTCCCCTCTACCCCCGCAGCGGAGCCGTGCTGGGGCCGAAATCCCGGAGCCCCTCCACGTGGGTGGAACATTAGCCCAGACGCTGGGGGAGCCGGGCCCCCCAACTTCCTTTCCTTGCCCAGACACCATTCTTATTCCCTTCAGCGCTGCTCCAGTGGCCCCCCGTATGCTCTCACTCCAGCCTTCGCCAGCAAAGATCCCCCGTTCAGTCACTCAGTCGTATTTATTGAGCGCTTACCGGGTGCAGAGCACCATTCTAAGTACCTGGGAGAGTACGAAACACCACATCCCCAGCCCCCAACGAGCTTACAGTCTGGTGGGGGGGAGACAGACATTAATAGAAATAAATAAATTACAGATATCACCAAGTTCTGTGGGACTGGGAGGGGGAAGAACAAAGGGAGAAAGTCAGGGCGACGCAGAAAGGAGTGGGAGAAGAGGGGGCTTAGTCAAAGCAGACCCTTTCCCATTCCCAGTCCCGGTTTGCCTTCTACCCCAGTGGGTCGGACAGCAGTACTGGGTGAATCGGAAGAAGATAGAATCCTACTGACCGAACGCCAGCTTCCAAAGTGAACGGTCTCCAGGCCCCTTGGAAAGTTGGGAAAAGCGGTCCTTTAGTTAGAGAAGGCCACGGCTCTCCCAAAGAGTCTGTGCCTTCCCTGCCGGTGAATGTCTTGCAAAGATAAGTAATAATAATCATGTGGTTTGCTACGTGGCAAACGCTGTACTAAGCATTGGGGTACATACAAGATCATCAGATCCCACATGGGGGTGACAGTCCGGCCAGGAGGGAGAACAGGGATTGAATCCCCGTTTCGCCCAAGGCCGGGCAACGGACAAGTGGCGGAGTCGCGATTAAAACCCGGGTCTTCTGATTCCCAGGCCCAAGCTCTTTCCACTGGGCCACACTGCTTCTGTCCCTGAAATGCAATGTCACGTGGGGCTGGGAGAAACCCGACTGTAGGTCGTAGCAAGCAGCTGAGACCCTGCCATGGTGCAGGGGATCAGTCGATCGATGGTAATTATTGAGCGCTTGCTATAGGCAGAGCACTGTACTAAGCGCTTGGGAGAGTACGATACAACCAAATTTGCAGACATGTTCCCCTCCCACAGTGAGCTTACGGTCTAGAGGATGGCCACAGTAAGGCACTAGGGGGTCCCACGATACATTAATAATTCATAAGAACAGTGCTTTGCACATAGTAAGCACTTGACAAATACCATCATCATCATCATAATGGGATCCATTAAATGCTGACTATGTGCCAAGCACTGGCGTAGATACAAGGTCATCAAGTTAGACACAGTCCCTGTCCCTTACCGGGCTCACTATGTAAGCAGGAGAGAGAATGGGTGCTTACAATCCCTGTTTTACAAATGAGGAAACCGAGGCACAGAGAAGCGAAGCGTTTTACTCCAGATCGCGGAGCAGGCAAGCGGCAGTCGGGATTGGAAATCAGGTCCTCTGACCCCTGTGCTCGTCCCTAGGCCGTACTGCTTCTCTATCATCGTCATTATTATTC
The DNA here is from genome assembly GCF_015852505.1 of Tachyglossus aculeatus. Classification (NCBI taxonomy): domain Eukaryota; kingdom Metazoa; phylum Chordata; class Mammalia; order Monotremata; family Tachyglossidae; genus Tachyglossus; species Tachyglossus aculeatus. The sequence goes on from NC_052091.1 coordinate 14,831,099, forward strand.
TTACTACTGGGGTATTTGTTAAGCTCTTACTATGTGCCAAGCACTGTACTAAGCCCTGGGGTAGATACAAGATAAATGAGGTCCGCAAGTCACTTCACTTCTCTGTGCCAGTGACCTCATCTGTAAAATGGGGGTGAAAACCGTGAGCCCCTGTGGGACAACCCGATCACCTTGTAACCTCCCCAGCGCTTAGAACAGTGCTTTGCACATAGTAAGCGCTTAATAAATGCCATCATCATTATTATTATTATATGGGGCTCACAGTCTAAGTAGAAGGGAAGACAGGTATTGAGCCTCCATTTTGCAGATGAGGGAACTGAGACACAGAGAAGTGAAGTGACTTGCCCAAGGTCACACAACAGAGTAGTCCACATGGCTTTTATGTTCCCAATCAATCAATCGTATTTATTGAGCGCTTACTGTGTGCAGAGCACTGTACTAAGCGCTTGGGAAGTCCAAGTTGGCAACATACAGAGACAGTCCTTACCCAACAGTGGGCTCACAGTCTAAAAGGGGGAGACGTTCCCACAGTTCTCACAGTTCCCAGCACTGTGCTAAGCGCTGGGGTAGATACAGAGTAATCCGATCGGACACAGTCCCCGTCCCACCTGACGCTTACGGTCTAAGGGGAAGGAGAACAGGTTTCCCATCCCCATTTTACAGATGAGAAAGCCGAGGCCCGGAGAAGCGACAGGCATGGTTTGGCCCCTGTGGGATGCCGGGGCTGCCCTGGCCAGCTGGCCACCCAGACGGGCACCCTTTTCCTCTTCCCACCTGCAGCCTGGCACTTGTCGGGGAGCCCACCTCACCTCCTCCTCTGCGCAGCCGATGTTTACTCTGGACTCGAAACGGCCAAAGCCAATGTTTTCTTTTGAGAAACTGGAGAGAGCGGAGCGGTACGTGAGGAGGGAAAGAGTCCAAATCTCTTCTCGGCATTGAGGGCCTTGCGGAAAACCTCGGGGAAGGAGCTCGGGCGACCCGGGGGCTGGCGCCGGCTCGGCCGCTTCCCGGCTGTGGGACTGTGGACGACTCCCTTCCCTCCTCTGGGCCTCAGTTTCCTCATCTGTTACGCTGGGGATTTGATACCCATTCTCTCTTCCCCTTAGGGACTGTGTCTGACCTGATTATTGGGTATCTATCCTAGGGCTCAGAGTAAGTGCTTTAACGTATACTATTGGTAGTAGCGGTACCAGCGGGAAGCAGCGTGGCTCAGTGGAAAGAGCACGGGCTTGGGAGTCAGAGGTCGTGGGTTCAAATCCCGGCTCCGCCAGTTGTCAGCTGTGTGACTTTGGGCAAGTCACTTAACTTCTCTGAGTCTCAGGTACCTCATCTGTGTAGCGGGGATGAAGACTGTGGGCCCCATGAGGGACCACCCGATCACCTTGTAACCTCCCCAGCGCTTACAACAGTGCTTTGCATGTAGTAAGCGCTTAATAAATGTCATCATTATTACTGTTATTATTAGTGACCCTTGACCTGTCCCCATGCCCGTCGACTTTGGGAAAGCTTCTGGGCTGGGAGACCCGATCCAGTAGCCCCCCTGACTCCTCCGCTTCCCGGGTCTTCCCTGACTAGGTGGACGGGCTTCTCTTCTACCACAAGCAAGCCCATTACAGCCCCGGCAGCACACCGCTGGTGGGCTGGCTCCGGCCCTACATGGTGTCCGACGTGCTCGGCGTGGCCGTGCCGGCCGGCCCCCTGACCGCCAAACCCGAGTACGCCCGGCAGCAGCTCCAGCAGATCATCGAGCACAAGAGAGGGAAGAAGGAGGCAAGCGGCAAGACGGCTTCCGCCGCCGAGAACGGACGCTACGAGCTGGAGTACCTGTCCACCCCCAGGCCGGCGGATCCTCCGGTCGGCCAGGACGAGGCCGGGGGCCAGATGGAGGGCTGTTGAAGGCATTTGGGAAGAGCTGCTGTCTGGGACAGGAGAAGTCATCCCCCCCACATCCCTCCCAAACCACCACCCGCCAATCCTCCTGCTCCAGCCTCGGCACTTCCAGGGGATTGTTATGGTCTTTCGCCAGGAGGAAAGACATAATAATCACCACGTGTGGCTGCTCTGTCTCCTAAGCCGCTCCTCCCCGGAGGCTTCCCGGCAGCTCCACTCCAGGGGAGGATCCAAGCAGGGCGCTCTGGGTCTTCCCCGTTTGAGATCCGCCCCTGGAACGTTCCCAGTTTGGATGGGGTTCAGGGTGGATTGAACAACTGTTACCGGTAAGGGGGGATCTCAGCCCGACTGGAAAAATATATGCAATTCTTAAGATAGCGGCTGTATGTGATTCTCAAAGCTCTAGATGGCCAGGTACCTCCCCGCCCCACCAGCCCTCGAAATTGGTTTTCAGAACCTCTGGTCCGAAGTGCTCTCCGGGTCGCTTTAGACAGACCGAGCTGAGCGACAGAAAATGGATTTCCGGCCAGGTTGGGGAGCATCCCGTTAGAATCGCTGCCGTTTCCAGGATCTGAATTGATTTCCCTCTTTTGAGAAGGCGAGCAGAATCTTCTCCAGGGACGACGTCGTTGAAGGGAGGATGCCTGGTGAGCTGACTCACACGTGAGCTACTCTGACCAAATGGCTTCTTCGTGCCGGCGAGCGCTGGGGACCATCTGCCTCGCCTTCTTCGGAAGCTTCCCCAGAGGGCTGACCCCCGCTTTCTGCTGCAAAGCCAACAGAACTCTGTTATGACCCTCTCTGGCCCATCAGATTGTATTCTCTTCTATCTGTTCAGAATAACACCTGAATCGCTGAAGGGGGAATCGGGCCCGATTTTTACAATTTAAGATTTTTAAAATATGAAACTCCTTCTGAGCCAAACAATAGCTCTGGGAATGTAAGAGAGTGAAGGAGTGGGAGAAGGCGGAATAAGGCTGCCCAGATTCCTTGTGTCCAGGGTAAGCAGGATGGGTTTCTGGCACACAGAGAGACAGTATCCTGAAAATGAATCTGTAAGACCTGAGAAGGAAATTGTTTTTCAACTGTGCCACTGACTGCAACACAAAGACTCCTGACTGATGAGCAATCGCTCTTGTGTTATTACTTTTCAAATTTTGAAAGGATTGTCTGCATTGGGTCCCCCCTGGGTACCAAAATCTTGTAAGATGAGAGAGAAAGAAAGGAGGGGAAGGGAGGGGAGAGTGTGTGTGTGTGTCTGTCTGTAGTCATTTACCATACTCTGGGCCATGACATTCATCTCCAAATTTCTCCTGTAACCAAGAGGCCGAAAATAAAAGACTAACAGATTAAGTTGGGAATGCCAAACAGCTCTCATGAGTTGAGAGTGTTAATGACCCTGCTGAGCATAAATACAGCTGTAGCTTTCACGACCTGGTTTTCCTTGGCTGTGTTCCATGTTTGACCTGGAAAAAGCCATGTGGGCATAGATACCTTCATCCCAGGAATGATCTTGACAGGAAAATAACCCCATCTTCTCAGAAAGTACCGGGTCCTGACAAGCTGTGGTAAGAGCAGAGCATGATGCTAGAGCTAGAGCTTAAAACCCTGCAATAGTTGGACTGAGGATAGCATTTGTGGTAGGGATCTTGGAAAGGTTAGCTCCTCTCCTCCCCCACACCAGATAAATAATAATAATAATCATCACCGAGGTACCTGTTAAGCGCTTACTACATGCCAAGCGCCGTATTAAGCGCTGGGGTAGGTACAAGATAATCAGGTCAGATGCAGTCCCCGTCCTGCATGGAATCCACAGTCTTAAGGGAGAGGTATTGAACCCTTGTTGTGCAGGAGAGGAAACTGAGGCCCAGGGAAGGGAAATGACTTGTCCAAGGTCACACATCAGGCAGAGCTGGGATTAGAATCCAGGGCCACCGACTCCAAGGCCTGGGCTCTCTCCACTGGGCCAGGCCGCTTCTATGGCAGTGCGGCCTGGTGGGGTGGCCCCAGAGGTGTGAACGAAGCACGCGATCGTTGCGCTGCAGATTTCTAGGAACTCCGGTTTATTTTTAGCATTACGAAAGCAAGATAAAAGCCTAAAAATACTTTTCTCTTTACCCCCAAGAACACCGCGGAGAGGAAAAAATAAGTACCGTAAGGCGGGAGGGGGTTTACAGAAGCGGCGAGCTTCAACAGTAAAAAGGAAACCATCCAAACCCAGCCATTTGAAAGACCGTGTTCTTGGCTTTCATTTCCTTCTCTATGTAGGACGGGAGAAGCAGACCAGAGCATTAAGATTTCAACCCAAATGAAGACCGGTTAGACGCTCGTCCTTTCGTCTTCTAAGAACTAAAGGAGATGAAAGGAGTTTATAGCTTTAAAAACCAGGTACCAAGAGTGGCCCTGAAACTGTAGAAAATGTATTTTAGTGAACATTTACTATGTGCAGAGCACTGGTCTGAGCCCTGGGGAGAGTACAATGGGACACGCACTCGCTACTCTCCTACGACAATCCGGCTCAGATACTTCGCTCCACTAATGCCAACCTTGGCACCGTACCTCGATCTCGTCTGTCTCGCCGCTGGCCTCCCACCCACGTCCTGCCGCTGGCTTGGAACGCCCTCCCTTCCCACATCCGACGCAGTTACCCTCCCAAGCTTCAGAGCCTTATTGAAAGCACATCTCCAAGAGGCCTTCCCTGACAAAATTCTCATTTCCTCTTTTCCCACTCTTCTGCGTCTCCCTGACTTTGCTCCCTTTATTCACCATCCCCACCCCCCGCAGCACTTATGTCCATATCTGTCATTCATTTAGTCATATTAATGTCTGTCTCCCCCTTAGACTGTAACCTCACTGTGGGCAGGGAATGTGTTTGTCGTATTATACTCTCCCAAGCATTTAATACAGTGGTCTGCCCACAGTAAGTGCTCGGCAGATATGACTGACTGAATGTCTGTCTCCCTCTCTAGACTCTAAGTTCATTGTGGGCAGGGAATGTGTCTGTTATATTGTGTTTTACACTCCCAAGCGCTTAGTACAGCGCCCTGCATACGGCGCTCAATCAATACAATGGATTGATTGGGAGACACGATGCCTTCCCTCAAGGAGCTAGCCGGGAAGATACTGTTATATTGTTGTGTTATACTCTCCTGAGCGCTTAGTACAGCACCCTGCATACGGGACTCAATAAATACAATTGATTGATTGGGAGACACGATGCCTTCCCTCAAGGAGCTAGCAGGGAAGATACTGTTATATTGTGTTATACGCTCCCAAGCGCTTAGTACAGCACCCTGCATACGGCGCTCAATCAATACAATGGATTGACTGGGAGACACGATGCCTTCCCTCAAGGAGCTAGCCGGGAAGATACTGTTATATTGTGTTATACGCTCCCAAGCGCTTAGTACAGCGCCCTGCATATGGTGCTCAATCAATACAATGGATTGATTGGGAGACACAATGCCTTCCCTCAAGGAGCTAGCAGGGAAGATACTGTTATATTGTGTTGTGTTATACTCTCCCAAGCGCTTAGTAAAGCGCCCTGCATATAGCGCTCAATAAATACAACTGATTGATTGGGAGACACGATGCCTTCCCTCAAGGAGCTAGCAGGGAAGATAGTTATATTGTTGTGTTATACTCTCCCAAGCGCTTAGTACAGCGCCCTGCATACAAGATCACTTGTTGGATTTGGTTAATAAAGTTGTAGGCCTTGCAGGGATTCTGAATGTCAGGAGATAGAGAGTGCCGGTGAGGCTGTGCAAATCACTCTCCATCGATTGATAGTATTTATTGAGCGCTTGCTATGTGCAGAGCTTCTGGTAGACATGATCCCTGTCCACAAGGCGCTACAGTCCATCAAGGGAGACAGACAACAAAATAAAGTACAGAGACCTCAGAGGACCTGGGTTCTAATCCTGACTGCCATTTTTTTATGGTATTTGTTAGCACTTACTATGTGTCAGACACCGTTCTAAATGCTGGGGTAGGTACAGATGAATTAGGTCGGGTAATCAGCAAGCAATTTTCTGCTGGGTGAACTTGAGCAAGTCACTTAACGTTACTTTGCCTCAGTTTCCTCATCTGTAAAATGGGGATTAAGACGGTGAGTCAGCCTTTAATTGAGTGCTTACTGTGTGCAGAGCACTGTACTAAGCTCTTGGGAGTACACTATAACAATAAACAGACACATTCCTTGCCTCCAGCGAAGCTATAGTCTAGAGCAGGGAAGACGGACATTAATATAAACAAATAAATTACAGATATGTATATAAGTGCTGTGGGGCTGGGGGTGGCGGTGAATAAAGGGGGCAAGTCAGGGTGATGCAGAAGGGAGAAGAGGAAAGGAGAGCTTAGAAAGGGAAGGCTTCTTGGAGGAGATGTGCCTTCAATAAGGCTTTGAAGGGAGGGGAGGAATATTGTCTGTCAGATTTGAGGAGGGAGGACGTTTCAAGCCAGTGGCAGGGCATGGGCGAGAGGTTGGCGACGAGATAATAATAATAATAATGGCATTTATTAAGCGCTTACTATGTGCAAAACACTTTTCTAAGTGCTGGGATGAGATGGAGAAGGTTAGCGTTAGAGGAGTCAATTGTGCCGGCCGGGTTGTAGCGAGGTGAGGTGGGACGGGGACTCTGTCCAACCCGATTATCTTGTATCTACCACAGCACTTTGTACAAAATGCTGTACAGTGCGTGGCACAGAGTAAGCACTTCACAAATTCCACAATTGTTACAGGGGAAGCGGCAGACCCTAAGGATGTGGACATAAGTGCTGTGGGGCGGGGTGGGGGGTGATTGTCAGAGTGCTTAAGAATCCGCACCCAAGTACATAGGTACATAGAGAAGCAGCGTGGCTCGGTGGAAAGAGCCCCGGCTTGGGAGTCAGAGGTCATGGGTTCGAATCCCGGCTCTGCCACTTAGCTGTGTGACCTTGGGCAAGTCATTTAACTTCTCTGGGCCTCAGTTCCCTCATCTGTAAAATGGGGATTAAGACTGTGAGCACCCTGTGGGACAACCTTGATCACCTTGTATCCCCCTCCAGCGTTTCGAACAGTGCTTGGCACATAGTAAGTGCTTTATCTCCCCTTCTAGACTGTGAGCCCGTTGTTGGGTAGGGACCGTCTCTATATGTTGCCAACTTGTACTTCCCAAGCGCTTAGTACAGTGCTCTGCACACAGTAAGTGCTCAATAAATACAATTGAATGAATGAATGAGCCCATTGTTGGGTAGGGACCGTCTCTATATGTTGCCCACTTGTACTTCCCAAGCACTTAGTACAGTGCTCTGCACACAGTAAGCGCTCAATTAATACGATTGATTGAATGAATGAATAGGTGATGCAGAAAGGAGGGAGAATAGGGAGAACTGAGGGTTATTCTTCATTCTTTATCTTTATGGTATTTGTTAAGCAGCACTTTGTACCTAGTAAGCGCTCAATCAATTCCACTGATTGATAAAGCACTTACTATGTGCCAGACACTGCACATAGTAGATACACTGGAGGAGATACAAGATAATCAGTTGGACGCAGTTCATGTCCCTCATGGGGCTCACAGCTTTAATCCCCACAGATGAAATAACCGAGGCATAGAGAAGGTAAGTGACTTCCCCAGGGTCACACCATAAACCCGTGGCAGAGCTGAAATTAGAACCCAGGTCCTCTAGCTCCTTAGACCCGTCTGTGCTGGTTCCATTAGGCCACTCTGCTTTTTGGAGGAGATGTGATTTTATTAGGGCTTTGAAAACAGGAAGGGGGATTGGACTGTTGGATATTAAGGAGGAGAAAGTTCCAGGCCAGGGGGGGGGCAACAGGTGATGAGATTGAGGTACGGTGAGTAAGTAGGCTTTAGAGGAGCAAAGCATGCAGGCCAAGTTAAACTAATAAACAAGAAAATTGACTGAAAAACCATGAACCTCTTGGCAACAGTGGAACGGATTGACGAAAGTGGTAGGCCGGGGGTGGGTGGGTTGTGAACTGTCCTGGGAAAAGGCCCAGGAAAAATAATGGAATGATTCACACCCAGAGATAGAAGCCTCCACCTGATCTCCCCTCGGGGGGTTGGAGAAATCTTCATGGCCCTCTCAGTGCCCTGTGGTGATGAACAAGCCTGGAACCATCGATTAATTAATAGTATTTATTGAGCGTTGTGTGCAGAGCACCGTAGTAAGCTCTTGGGAGCATACTTGGTAGTCTCGATCCCTGCCCGCAAGGAGTTTACAGTCTAGAGGGAGAGACAGATGCTAGAATAAATGACAGGGGAATCGTGTCTTTTCTTCGGTATCTACAGAGTTGCAGATTCCCGTCTTTCTCCACAGTGTACCTCGAATAGGTGATTAATTTCAACAGTGTCCCAAGAGTCAAAAAGTGTCATCTTCCTGGCTTCTTGTGACTTATCTGACCTGAGACATTGCATTCCCCCCTTCTGTGTGGATGGTTTGCCCGGTACCACTGGCATACTTTGGTCATATCGTCCAGGGCTCTGCACACAGTAAGCGTTCAGTAAATACCATTGATTGATCGGTCCCTGCCAGTGCTACCAGTGAGTAGGAGCCACCCTTATGCCCAGGACCCATTTACGGCCAAAGCGACCAGGGCCCAGGGCCAATGTTGTGCCATAATGCTGTAACTGCAGAGGCGGTCGCCTTGGTAACTACTGCAGTTTTTGCTCTAATTAATTCTTTCCTGCAGCTTCTTGGCCCTGAAACTTCTAGAGGCTGGTCCATAATTCTCAATGGGAAGACTCCGCCAATCCATCAACCTTTCTGTGTCCTGCTTTTTTTTTTTTTAATGGCATTTGTGAAGCACTTGCTAATTGTCTAACAGGATCCTAAGCACTGGGGTAGATACAAGATAATCAGGTTGGGCACAGCCTCTGTCCCCCATGGGCTCCCAGTCTAAATTGGAGAGAAGAGGATTTAATCTCCATTTTTCGGATGAGGGAACTGGGGCCCTGTGAAGTGACTTGCCCAAGGTCATCCAGTGGATAAATGGCAGCGGAATTAGAACCCAGGTCCTCTGACTTCCAGGCTTGTGCTTTTTCAACTGGGCCGTGCTGCTTCTCCTTCTGTTCTCAGGTAGTTTACGACATTTGGCTGTGAGCTTCTCAAGAGCAAGGGCTGCATCTTGCTCTTCCTTTGCAAAATCCCACTGAACTTTTGAATACTGTGGCCACGCTCGCCATGTTGGCTCTCTGCGTACCTACAGAGCTCCAAAGCACGATGTGAAAGTGTGTTTAGACAGATTTGAAAAGTGAAAAAAGCATTGGGAGTCTGGAGGTCCAGGCCCAATCCCCGGCTCCACCGTTGACCCGCCGGGCACCCTTGAGCGTGTCACTGCTGACCTCTCTGGGCCTCAGTTTCCTCATCTGTGGGATGGGAATTTTACAGCTGTCATCCTTGTTGGATGGGGAGTCCCACAGGGGGAACGATAAGATTACCCTGGACGTACTCCAGGGTTTAGCCCAGAAGAAGCGCTTAATGCCGACCATCAGCATAATGAATTAAAGCTCTGATTAATTAAATCTGCTTACAGTCCCTCTACACTGTAAACTCATAGTGGGCAGGGAATGTGTCTGTTATATTGTACTACCCCAAGTACTTAGTACAGTTCTCCGCAAACAGGGAGCGCTCAATAAATACACTTGACTGACTTCCTTGGGCCTCAGTTCCCTCATCTGTAAAATGGGGATGAAGACTGTGAGCTCCACGTGGGACAATCTACCCCAGCGCTTAGAACAGTACTTTGCACATAGTAAGCGCTTAACAAATACCAACATTAATAATAATAATAATTATTGTTATTATATAATTATAATTATATTATTATTATTATGGCACATATAAAGCACTTACTATGTGCAAAGCACTGTTCTAAGCACTGGGGAGGTTACAAGGTGATCAGGTTATCCCACGGGGGGCTCACAGTCAACCCCCATTTTACAGATGAAGCAGCTGAGGCACAGAGAAGTTAAGTGACTTGCCCAAGGTCACACAGCAGGCAATTGGCGGAGCTGGGATTTGAACCCGTGACCTCTGACTCCAAAGCCCGGGCTCTTTCCACCAAGCCACGCTGCTTTATTATTATTATTATTAAAGCTATAGTTATAAATTATTACACTGCATTAAACCCTGATTCTCCGATGATTGAGATTAGGAGAAGCAGCATAGCTCAGCGGAAAGTGCCCGGGCTTGGGAGTCAGAGGTCATGGGTTCAAATCCCTGCTCCGCTGCTTGTCAGCTGTGTGACTTAGGGCCAGTCACTTCACTCTTCTGGGCCTCAGTTGCCTCATCTGTAAAATGGGGATTAAGATTGTGAGCCCCACATGGGACAACCTGATCACCTTGTATCCTCCCCAGCGCTTAGATCAGTGCTTTGCACATAGTAAGCGCTTAATAAATACCCAAATTATTATTACATTATTATTTATAGAAAAGAATGGGAAAAAGTGTGAAAGAAGACAAGGAGGTGTAGAGGGTTCCCTTAAAAGATTTCAGCGGGGGAGAAAATGTGAAAGAAGACGAGGAGGTGTAGATTTAAAAGATTTCAGCGGTCCAGAATAGTATTCCCAGAAGAAGAAGAATTCTGGAAAGGAATTTAATGGGGCAGAGGACAGCGTGCTTGGCGGATAGGGAAAGACGCTTTTGGTGCGCGGTGCCGACGACCTCCTCATTTGTTCATCCTGTCCATCCACGAACATATACAGGACCCTGCTGTGATGTCGGAGAGGTGACAGCAGGCCGGACGCCGCTAACTACGGGGATCCAAGTGGTATGAACGGAGACATTAGCATGCATCAGGCGTCTCAGAGAGCTAGTGGGTTTTCATCTGATGCCACCGACCTGAATGTCTCCCACTGTGTGATTTGCTGAGGTAGTTTGGCCTGGGTCTGCCTTTTTCATTTCAATAGGGGGAAAATCAATCCTCAGAGACTCTTAAATCCCAAACTGCAGGCCGCCTATGCGTTCGCCACAGCCAGGAGCACCTTATGCTGAGATTTGTTGCCTTTGGAACAGCCCTTTATTGCGGCTTTTGGGTTTTGGTGCCCAAGACAGATTCCCCTTTGGGGCCTGTTAGACCAAACTGGGTGATTTGGGAGATGACGATGATTAATAGAGAAGCAGCGTGGCTCAGTGGAAAGAGCACGGGCTTTGGGAGCCAGAGGTTGTGGGTTCTAATCCCAGTCTGCCACTTGTCAGCTGTGTGACTTTGGGCAAGTCACTTCACTTCTCTGGGCCTCAGTTACCTCACCTGTAAAATGGGGATTAAGACTGTGAGCCCCACGTGGGACAACTTGATAACCCTGTAACACAATGCTTCACACATAGTAAGCGCTTAACAAATGCCATTTTTATTATTATAATGACAACAATAATAATAACAATAGTAATAATAATTGTGGAATTTAAGCGCTCACCAGGTACCAAGCACTGTACTAAGCACTGGGATAGATACCAGATAACTGCTTCTAAAGGTCATCAGGTCCCACCTGGGGCTCCCATTCTAATTAGGAGGGAGAACAGGCTTTGAAACCCCCGTCTTACAGATGAGGGAACTGAGACCCAGAGAAGTTAAATGACGTGATCAAGGTCACACGGCAGGAAAGTGGTGATGAAACAGTTGTGCACTCACTGCCCTTGGGCTGTAGCCATTGTTCCTCCAGGAGGAGGGTGCCACTCTTTAAATGCAAAGGTTAACTGCTATTCCAGCAAGATAATAATAATAATACTATTTTTTAAGCATTTGGTATGTGCCAAGCACTGTTCTAAGCGCTGGGATAGATACAAGGTAATCAGGCTGTCCCACGTGGGGCTCACGGGCTTAATCCCCATTTTACAGATGCGGTAACTGAGGCCCAGAGAAGTTAAGGTCACACAGCTGATAAGTGGCAGAGCCAGGACCTCTGACTCCCAAGCCCGGGCTCTTTCCGCTAAGCCACGCTGCTTCTCTGGTCCAGATGGGAACAGGACCACAGAAAAATCTTGGAAAAGCAGATTTCGTCGAGCCTTTTTGCTTTTCCGACTCATCTTCCACTCGGAATGAGGGCATGCGAGCCAGATTTGGAGAACCTCCTCCGGAATGAACCAAATTTACGTTCCAAAGCATCCACCCAGAACTCCGACAGTTAACTTTTACACGCCTTCGCCTCCACAAGCCCAGCTGGGCCCGCTAAAAACATGCCGAATGTCTTTCCTTCCTTCCTTCCCCTTTGCCTTCCTCGGATACCTCCCTCCCTCCTCTGTATCCTCTTTGACTAGCTACAGCAAATTAAACTTCCTCACGGTCCGTTCTTTACCAATTCTCTTCCCTCCATTCTCAACTACAGTTCATTGCTTATCTTCACCTATTCATAGTGGTAGTCCCTTGAGCTCTTTAGCAGTAAGCCTCTAAACAAATCCGAGCTGTTGTTATTATTATCCTCTGTCTGAGTCTGTTGCAAACTGTCTTTTATTTCCTCCTTCCATTTGGCTCTGAGCCTATTTTTCCATGCGGGGGCCCCCATCTCCGAACAGCCTCTCTCTTGTCTCCCAGCCAACTCGGACGGTCTCTTCGGCCTCCTTTAAATACCTCTTGAATACTGGCTCCTTCCACGAAGCCTCAGTTCCCTATACTTTCAAAAGGAAAGCCGCAGCGTTTTCACAAACCAGAGATTTAACCACCTCACTTCAGGTTTGCCGGGAATTGTCCCATTTGGATTTTGAACCTTGAATGCAGTTGGGGTACACTGTAGATGCTCAGCAGAAGGTAATTGTTAAATAATACTTCTCCATCTAGATGGTAAGCTCGTCATGGGCAGGGAGCATGTCCACTAATTCATTCAATGGTATTTATCTAGCGCTTACTGTGTGCAGAGCACTGTACTAGACTGCAAGCCCGTTGTTGGGTAGGGACCGTCTCTATATGTTGCCAACTTGTACTTCCCAAGCACTTAGTATGGTGCTCTGCACACAGTAAGCGCTCAATAAATACGATTGACTGATTGATTGATTGATTCCCAAGCGCTTAGTACGGTGCTCTGCACACAGTAAGCGCTCAATAAATACGTTTGAATGAATGAATACTAAGCGCTTGGAAAGTACAATTCAGCAACAGAGACAATCCCCACCCAACAACAGGTTCACAGTCTTCCGTTATATCGTACGCTACCGAGCGCTTAGAACAGTGCTCTGCATACCTTAAGCACTCAATAAATAGGATTAACTGTTCTTCTCCTAGCAAGTGTTCAATAAATACCATTGATTGATTGATTGATAGGTCATCCTCAGGAAGAGTTTTGCCTGGAGGCCATCAAGTTACCTAGACAGCATGGCCTATTTATTTTATTTTGTTAAGATGTTTTGTTTTGTTGTCTGTCTCCCCCTTCTAGTCTGTGAGCCTGCTGTTGGGTAGGGACCATCTCTATATGTTGCCAACTTGTACTTCCCAAGCACTTAGTACAGTGCTCTGCACACAGTAAGCGCTCAATAAATACAATGGAATGAATGAATGAATGAATAGTGGAAAGGGCACAGGCCTGGGAATCAGGAGGCCTAGCTTCATTCATTCATTCATTCATTCAAACATATTTCTTCAGTGTTTACTGTGTGCTGAGCACTGTACTAAGCGTTTGGGAAAGTATGATACAACAATAAACAGATACATTCCCTGCCCACAACGAGCTCGCAGTCTAGAGGTGGGGAGACAAACATCAATACAAATAAATAGAATTACAGGTGTATACATAAGTGCTGTTGGGAGGGAAGAGCAAAGGGAGCAAGTCAAGGTGACGCAGAAGGGAGTGGGAGATGAGGAAAAGTGGGGCGTAGTCTGGGAAGGCCTCATGGAGGAGATGGGCCTTCAATAAGGCTTTGAAGGGAGGGGAGAGTAACTGTCAGATTTGAGGAGGGAGGGCGTTCCAGGCCAGAGGAAGGATAAGGACAGGGTCTGATCTGGTTATCTTGAACCAAACCCAGCACTAGGCACATAATAAATACTTAACAAATACCATTTTCATCATATTTAAGTGTACCCATGTTAGCTGTGGTCGCAAACTGGATTAAGCAAGAACAAAGGCAAGAAACAGCATGGGAAAGAGCCAGGGCCTAGGAACTGGAAGACTTGGGTCCTGAATCCGGCTCCACCCCCTGCTGTTGTATGATTTTGGGGCAAGTTACTTCTCTGTACCTCAGTTTCCTCAGCTGCAAAATGGGGATTCACTACCCATTCTCCCTCCTACTTAGACTCTATGGGTCAGGGACTGTATCCAGCCTATTTAACCTGTATGTGCCCCAGCACATGGAACCGGGCTGGACATATAGTAAATGCCTAACACATACCATAAAATGAAAATAAACAATTTAAAGGTCATTTTTCTAAACTGCTATTCTGTACACTGCTCTGAAACCTCCAATGGCTGCCACTGACTGTTGCTGACCATTGGATTTGAGGTAACTTCAGATCACTCTCCCCTCCCATTAAATTCCAGCTTACCCTCTTCGTTCCTCTCAAGTTTAGCTATTCACTGTGCCTTCTTCCCATTACCAACTTCTTGCTCATGGCTTCACCCTGGCCTGGAACCCCCACCCCACCTCCAAAGCCTACTAGATCGCAAGCTTCTTGGAGGCAGGGATCAGGTCTACTGACATTACTGTACACTTCCAAACGCTTAGTGCAGTGACCTGTGTAGAGTAAGTGCCCAATACACATCATCGATCGAAATCACAGCTCCTTCGGGAGGCCTTTCCTAAGTAATCTCTAATCTCCCCATTTTATATGCCCACCAACTGCCCAGTCAGCCCTTCTGTGCCACCTAAGCACTTAAGTGCTCACAACCTTCCCAGAGCACTTATAGACAGATTTTATTATCTCTATTACTTCCTCATATCTGTAATTTATTTAAGTGACTAGCTCCCCCGGCTAGATTGTAAAATCCTTGAGGTTGAGGATCATGTCATCTGATGCTGTTGTATTCTCCTAAAGACTCAGTACGGTGCTCTGCACATACTACTGTGAGTCAGAGGTCCCGGGTTCTAATTCTGGCTCTGTAGCTTGTCTGCTGTGTGATCTAGGTTAAGTCACTTAACTCCTCCCTGCCTCAGTTTCTTCAACTAGAAAATGAAAATTAAGACTGTGAGCCCTATGTGGGAAATCGTCAGCGTTCAACCTGATTAGTTTGGATCTACCCCAGTGCCTGGCACGTAGTAAGTGCTTAAATCCCAAACCTTAGTACAGTGCCCAGCGCTTAGTACAATCCCTGCTGCATAGTAAGCACTGAACAAATACAATAATAATAATGATAATAATTAGTATTTTTTAAAAAACCTAGGTCCTCTAAAATGCTCCTGATGGATCGCAATATTCCTAAAAAAACAGATGTTTTCCAGAGGCTCTTCAGCCCAGAAAGGAGGGTTTCCTTTTCCCCACTACCGGTGCCCCTGTTTCATGGAAAACTAAGGTGCTGAGATGAGGCTAAGTGATTTCTCCAAGATTACACAGCAAGAGACGGAGCAACAGTCGGGGACAGAACTCAAAATTTTTATGCTATCATTAAAAAAAAATTGTTTTTTTACAATGGAATCCGTCGCATGTGTTGCTGACTCCCTTCCTGCAGGGCCCACCTCTGCGATCCTCTGGGCTTCCAAGACCTGAGACTGCAGTCCTGGTTTAATTCCTGCCGGTCACTGCAGTCTGGAGGACAGGCGAGGGAGGCTGCAGCAAATGTCTTGGCTGGGGTGTCTTTCAGGGAGTGGCCAGCCTGTTTGTTTGATTGCCCAGCTCAGCACAGCCCGCTCTTCCCCTCCAAGGGAGAGGTAGCCCAGGGGTTCACTCATCCTGAATTGTTGGCCCCCCAGCTCCGTCCAATCCAAGACGCTCCCCCCGGTTTGGGGGTGCTGTGAGGCCCTTGACATCCAAAGGGCCCGAAAGGCCGAGAGATTCCCGAATGAGTTTCAGAGTAGGATGTTTTCTTTTCTCAGAACTAAAAATAGGCAGGTCGAGTGATGGATTACAGGATGCAGCTAGCCACCAAGCGGGGCGATGATCAAACGGGCTGCATCCTTGGACCTCGGCGTCCTTGCCGTCTATGGCGGCCTTGTCTTATTCAGATTGAAACCGGGGTGAGCGGTGCCAAAGGCTTGGGCATTGCCAACGCTACAAACAAGGGGGTGGGGGGGGAAGCTACCTTGAAGGGGAAATGCATCACCTCCTCTCCCATAGGGAGGCTCTCCCACCTGGGATCTGAACCCCTTGGGAATACTGCCTATCCCTTCCTCCCTTCTACCCAACTCCTTGGCTTCATCATCCCTCGGGAGCTTTGTCCCTGGCATCCCCTCTTTCCCCCGGCCCCCCTCCTTCTTCCTTTCCTTGCTTCCCTGCGTTTTCCTCTCCCGGATTCCTCTCTGTCTCCCAGCCTTGGCCAGATTCCTCTCCCTCGACCGCTTCCCGGTCTCCTCTCTGGTTGTGAATGAGGCGGTCTCCGTTGCTGAATGGAGCTGCTGGGGGCTCTGGCTGCGGATCAGGGGCAGCAGCATTGGCCCCGAGAAGGGGAGGGGGCGTCTCTTCCTTCCTTCCTTCCTTCCTCTCTCTTTCTCTCTCTCTCTCTCTCTCTCTTTTCTCTTCTCTCCCTCAGTGCTGCTGCTTTTGAGGAATAAGGGCGTGAGGCAGAGATGGAGGCTGCGGGAAGCATTTGGCACCCCTAAGGACGATCCGGACCTCAAAGAGGGGATTTATGGACCGTGGCATTCGGGTAGATCAGGCCAAGGAGTGCTGCACTGGAAGGAGATCAGAGGCCGATTCAGCCACAATTTTTTTTTCTTTTTTCGGCGGAGGGCGTTCAATTAACGACCCCCAGTCCTAGATTTTTCCAATTTTTATTCATTCTGAGTATTTAGATCACCCCTCCCACCCCCCCAAACGGCTTGCCCGGTTAATTTTTTTTTTTTTGGGGGGGGGGGCGTCTGGGGGAAAAGAAACTTTTAGCGATTTCTTCTCCTCCTCCAAGACAATACATGGGCTGCTGTTAAATTAGGGGAAGAACATCTGCCCCCCGCCGCCTGGGGCCGGGCAGGCCCAGCCTGGGAGCCGGGCAGAGCTCCCACACCCAACGAGATTTTTTTTTCCTTTTTTTTTTCTTTCTCGAATGTTGTTCCTGAGTTGGTTTTTGAATCTGCGGTGAGATCCCGTGTCCCTGTCCCCCCGGGGGTGCGGGGTTGTCCGTCCGTCCGTCCGGCCGGCCTCCCGTCCGATGGAGCCCCGGCCGGCTTGGCGGGAGGGGCCGGACATGGCGCCGGACCTCAGCCCGGACGAGGAGCAGGTAAGGCCGGACGGGAAGAAGGGACGGGAAGGGAAGGGACGGGAAGGGAAGGGCCGGGAAGAAGGAAGGGCCGGGGGATAGGCTAAGGACCGGCCCAAGGACCGGGGCCTAACGGGCGGGCAGCGGGGTCCAAGGCCTAGGCCCAGCCGGCGGCCCTAGCTCCAGGACCGGCGGGAGCCCCCTCTTTCCTCCCCCTCCCAGAAGGCCCCCCGTCTTCCCCCCCCACGTCCTGGCAGCCCCCTTTCTCCCCCCTCTCCCACCAACCCCTTCTTTTCCGCCCCCAAAGGCCCCCTCTCCAACCCCCAAATCCCCTCTTCCCCCCAAAAAACCCCTCTGTCTCCCCCCTCCCAGAAGCCCCCTTATTCATTCAACCGTATTTATTGAGCGCTTACTGTCTCTCCCCCCCACCTCCTGGCAGCCCCTTCTCCCACCAACCCCCTTCCCCCCCCAAAAGCCCCCTCTCCTCCCCCTCCCACAAATCTCTTCTTCCCCCCCAAATCCCCTCTGCTTTCCCCCTCTCCCAGAAGCTCCCCACCTCCTGGCAGCCTCCTCTCTGCTCCCTCTCCCACCAACCCCCTCTTTTCCCTCTCTTCCCCCCGCAAAAGCCTCCTCTTCTCCTCCTCCTCCCCCAAATCCCCTTCCCCCCCATCCCCTCTGTCCCCCCCTCCCAGAAGCCCCCTCTCTCCCTCCCACCTCCTGGCAGCCCCCTCTCTGCCCTCCCTTCCCCCTTTCCCCCCAAAAAAGCCTCCTCTCCTCCCCCCCCACAGATCCCTTCTCCCCCCCAACTCCCCTCTGTCTCCCCCCTTCCAGAAGCCCCCTCTCTCCCCCCCCCCCGACCTCTTGACAGCCCCTTCACTTCCCTCATCCTCCTCCCCCCAGGCACCCCGTTTTCTTCCCCCCCTCCTCCTGGCAGCCCTGTCCCTTCCCCCCACCTCTTAGCAGCCCCCCTCTCTATCCCCTCCTTCCCCCCTAAAAGTCCCCTCTCCCCCCTCCCAGAAGCCCTCTTTGTCCCCCACCCCATCTCTTGGCAGCTCTTTCTCTTCCCTCACCCTCCTCCCACCGGGCACCCCATTTTCTTTCTGGCAGCCCCTTCTCTTCTCCCCCTAGCAGCCCCCTCTCTTTTCCTCTACCTCCTGGCAGCCCCTTCTCTTCCCCCTTCTCAAAGCCCCTTTTTTTCTTCCTCCTCTTCCCCCTCTCAAAGTCCCCTCTCTCTCCCTTTTCCCAGAAGCCTCCTCTCTTCTTCCCCCCACCCCTTGGCAGCTCCTCTTCCTTCACCCTCCTCTCAGCAGGCACCCCATTTTCTTCCTGGCAGCCTTTTGTTTTCTCCCCCTCGCAGCCCCCTCTCTTTTCCCCAACCTCCTGGCAGCCCCCTCTCTTTCCCCCTTCCTCCTGGAAGCCCTCCTCTCTTCCCCCATTCAGCCCCATTCATGTGGCCTAGCGACCTCCTGACTCATCCTTCTCCCCACTCCAGAGAGCTACCCCGTTTAACTTCTCTCTGAGGGATTTTTAGGGGGGCAGAGGACGATGGCTTCAGTTTAGCTTTCCTCCGGGTGCAGGAGGTTCGGGGCTGTGACCTTAGACCGGGATCTGAGCTTTCCTGAGTCTTCACCCCAGTGCCGGCTCGCATCTGGGCTTGTAGAATGAGTCGTTTCCTCTTCATTTCCCCATCTCTGCTTCCCTCCCTATCCCATCTCCCTTCCCCCCAACATCTTCCCCACCCTTCTTTCTCTGCTGTGGATTTCCTCCCAAAGCACACGGATGTGGACATCTTAAAGGGCATTTGGGATGATTAAGCTGCAGTGGTCTAAAACAGGTTCTGGGAAAGTCAAGAATTCCCAGAGCCACCTCCCTCGCCACTCCTCCATTCCTTTCTCCCACTCCTTCCCATTCTTTTCTTTCTCCCACCTCTTGCACCCCCTCTCCATGCCTTCCTCTTCCTCTCTGCCCTGTTCTGGTGCTTCTTCTTCTGAACCCCATGGCCTGCCCATGTTCCCTTTTTAAATTGCCCATCTTCACACTGAGCTTCATCGTGCCTTGAGCTTGTGGCCCTCGGCTGCCGTTTTTTGCGGGGAGGGGGAAAAAGCATGAAGCTTCTTCATCAAAATGCTGGGAGCTATTTCCATCTTGAGAGTTTGAGAGCTTCTCTCC
The DNA here is from genome assembly GCF_015852505.1 of Tachyglossus aculeatus. NCBI lineage: Eukaryota > Metazoa > Chordata > Mammalia > Monotremata > Tachyglossidae > Tachyglossus > Tachyglossus aculeatus. The sequence continues at coordinate 14,850,430 of NC_052091.1, forward strand.
ATACTGCTCCCTGCCTCCATCCTGTTGTTCCTAGCCCCTGATTTCGAGAGGCAGTCTTGCAGCCTTGCAGGATTTATTCTTGCAATCTCCGATGATGTTCAGATGTTGTACAGCTCTTGCCCTCATCCACCTAAGAACCGAGCCGCCTTAGTCCCAGTTTTGCTTATACGAGGATACCGTGAATGGAAATTGCCATGGAAAAGATTAAACTAAAACTCGTTTTTTTCTTTCAGGGTTAAGGGGGTATGGAACCACTAGCACTGCTTCTAGAATGGCTAGGACCTGAAAAAATTAATATTGCTCTGTAGGCTTGTTTGTAGCTTGATTTGACCCCTGGACAACTGTGCTCAGGAAAACCTTGGTAGCAGTTAAATACAGTTACAGTTAGTGTGGTAACAGCTCGGGCTTAGTGAAGGCAAGGCCCGGAAGGAGCCTTTTTTTTTTTTTTTTGCCTTGGAGATGCCATGATTGTCTGTAAGGACACTAGATGCCTGTTTTGGGTTTTTTTTTTAAGAGGGCGAAAATATCTCCAGTTTTAGAATTGAAGAGCTAGGAGTTTCTAATTTCCTGTTATTTAGAACTAGCATGTTTTTGCTAAGGAATGAAAGACTTTAAGTCAAGGGGTATAAGGTTGCAAATCTTACAAAATCAGCATCAGTCACTTATGTCAGTATTCAGTTTACCCCATCAGACCCTTTTTTTGGTTGGGGGGGGGGAGACACTAAACAGATTAATGGTAATTAACAGTCCCAAATCCTTAATCTGCAACATTAACCTTTGTGTTGGACTGTTTTACGTAAGCTTGAATGTGCATTCAGTAGGATGTCTGAGAACTTTGTTTTTGTTGGTTATTATTAATTGGGGAGAGAGAAAACTGTAAAAAAAACACTGCTTGTAGAATGTAAGCTATTTTGGAACTCCAAAATATTAAATTTTTGTGCAGTCACATTCAAGAAATAAATAATGATTAAATTACTCTGGGTAAATGATTGTTCCTTCAGGTGTGGCCATCAAGCAGTCCTTACTGAGGTTCTATCCCATGCAGCAATTAAATCGGTTTGGTTATTTTTCTCTCTTTCCCTTTTCTTTATAATTTTCCTGGATCTCATTTCACATTTTTCAGGATCTATGGTCAATTTTTTAAAATTCCATCCTTATACAGAAGATGGTAAAATGATCGTTATATTTATTATCAAGTTCTATTTATTTTATTTTGTTAGTCTATTTTATTTTGTTAGTATGGTTTTGTTCTCTGTCTCCCCCTTTTAGACTGTGAGCCCACTGTTGGGTATGGACTGTCTCTATATGTTGCCAACTTGTACTTCCCAAGCGCTTAGTACAGTGCTCTGCACACAGTAAGTGCTCAATAAATACGATTGATTGATTGATTGATCAAGTTGTTCTTGCATTTCTAACCCGCACATACCTTCCCTTTCTGGTGTGCATTTATCTGAACGTACATAAGTCCGTATTCACGCAGAGTTGCAAATATAAGAACTTTCAGATAAGGAAAGGCAAAAGTCAGATTTGTATATTAGTTGAGCCTGTCATGTTACTATTTAGGCCCTAATTTTTATTTTCTGAACGTAATTATTTTTAACTTTGAATTTTGACATTTATTCCCATGTTTATGGCTAATGCACAGGGGGTCAAAACAAAGTAAGATGAAGAAAGAAAAGCTGTGTGGCTGTAGGGTTACATCATGGTGGGCTTGGACCTAGTCTGTGGAGAGAACCACCTTTTGAAACGAACGCAAATATCCTGAACTAGCACTCTGTGGGGTTTTAAATCTGTAAATCAATCAATCTATCGATCGTATTTATTGAGCGTTTGCTCACTCGATCAATGGTATTTATCGATGCTTACAGTGTGCAGAGCGCTCACTGAACTAAATGCTTGGGCAAGGTCAATACGACAGAGTTGAAAGACATGTTCCCTGCCCATAGCGAGCATACCGCTAGAGAGCTATGAGAAATTAGGACAACTTGAAGCCGCTTAGATTATAAATTATTTGAGGGCAGGGATTGTAGCTACTTACTCTGTAGTTCTCGCCCAAATGCTTAGTACAGTGTTCTACATCGAGTAAGTGCTCAGTAAATACCATTGATTGATAATCAGGTTTGTAAAAGTGTGCCAAGATGTTACAGTGATTGATGAACTACTAATACAGCGTAACTTTATACCGCTCATATCCAAAACGTGCTGTGGAAATTTAGATTCATAGTTCATTGCCGATTCAGGTCTACCTGGAGAAAAGAAAAATCTGTCAAAAGTGTAATGTTTTACAGTTCCTTCTTTTTTAAGTAATGCTTTCTAAAATTGTAGCAAAATTGAACTAATGTTCTACATTTCAGGTACGAGCTCTCATTTTTCTTCCCAATGCAAAAATTTATGAATGAGCTAGCTGAGATCTCGTCCAAAATAATCTGTCCCCATTGGGCAGTCAGTCACACACAACATGGAATATTTTGAGTGGGTGAAAATGGGACGATAATGAAGTTTGCTTTGCAACTTTATAGGGCTTGCTTCCGGAATCTTATTATAATTCCATACTGTGGTTTGTTCTTCCACGTGAGACTTCTAGAGTCAAGGACTTAACTGCTCTGCATAGACATTAAAGAATTTTGGCCCATTGCCCAAAGACAGGGTTTTTTTTAAAGCCAAAAACATCCCTTTTCCCATAGCCTCACATGTCCTGTTCTGTCACCCGTCACCCTGGAAATGACTGAACTGCAAAAATGAAATTATTCACGCTGTTAAAATCCAGGCAAGCGAGGGGGAAAAAAAAGCAATATCAAATATTCTTATAATCTCTTCTAATAATCAGGACTTGAGATGATTTGAATTCTAAATGTGTTGGGATGAAGTCGTTTTCTGATAATTTCATGTTATAGAGAAGGCTAGTGAATTATTAGACTGCTAACATTTGAAACATTTTAAGCAGCCTTCCCCTAAAAGGGACTGAATGAAGGCTAAAAAAAATTGTTATGACCCCCGAATATTACCCTTGATTTCTATAGTAACCTATAAATGTATTTTTCAGTTATGATTCTGTGTGAGGCCAGCTTTCTTCCTGTTTGTGTTGTTTTGGTGAAGCTTTAGTAACATTGGACCCTTGAACTTGTCTTTTCAAACCATGAGGTAATAATAATATTAATAACTACGGCATTCGTTAAGCACTTGGTATATGTCGGGCACTGTACTAAGCTCTGGGGTGGGTGCGAACAAATCAGGTTGGACACAGTCCCTGTCCCATGTGTAAATCCCCATGTGTAAAACCCCCATTTTACAGAGGAGGTAACTGAGGCCCAGAGAAGTGAAGTGACTCACCCAAGGTCACACAGCAGACAAGTGGTGCGAACCTGGGATTAGAACCCCAGCACCTCGAGGAAGAAGAGGAATCGCTTTTCAGAGACCCAACCCATCCGAGGCAGGCAGATCTTTGAGCCCCTGTCTTTATGGTGGGATCAACTGGAGCTGCCTCCCTGTGTTTAGACCTTCCATCCCTTTCCCGTTCCCCCGATGTAGCTCAGTGGAAAGAGCACAGGCTGGGGAGTCAGGTCGTGGGTTCTAATCCCGGCTCCGCTGCTTGTCTGCTGTGTGACCTTGGGCAAGCCACTTCACTTCTCTGTGCCTCAGTTCCCTCATCTGTAAAATGGGGATTAAGACTGTGAGCCCCATGCGGGGCAACTTGATTACCTTGTATCTACCCCAGCGCTTAGAACAGTGCTTGGCACATAGTAAGCGCTTAACAAATACCATCATCATTATTATTATTATTATAGACACCTTACGGTGCTTCTTGCAACCAACGCTTACAGCACAATCGTGCCCTTCCATGATTCCCCATCCCGTGCGTGGCCAAATCCGAGTGTTCTTCTGCCGTTCTCCATTTTCCCCGGGCAGTTGGTTCCCCATTCCGACCGGACCCGAGCAGCGTGAGCTGTTCCGAAGCCCCCTGGGACCTGCCCGCCCGGCACACACTCTCTGGGGCTTCCATTATCTCCCGTGGCTCATCACACTCATCAAATGCATCCGGCTGGTATCAGCGTGAGATGGCAGCACTTTCACATTCACATCTGATCGAGGAAAGGAAAAGGCTTCCCACGGTCAGAACAGAGACCTCATAGTAAAGGGGGACGGGGAGCGTGGGGCCTGGGAAAGAGCGTTTCTTCGCTGCCGGCCGGCCGGTCCCTTTAGGTGGGAAACAGAGGGCGAGTGAGTCTGAATTAACAGCCGATTTCAGGTGAGCCGGAGCCATGTGGGTTTCTGCACCTCAGACCAGCTATTCGTTTCCTTTCTGGGAACCCTGCTGGGGTTTCTGACACGAGGCAGAGAAGGAGCGTTGCCTAGTGGATAGAGCACGGGCCCGGAAGTAAAAAAGACCTATGTTCCAATCCCGGCTCCACCACTCGTCTGCTGGGTGACCTTGGCAAGTCACTTCACTTCTCTGGGCCTCAGTTACCTCATCTGGAAAATGCAGATTAAGACTGTGAGCCCCATGTGCCCCACCTGATTACCTTGTATCTACTCTAGCGCTTAGTACAGTGGCCGGCACCTAATAAGCACTTAATAAATATCATAAAAAAAAGTCAGGGCCCACCGTAGCACTCTGTTTTGTTGTCTTTGGCCTAGCGTAATGTGGTCCTGTTGCGACTATCGGGAACCTCGTGAGAGAGAGCCAGAAAGTAGAATGAGTAGTGGCAGTATTATTATTATGGTACCCGTTAAGTGCTTACTATGTGCACTGTTTTAGGTGCTATGGCAGGTACAAGTTAATCAGTTTGGACGCTGTCCCTGTCCCACCTGATTAATCCCCATTTTCCAGATGAGGTAACTGAGGCACAGCGAAGTTAAGTGACTTGCCCAGGGTCACACAGCAGACACGCGATGGAGCTGGGTTTAGAACCCAGGTCCTCGGACCGTGCTCTATGCGCTAAGCCGTGCTGGTTCTGGTTGGGTGCCTCCTGGGTACAGTGAACTGAATAAACACGTGGGAAGACCAAAACAAAGAAATAACATGCTCCTTGCCCACAAGAAGCTTATGCTCTAATGGGGAAATAATAATAATAGTAATAATATTTGTTAAGCATGTACTATGTGCCAAGCACTCTATTTAAGCACTGGGAAAAGTACAAGCTAATCAGGTTGGACGTAGTCCATACCCCACGTGGGGCTCACGGTTTTAGTCCCCATTTTACAGATGAGGTAACTGAGGCACAGAGAAATTCAATGACTTGCTTAGGATCACACAGCATGTTAGTGGTGGAGCTGGGATTAGAACCTAGGTCCTCTTACTATCAGGTTTGTGCTCTTTCCACTAGGCCAGAGAGCTTCTCATGAAAATCTTTACAAGTAGGGTAGACAAAATAACCTCATAGACTGTCGCATAAAACGTCTACAGAAATGCGGAGGATAGCTGTACCTACGTACACCAAGTAGTAGAGATGGCTCGCCAGTTTGCCTGACTTGAGATGCAGGGAACAGATCGAGGCAGGTGTGCCGGAGGAGGTGGGATTTCACGGGGGCCTTGAATTTATTATTACTATTATTAAGTGCCGTCGAGTCGTTTCCGATTCATAGCAACTCCATGGATAAACTTTCTCCAGAACGTCCTATCCTCTGCTATAATCTGCAGCCTTTCTAATGGTTCTTCCATTATCGTTGCTATGGTCTCTATCCATCTAGCTGCCGGTCTGTCTCTTCCACGTTTTCCCTGAACTCTTCCTCGCATAAGGTGTATTAAACCTGTATATATGTATATATGTTTGTACATATTTATTACTCTATTTATTTTAATTGTACATATCTATTCTATTTATTTTATTTTGTTAGGATGTTTGGTTTTGTTCTCTGTCTCCCCCTTTTAGACTGTGAGCCCACTGTTGGGTAGGGACTGTCTCTATATGTTGCCAACTTGTACTTCCCAAACGCTTAGTACAGTGCTCTGCACACAGTAAGCACTCAATAAATACGATTGATTGATTGATTGATTAAATACCCAAATCTGGGGAAGCGGAGCCAGATTGCTCTTCAGTTAAGATTTGGAAACTGAGTTGACTTATCATCTTAATAGGTGCCCTCAAATGTTTCCTGACCAGTATTGTTCATGTTGAATTAAAAAAGTAAAAGTTGCAGGCTGTAGCTTGTGATCGGTTTCACCTGAACATTTTTCTGGAACCAGACCGCCTTTTCTCCTACTCAAGCAGATTATGCATCCCATGTATAGATGGAAGATTTACACCAAGAGTACAGGGTTGTGACCCTGTTGGAGGACTTAGTGGTCATTTTGGTATTCACAATCAGCAGAACCTGCTGACAGATTTAGTGTGACTCAGGACAGTTGACTTAATGGGAAGCAGCTTGGCCTAGTGGAAAGAACTGAGAGTTAGAGAACCTGGGTTCTAATCCCATATCTGCTGTGTGACATTGGGCAAGGCACTTAACTTCTCTGGGCCTCAGTTATCTCATATGTAAAATGGGGAGCCCATGTGGGATGAGGATTTTGTCCAACCTGATTAGCTATCTCAGTATCTGGCACATAGTAAGCACTTAACCATTCAAAAATACCCCAGCACTTACAATAGTGCTTGACACATAGGAAGCACTTATTAAATAAAATAATAATAATAATAGTGACTTCAAGAAAGATGTCCAGCTCGTGAAGCTCTGATCATTCTATTGAAACTCCTATAGGCAAGCCACATATAAGCCTGTGACTGAAGTGGGGCAGAACAGAATATTGAGGGAGTTTCAGAAAATAATGTATCCAATTATAACAGAGTGTTTTCATACCTCCTTGATTTTTGTTTCAAAACTAACCTCTTTTGATGTTTTTCTAACATGTTTCTGCTGTTTGAAATTTATCCTTTTGCCAAACCATCTTAAATTTTCTCATTGTTGGAGACCAAGAGTCTGTCACAGGGGTTTTTGTTCTGTTTCATAAACTTTCAAAAAAAGAAGGTGGCTGAGTTTTTCAAATTTTTCACTCCTTCCAAAATAATAAACCTTCTCTTGTTGAATGATGCCACGCAGGAGAAATTCCAGTACCACGAGAAGCAACACGGCCTATCAATCAGTTGTATTTATTGAGCTCTTACTCTGTGCAGAACACTCTACTAAGCACTGGGGGTAAGGAAAGAACACGGGATTGGGAGGCAGAGGACCTGGGTCCTAATCCTGGCTCTACCAATGCTTGTTGTGTGACCTTGGACAAGTCACTTAACTTTTCTCGGCCTCAGTTTCCTCAACTCTAAAATGGGGATTACCTGTTCTCCCTCCTACTTGGGCTGTGGAGCATCCTGTAGAACAGCGGCTGAGTTAATCAGCGGCTTGATTAACTTGTACATACCCCAGAGCGTAGAGCAGTCCTCAGCATGTAGCAAATTCTTAACAAATACCGTCGTAATAATAACCATAATAATAATAATAGCAAACCTGGGCTTGATTCAGCAAGGAAAGGAAGAGCGATTAGTACCCAGCCTTTAGAATGGAAGTGCCTTAGCAGCTCTTTCCTTCTCCCCACTTCCAGGTCCAGGGAACACAGGATCTTGGTGTAGAAAACAGTTCAGCCGAGGTTTGTTCTGTGGCCAGTGGAGAAGCCTGAGGGCTACAGCTCCTTCCTTCCCATTTTCAGCTCGGCTGCCCCTCCTGAGCCTTCAGAATCATCTCCCCAAAGTCCTGGCTGCCGGAAACACAATATGCCTGTATGGTGACACTTAGCACCTGCCCTGAGCTCTCTGGACATTTAACGAGAGAGACCCAGTTGAAATTTCCTTATGGATGGTGCCAGGAGTTTTTCAGTGTCCAAAAAAATTGCCTCCCACGTCATGTGTCAATAGCCTGTACACTGTAAGCTCTTCGTGGTAGGCAACGTGTCTACCCAATCTGTTATATTGTACTCTCCCAAGTGCTTAGAATAGTGTGTTAAATAAATGCCATTGATTGATTGATTGGTTGTCGATCAGTACTTCCTTCCATAGGCTTCCTGCCCCAACTTGCATCATCCTTTGTCCGGAAGGTCCCTGGGAGGATCTGTGGGTTATGGAGCCAGTACAGGAACTCGTGTTATCATCATCATCATCATCAATCGTATTTAGTGAGCGCTTACTATGTGCAGAGCACTGTACTAAGCGCTTGGGAAGTACAAATTGGCAACACATAGAGACAGTCCCTACCCAACAGTGGGCTCACAGTCTAAAAGGGGGAGACAGAGAACAAAACCAAACATACTAACAAAATAAAATAAATATGTTATGTGTTATGTTGGGGGTGGCCTTGATGGTGGTAGTGGGGATCCCAGAGTCCCCCCATGGATCAGCCCACAAAGTCTCTTTGGCCTCCGGGGAGTGCCTCAGCTCAGATCCACTTCAAGGATGGTTCGGAAGAGGACCGGAGAAGTTATTGGGGAGATGGACGGGATGGGGACTTTGGTGTCAGATTGAAGGGGCTTGTGGGAAGAAAGCGAAAGTAGCTCCCATCCCCCCAGGGATAGAAATAGACCCTAGTTGCCTCCTGAAGGGTTGAAATGCAGGCGTTCTGCCGGCCGATGACCATTACAGACGGCTTTCCCGGGGAGAGACCGGGAGCTTATCGTCAGAGGGCGGATTGAAGGTAATGAGATAGTAGGCTCTGATTGGGCCCGAAGGGGCTTGCCAGCCTCAACAAGGCAGTTCCACAGGAGAAGCTCACATTACCGCATCCTCAGCTGGCAGCCCCAGAACATTTCCCCAAGACCGCTTAAATCAGGCCCGGAAACTACCGGGATTTTCTCGGCAGGGCCCTGCTGGGAATGAGCTCACCCCACCAGGTTGAGAACTGGAGTGCGAGGGCGACACTTTGGGGAGAAGAATTGGATTGCCAAATTCTCAATCTTGTTGAGAAGCAGGGTGGCCTAGTGGAAAGAGCCTTGTCCTGAGAGTCAGAGGACCTTGGTTCTAAATCCCGGCTCTGCCACTTGCCTGTCGTGTGACCCCGGGCAAGTCACTTCACTTCTCTGGGCCTCAGTTCCTTAATCCGCAAAATGGGATTAAAACTGTGAGTCGGATGCGTGTCAGGGACTGTGTCCAGCCTAATTATCTTCGATCTACCCCACCGCTTAGTCCAGTGCCTGGCACACAGAAAGCACTTGCCGAATACCTTAAGAAAAAATTAGTTCTGGGTGAGCTGCAGATGACTTTGGGTGCATCTGAATCAATTCATGACATTTATTGAGCGCTTACTGTGTGCAGAGCACTGGACTAAGTTCTTGGGAGAGAGTGCAGTCCAGCTGGTAGACACGATCCCCCCCCATATTCTAGTTTGGGAGACAGATGTTAAAATAAGTTACAGATAGGGACAGTAGCAGAGTATATCTGCACGTAAGTGCTTGGGGCTGAGTGGGTAGGGTGAATATCATCAGACCCAAGTACGTAGGCAATGCAGAAGGAAGGAAGAATAGGGTGGTGAGATGAGAAGTTAGTCAGGGAAGGCTTCCTGGAGGAGATGTGACCTTAGTAGGCCTTTGAAGATAGGGAAACCGGTGGTATGCTGGACGTTAAGAGGGAAGGAGGACATCGATGGGGAGAGAGGCGAGAGCGAAATTCAGTGAGTAGGGAGGTGTTTTAGGAGCGAAGTGGGCGGGCTGGGATGTAGTGAAGCAGGATGGCTCAGTGGAAAGAGCCTGGGCTTTGGAGTCAGAGATCATGGGTTCAAATCCCGGCTCCGCCAACTGTCAGCTGCGTGACTTTGGGCAATTCACTTAACTTTTCTGGGTTTCAGTTACCTCCTCTGTAGAATGGGGATTAAGACTGTGAGCCCCACGTGGGACAACCTGATCACCTTGTAACCTTCCCGGCGCTTAGAACAGTGCTTTGCACGTAGTAAGCGCTTAATAAATGCCATCATTATTATTATTATTATTAGTGGGAGAGGAGCGAGCACAGGTAAGAGGGAGAGAGCCCATGGAGTGCCTTCAAGCTGACGATGAGATTCTGCTCGATGCGGAGGTGCGTGGGCATTGAACGCAGGCCACTTTAGCAATGGGGACTGGTGTATTTGGGAGTAGCATCGCCCAGAGGGAGCAGGTAGAGTTTTGCAGGGAATTGAACATTGTCTGCCCTCAGCATGCCCTTGTCAGCCATGGCCTGAAAGCTGATGTCAGGGTTGTGTGCAGATGTGCAATTCCCAGGCTGGGTCCCTGTTTCACAAGGCTGATAAACCCCGGGCCCTTCACTTCCTCCTATAGGAAGTCATTAACACCGAGGAGCCTTTCATGCCGAATAGCTCAATTAACTCCCGTCCTTTTATATCCCTTGGAGCTTTTGGGTTTGCTCTCTCTCACCATCCAATGTGGTCAGCCTGAGCTTTGTGCTCCCAATTCTTCCAGTTTCCAGTGGGATGTTTAATCCTTTAATGGAGGTTAGCTTATTTTTTTTTTCTCCTCCTCCTTCCTTTGCTTGCACAACGCCTGGGTATAATGGAAAATTCCTTTATTTCAGAACAGTTCTCTTTCGTTTCCCAGACTAGCCGGGTGTCATTCCTTTGTTTGCAGTTATCTTTTTTTTTATGGTATTTGTTAAGCACCTACTATGTGCCAGGCATTGTACTGAGCACTGGGGAAGCTACATAGTAATAATAATAATGATGGCATTTGTTAAGCGCTTACTATGTGCAAAGCACTGTTTTAAGCGCTGAGGGGGGATGCAAGGTGATCAGGTTGTCTCACGTGGGGCTCACAGTCTTCATCCCCATTTTACAAATGAGGTAACTGAGGTTCTGACAAGTTAAGTGACTTGCCCAAGGTCACACAGCAGACGTGGTGGAGCTGGGATTCGAACCTATGACCTCTGACTCCAAAGCACAGGCTCTTTCCACTGAGCCACGTTGGGCGCAGGGCTCACAGTCTTAATCCCCATTTTACAGATGAGGTAACTGAGAAGTTAAGTGACTTGCCCAAGGTCACCCAGCAGACAAGTGCCGGATTGGAACTTAGGTCCTTCTGACTCCAGGGCCCGTGCTCTTTTCTCTGGGCCACACTGCTTATCTATCTTGTTATCTGGCCAGTTCACTTCCGAGTGAGGCTTCTGAAGCCTGTGGTTTTCCAGGGAAAAATCTTTCTCGTTTTGCCCCACCTCTCCTTCCACCCTAGATGATTAGAGAATCCACCCCTGTTCCTTTGGTGTGCTAGACCATCAATATCTTCTCGGAAATGAGGGGTGAATTCCTACCGGTGGGACAGGGGCTCTTATTTCTCACGTTAATTATTTGTCACTTGGTAAACCAATTACCGCTGCTAAATCCTCTCCTGGGCCCTTAACATGTGGGTAGAACCCTGTATTCTGGGGAAAGGAGAACATAGTTTGCGAAAGGTGATGTTTGGTCATTTGGGGTGTGGATGTATTTGAACTTCAGGAAATATGGGATAAGGCCTGCACACAGTAAGCGCTCAATAAATACGATTGATGAAGGCCTTTCAGCCATGGCCCCCAAAAGAAATCAGTCTACCAACCCTGTCGTATTGTACTCTCCCGAGCATGTAGTACAGTGCTCTGCCCACAGTAAGCACTCAGTAAATCAATCAATCGTATTTATTGAGCACTTACTGTGTGCAGAGCACTGTACTAAGCGCTTGGGAAGTACAAGTTGGCAACCTATAGAGACGGTCCCTACCCAACAGTGGGCTCACAGTCTAAATACCATCGATTGATGGGTCTTTGAAAGAGATGCAAATGTGTCACTGCTTGCCACAGAGCCAGAAGAGCCAGAAAGGGAAACACACTGGAAAGAAGTGAAATGAATTTTTGTTTTTAATTTCAACCTGAATGAAGGGAAATAGGGAACAGCAAGAAATGGAAGGTTACCCCGAAAGGAGATCGGAGTAGAAGTCGTACCCGAGCAATGGATTCTGTTTTGGTTTTTTTGGATAGGTTGAGAAGGTGTGATCTCCCAGGCACCATCCTTCATCCCTGCAATGTATATGTTCCAGCTTCTATAACCAGGAACAGAAGAGCCCTGAGGTTGTAATGCAATGGCCACAACTCTGTGGCAGATGTAGAACACAGATGATACATTAACTGCCCTTTACTTAGCTGGTCAGGATGATTCTGAGAAACCCAGCTCAGTCTTATTTGACAAAACATAGAGCAGTATCCACAGGCCTTTCTGCAGGAAATGAGAAACATTAATCTCCCAACATTTTCCTGGGGTAGGTGTGTGGCTAGCCCAACTCCCCACTAAAATTAGAGTCGTCAGATAACCAAATGAATATTTTTTTAATGAAAAAATATAGTCTTGAGAGGAGCTAGATAACCCGAACTTCTTCCGGAATCCATGCTAATGTTGAATTTCATCAAATGGCTGCAGTTTTGGTTTAAAGATGTTTGGGCAAGCAAAGTTTCTTAAAATGATTCATTGTTTGTCCTTCAGTCAAAATGAAAAGTGTACAAATATGAATTTACTCAGCCTTTTTGAGTTTTCCCTAGTGTGAGAAAAAAAAAAATCATTTAATGTGGGAAGCACTTACATTTTCCACCCTCGTGTAACTCAGAATGACCATAGAGAGTTTTCACAAATTTTTCAAAAATCTCCTTTGGGCCTGGAAGTTTTCAAGGTAATTTTTGTTTTGAAAGTGCTTAAAAACAGGTGGCTGGAATGGCAGCCTCTGTATATCCAAACTTACATTGGTGGGATAGAGCTAAAATGATCATTTTGGACAGAAAAATAGGAAAGAGAGAGCGAAAAACTAACAAATGGAAGAATTCATCCCGAGTTTGTGTGTTACTACCATGGTAAACTAGAGCCATTCTAACCGCAATGCAAATTACAGTTTAGTTTTCCTTAGAAGAGCAGCACCTATCCCTAGCGTTATAAACCTGAATTGTGATTTGAGGGGTGTTTGTCAGCCTGTGCTGTGTTTGTTGGTTCGACATGTGTGCATGGGTGTGTGTGTGTCCCCAAAACGTCCAAAGGTCCTGTTGAAGGTTGGCAAGGGAATTGTACATAATCAATCGTATTTATGGAGTGCTTACTGAGTGCAGAGCACTGTACTAAGCACTTGGGAGAGTACAACGTAACAGAGTCGATAGGCACATTGCCTGTCCACAAAGAGCTTGCAGTCTGGAGGGACAGGAAAGAAGAAACTACATTTCCCAGGAAGTGAAGGGGCTGTCTCATGACCTTTTTGCACCCCAGTAGTCCTGAATGGAGCCAAGCCCCCTGGATTACCTTGGTAGGACTGGACAGCGTTACTGGCTCAGTGGAAAGAGCCCAGGCTTTGGAGTCAGAGGTCATGGGTTCAAACCCCGGCTCCGCCAATTGTCTGCTGTGTGACTTTGGGCAATTCACTTAACTTCCCTGTGCCTCAGTTGCCTCATCTGTAAAATGGGGATTAAGACTGTGAGCCCCCCCATGGGACAACCTGATCACCTTGTAACCTCCCCAGCGCTTAGAACAGTGCTTTGCACACAGTAAGCACTTAATAAATGCCATTATTATTATTATTATTCATTTTTCATTTAATTTAAGTAGCATTTTTCATTTATATCTTCATCACAGAAGTTACGTTGGCCATAGATTCAGGTAGTCCTGGAGAGGTCTACTGGAAAAGTCAGCATTTTCTTAGACTTCGGCATTTTAAAGTCTTAACTTAATCGGTCGGATTTATTGAGTGGCTACCCAGGCACCCAGCCCTGTACTGCCCTCAAGGAGCTTACAGTTTAGCAGAGGAGACCGATACTAAGAAGAAGAAAGCTATGCGATAGCTATTGGTAAGCTATAGTTTTGGTTGGCCGTGGGTGTGTGTGAGTTTCAAGTGTTTAGGTGACACGGAAATAGTTGTGGAGGACCTGAAGGGAGGAAAGAGAGATTAATCAGGGAATTTAGGGTTAGACTTTTCCCCTAAAGGTTGGGTTTATTTCGTCATTGAGATCCACCCTCATGGTAAATGTCAGCTGCTGAAGATCAGACTTTAAAATGCCAAAGTCTAAGAAAGACAACCTCAGACCAAGTATGTACCTACATATCTCTCCTCCCTTCCCTTACTTACTACTGGGGGGACTGACTGTCATACGCTGGTCTTTTCAAGCCGCCACCCGTACGCAACACAGATCACCGTCTTCCAATAATAATAATCATTAATAATTGTGATATCTGTTAAGCACTTACTCTGCGCCAAGCACTGTACTCAACGCTGGGGTAGATACAAGATAATCGGGTCCCCATATGAGGCTTACAATCTAAGCAGAAAGGAGTGCAAGTATCGAATCCCCATTTTGCCGATGAGAGAACTGAGGCCTAGAGGAGTTAAGTGACTTGCCCAAGGTCACCCAGCGGATAAGTGGCGGGGCCGGGATTAAAACCTACATTCCCTGACTCCCAAGCTTGTGCTCTGTCCACTAGGACAGTGGTGGGTACATAAATAAGCCCCTTTTTGGTTATTTTAATGCAAAACAAAAAGTTATACCTCTATTACAGAAAGGCTGGATGTCTTTTCCCCCTCTAGAGTCATCTTAGCTGACCTACTGCTCTCCCTCCTTCTTCGGGCTTCCTAACGGAAGCGCAAGGCATCAAGGCAGAAGGAAAACATTTTGAAACACGGGCAAGTGAATACGAAAAGCGGTAGTAGGCTCAAATGAGGAACTTCCGCCAGGCTTAGAGTCGAGTCCGTGGGAATGAGGCATCCTAGTCAGCTTCTTGCCACAGGGGACATTCTCGGACCCGGGAGGGTAATATTAATCCTCCACAGCTGCCGGCTTCATCTGATGCCTGGGACAGAAAAAAACTTTAAAAGACGTGGGAGAGATGGACAGAGGGACAAAGGGAAAGTGACAAATGGGGAAAGGCCCATGTGGGGCAAAGAACAGCAGAAGCATTTTTAAAATGGGAGAGCATTTCTCAGATGGGAACTGAATGCAGATGAGCGGCGGCTGACTGGCCGGCCAGCACAGGAGATGAGGGCCCCTGCTTCAATCAATCAATCATATTTATTGAGCGCTTACTGTGTGCAGAGCACTGTACTAGGCGCTTGGGAAGTACAAGTTGGCAACATCTAGAGACAGTCCCTACCCAACAGTGGGCTCAGAAGCAGCGTGGCTCAGTGGAAAGAGCACGGGCTTGGGAGTCAGAGGTCATGGGTTCAAATCCTGGCTCTGCCGCTTGTCAGCTGTGTGACTCTGGGCAAGTCACTTAACTTCTCTGTGCCTCAGTTACCTCAGCTGCAAAATGGGGTTTAAGATTGTGAGTCCCACATGGGACAACCTGATCATCTTGTATCCTCCCCAGCGCTTAGAAAAGTGCTTTACACATAGTAAGCGCTTAACAAATACCAAAATTATTATGATTATTATTAGAAGGGGGAGACAGAGGACAAAACCAAACATATTAACAAAATAAAATAAATAGAATAGATATGTACAAGTAAAATAAATAAATAAATAGAGTAATAAATATGTACAAACATATATACATATATGCAGGTATATATGAGAGCGGGAATGGTACGGGGAGGGCCACGGGACCCCCTTTGGCCCATCTGGGTGTTCCTACAAATGTAAACCAGTAGGAATCCTGTCTGAAACTGAGAAGGCAGGGCCAGTGTCCCTGGCCTGTTCCACAGGAAGCTGCTCACTCACAGCTAGGAACAATTTCCTGGGAGTTATTGTCAAAATACATGTTCTCCCCATCTTCAAAGCCTTAATTCAAATCACAACTCCTCCGAGGGGCCTTCCCCAAAAGCCCTCATTTCCCCTACTCCCTCTCCCTTCTTGTAACACCTTTTAAGTGATGAATAGTCACCCCTCCCTCATATATCTTTTTATATCCCACATATCTATAATTTATTTTAATTTCTGTTTCCCCTCTAGACTGTAAGCCTCTTGCAGACAGCAAACACGTCTACCAACTCTGTTGTATTATACTCTCCCAATCGCGTAGTACAGTTTTCTACACACAGTAAACCACTCAATGAATATCACTGAAAGATTGATAGATTTGTGTACCCTGACTCCATTTAGAACTGGCCAGGGAACCCGGGAGAGAGATGGGCTAGTCAAAATGTGTGTTCTTATCTCATGGGCTGTGCAGGAAGGCCACACCAGCATCATCAATGGTATTTATTGAGTGCTAATGAATACTAAGCACTTGGGAGACTCCAGTACAGCAGAGTTGGTAGACACATTCCCTGTCCATGAGCTTACTGTTAGTTTATTTACTGTCCCGTCTAGACTGTGAGCTGGTCGTCATAGTCAGGGGATGTCACTGTTTATTGTTATATTGTACTTTCCCAAGCACTTAGTACAGTGCTCTGCACACAATAAGCACTTGACTTAGTGGAAAGAGCACGGGCTTGGGAGTCAGAGGATGGGGGTTCTAATCCCGGCTCCACCACTTGTCTGCTGTGTGACCGTGGGCAAGTCACTTAACTTCTCTGTGCCTCAGCCACCTCATCTGTAAAATGGGGATTAAAAGTGTGAGCCCCACGTGGGACAACCTGATTCCCCTACTCCAGCGCTTAGAACGGTGCTTAGCATGTAGTAAGCGTTTAACAAATATCATAATCATTATTGTTATTATAAACACGATCGAATGAATGAAAGCTTACAGTCTAGGCAGGGGAGACAGACATCGGTAGAAATAAAGAATTTATAATATATGATTTATAGAGATGTACACAAGTGTTGCGGGGTTGAGGGTGGGGCAAATATCAAATTCCCAAAAGGTCATAAATCCAAGTGTAAAGGTTGACACATGAGAGCAAGGGAGTTGAGGAAAAGAGGGCTTAATTAGGGAAGGCCCGTGATGGATGTTGACCTTTGGAATGCACTGTACTTACTCCCAGTTCCAAGAGGCTGGGCTAATAAAGTTCTTCCATACCAACTGCCCTGTTGCCCTCAGGTGGACACATTTCTGCTCCTCCTATGCCTGAGTTGGTTTCAAATGTCTGACCCAGAAGTAAAAATCCTTGAAGCCCCATGACTGGTAAGGACTTGCTTCAGCCCGTTCTCCACCAGGAGTAGAAATAATAATATTTATTAAGTGTGTACTATGAAGCACACAAGAAATTTGGGCCTAGTGGAAGGAGCACGGGCCTGGGAATCAGAAGACCTGGGTTCTAATCCTTCCCGGCCCCGCCACTTGTCTGCTGCTTGCCCCTGGGCAAGTCACTTCACTTCTTTGGGCCTCAGTAAAATGGGGATTAAGACTGTGAGCCTTAAGGGGTTAAGACTGGGTCTAACGCTGTGAGAAGCCGCGTGGCTTAATGGAAAGAGCACGGGCGTGGGAGTCAGAGGACATGGGGTCTAATTCCGGCTCCGACACTTACCTGCTGTGTGACCCTGGGCAAGTCTCTTCACTTCTCTGTGCCTCCGTTACCTCATCTGTAAAGTGGGGATTAAGACTGTGAGCTCCACGCAGGACAACCTGATTACCTTGTATCTGCTGGTGCTTAGAACAGTGCTTGGCACGTAGAGAGCGCTTAACAAATGCCATAATTATTATTATTAACCTGATTATCTTGTATCTACCCCATATATATTCTCCTCCAAGGGACCTTCCCAGACTAAACCCCAGTTTTCCTCATCTCCCACTCCCTGACTTGCTCCCTTTGCTCTCCCCCTGCCCCCGCACCAGCCCCACAGCACTATCTGTAATTTTATTTAATGCTCTTTATGTCTGTTTATTTGTATTGATGTCTGCCTCCCCTCCTCTAGATTGCGAGCTCATTGTGGGCAGGGATTGTCTCTCTTTATTGTTGTACTTTCCAACACAGTACAGTGCTCTGCACACAGTAAGCACTTAATAAATACGACTGAATGAATGAATACCTCAGCACATAGTACAGTGCCTGGCACATAGTAAGCATTTACCAAATACCATAATTTTTTTTTAATTCAAAAATTGTTTCAGGAATTCCAGTTGGAGCTCCTGAAAAGCATATCGGTCACCGTGGGTGAGAACTGGGCTGGTGAGGCTTGCATTTTGGTATCCTGTCACTCTCCTGGGTTGTGAATGAGTGCCTCTTTAAAGATGACGCTAAATCAGCAGTAGACTGGCAGCGTGAGGGAAGGGGGTCAATCAGTGGTATTTATTGAGTGCTTACTGTGTGCTGAGCACTGTACTAAGTGCTTGGGAAAGTACAGTACTGCAGATTTTGTAGACACGAGTCCTGCCCGCAAGATACTTACAGTATACTCAGAGCGCCAGATGGAAAAAAGAAAAATCAATCGACCAATCAATCATATTCACTGAGTGCTTACTGTGTGCACAGGACTGTACTAAGTGCTTGAGAGAGTATAACATAACAGAGTTGGTAGACACGATCTCTGCCCGTGGTCTAGAGCTTACACTTAGAGGGGGAGTCAGACGTTAATATAAATAAACAAATTACGGATAAGTACAAAAGTGCAGCGGGGCTGAGGGTGGGGTCAATAAAGGGTTCAAATTCAAGTGCAAGGGCAACGCAGAAGGGATTGGGAGAAGAGGAATTGAGGGCTTAGTCAGGGAAGGCCCCTGTGATTTTTAATAAGGCTTTGAAGGTGTGGAGAAAGATCATAATAATAATAATTATGGCATTTGTTGAGCACTTACTATGGGCCAGGCACTGTACTAAGTGCTGGGGTGGATACAAGCAAATCCCTGAACTACGTGGGGCTCCCAGTCTCAATACCCATTTTACAGATGAGGGAACTGAGGCCCAGAGAAGTGAAGCCCAAGGTTACACAGCAGACCAGCTGAGGAGCTGGGGTTAGAACTCGTGACCTTCAGACTCCCAGGCCAATGCTCTAATCAATCAATCAATCAATCAATCAGTCAATCATATTTATTGAGCACTTACCGTGTGCAGAGCACTGTACTAAGCGCTTGGGAAGTACAAGTTGGCAACACAACTAATCCAATATGCCATGTTGCTTCGCAACTGTTGGATGTGAGGAGGGAGGGCATTCCAGGCCAGAGGCAGAACGTGGGTCATAGGTCGCCGGCGAGGAAGAGGGGATCAAGGTATGGAGAGTAGGTTGCCAGTACGAAGTTTGCGGGCTTGGTTGCAGTAGGAGAGGAGTGAGGTGAAATAGGGTGGGGCAGGGGGATTGAGAGTTTTAAAGCCAATGGTAGGGAATTTCTCTTTGATGCGGAGGTGGGTGGCCAACCGATGGAGATTCTTGAGGAGTGGGGAAACAATAATAATAATAATAATGGTATTTATTAAGCACTTACTATGTGCAAATCACTGTTCTAAGCTCTGGGGAGGTTACAAGGTGATCAGGTTGTCCCACGGGGGGCTCACAGTCTTCATCCCTATTTTACAGATGAGGGAACTGAGGCCCAGAGAAGTGAAGTGACTTGCCCAAAGTCACCCAGCTAACAGTTGGCGGAGCCGGGATTTGAACCCATGACCTCTGACTCCGAAGCCCGGGCTCCTTCCACTGAGCCACGCTGCAAGGACTGAACGGTTTTGTAGGAAAAATGAACCAGGCAGCAGAGTGAAGCAGGGTGGCTCAGTGGAAAGAGCACAGGCTTGGGAGTCAGTGGTCATGGGTTCTGATCCCAGCTTCACCACTTGTCAGCTGTGTGACTTTGGGCAAGTCATTTAACTTCTCTGCGCCTCAGTTACCTACCTGTAAAATGGGGATTAAGACTGTGAGCCCCATGTGGGACAACCTGATCACCTTATATCTACCCCAGTGCTTAGAACAGTGCTTCCCACATAGTAAGCGCTTAACAAATGCCACAGTCATTCACTCATTCATTCATTCAATTGTATTTGAGTGCTTACTGTGTGCAGAGCACTGTACTAAGCGCTTGGGAAGTACAAGTTGGCAACATATAGAGACGGTCCCTACCTAGCAGTGGGCTCACAGGGGGAGGCAGTCTAGAATTATCATTATTATTATTAAGTTTGGACTGAAGTGGGGCGAGACAGGAGGCGGGAAGGTCAGCAGGAAGCTGGTAAGGAGAAGGAGGTCACAGGAGAGGAAACGTATAGCTACTTTATGGAGAATTGAGCCGACCAGGTGGCATCTATGTACTTGATGTATCTGCAAACATCACCCCGCTGTTTACAGTCAAGATTGGGTTCCTTGGAAGAGGCAGGCCAAACCAGGAGAAATTGTTCCCGGGATCCAGGCCAAGAATAACATCCTGGCCAACAGAGAGAGCAGGGGTCAGAGAGTGACCCTCCCTGCCCAGAGGATGTTATAACCTAGGGGATGGAGTTTCAAGAAGTTGGAAGAAATTGATAAACTTAGAAAGAAGCAAGGGAGGAGCCTGAAGATTTCTTAGTGGGACAAGGTGTATCATATAGCGAGCCCTTAACGTTTTGACACCCTATGAGCTTGGGATATCCCGTCATATACCACTCGAATCCCTCTCCTGAATTCCTGTCAGCCCCTTTATTATCCGTCTTATTAGGAAGGGTTTATTCTCAGCCCAGTAGGGATGAAAGAGCTTTAGATTGTTTCAACACCAGCCTGAGTCTGTTTTTCTGGTGTCCCATTCCACCAGGATCTCTGGTGGACCGAAAAAATAATGTTTTGATTAGCCCCGAAGCCTTCATTTCAGAGAGCTGACTGAGGGCTTTCTCTCCCGGCTAGCGTTTCACCTCTTCCCTCTCCGCCTGCTTCCCTTTTTTCCCCCTTTGTAACGTGGCCTCATTCGGATGCTGGCCCCTCACCGGGTGGGGACAACACAGCCTGTCTGCTTACGGGACATTCTGCGTCTCGGACCCAGAGTCCCCTCTGAAACTCGTTGTCCTGCTTTGGGTTTTAGCTGATTCCCAGCCAAAACGAGGGGCTGAAAGCTTTTCCTGAAGGCCTTTATTTCTTGGCTGATTTTATGCCGTTTGCCTAATCGGTTTGGCTAGTTATCCCTTCTCTGTATTCCAGTGATGAGTTTGGGTGAACTATGAGGTTCAGATGTTTCCTCTTCCCCAGGCTTGCACTCCTGCAAAGCTTTCTTGCACCCCTCCTGATTACTGCTCTGCAGTCATTTCCTTTTCTGTTTAAGACTGGGAAGAGAATCAGGTGCGCTCTTCCATGTGGCCCATGAATTGAGTTGGTTTTGAGAGGGTTGGGGTTACTTCGCATCTGTGGAGATTTGCAAGTGAACTCTTACTGTTTTTATAGATGAGGAATTGGGGATGCAACGAAAGCAGGGGCGTGCCTTAAAGGCACTTAGAAGGTTAGGGTTAGAACCCAGAATCTTGCAGCTCCTCATCCATTGCTTACCTCAGGGAGATTGCCTTTTTTAATTTAGCAGTCAGTGAGAAAAGATGAAAAGGCTCAAATTTGGTTTCTTCATCAATTTTTTTCCAAAGTGATGAAACACAGTGTGTGTATGTGTGTGGGGGGGGTGGTAGATAGAGGGGAAATCTGATCTGAAAGTGGGGACGGTCTTTCACAGAGCGGCCTGAACAAGAAATTTGTGTTTGGGGAGGGAAAGGGTGAGGTGAAAGAGGAGAGCATAGGAGCCTCAGAGATAGGAACAATTTATTCAAAGCAGGCATGTTACTTATTGGATGGCAGCCAGTCCCTGGTTCTGAACATGAAAGATTCCCACCCCCCTACACTGGAGATCGGGAGACTTGCTCTGATTGCCCACAGGTTTCCCAGATGCTCTGAAGAGGAGCGAGAGGCCCTGTGAGGTCAGACAGAGCAGAAGGTGATTTGCTGTGTGGGTTGCCACATTCTTGACAATTGTCTGGCTGCTCTATCACACTGCGCCCTCAGTCAGGACCCTTGTTTGCTCTGGCCGCTCCGATTGCCTTTTAGGTCAGTCACCGCCGCCCTCTCCGTCAGGCGGCGTATTATTTCATAGGGTCCACCCAGCGCCTTCTTTTCATTGTTCGTTTACCTGCTTCAGAGCAGTAATCTGTATCGTATGAGGGAATCGTGCCCCCAACCTCAACCCCCTCCCAGCCATCTCTGTGTGGCGTCTGGCTTTGTGGACCCAACTCTAGCTTCCGCCTCATGCGCAGCTCTTGTGCTGTCATTCTTTTTAGTGCCCGTGGTCATCAAATTCCATCTGTGGGCTGCTTTCCCCTATCCCCCGAAGCAGGTTGTGCCTTCAGATCCCTTCTCCATCCTTTCCTTAGTTTGGCAAACCCTGGGGAATTTTGTTTTTTGCTTTCCTCTAACACTCTGTTTCCCTCATTCTCCGTCATACAGGCCACCAAGCAGTTTCTGGAGGAGATTAACAAGTGGACGGTGCAGTACAATGTGTCTCCTCTTTCCTGGAACGTGGCTGTCAAGTTTCTCATGGCCAGGAAGTTTGACGTGCTCCGTGCCATCGAGCTGTTCCATTCGTACCGGGTAAGTAGCTGGGGTTCTCTGTGGCCTGCTCCTAGCATTGGGTGAGCCCATCCCTCAGACATAGCCCCAAAAGGCCACTTAGTTCTGGGGGGCGGCTAGCCAAATGCTCACTAATGGGTATTTTTGGTAGTTCAGCCCAAATGACCACCTGCGTGAGAGGGAGACATTGCGAGGAGTGGCAACCCAATTAATCAACCCCATAGTGCCCGGTCCTATTTATGTACCCCCTTCTACTGGGAGAGAGTTTCACCTAAAATGTCCTGTCATTCATTCCTTGGTTGGGTTGACTGTTTCAGCCTTGGGGACTGAGACAGTCCCCCTCCAAACCCTTGGATGTACAGAAATAGTACATCTCCCAGTTAATGGTGATTAATAATACTAATTGTGATATTCATTAGGCATTCTCTATGTGTCAAGCACTGTACTAAGCGCTGGGGTAGATCCAGGATATCTAGGTGGGACACAGTCCCTGTTCCTCACGGGACTCACAGTCTAAGTGGGGAGGGAAAACAGGTATTTACTTCATCCCCATTTTGCAGTGAAGATACTTAGGCTCAGAGAAGTGAAGTGATTTGCCCAAGGTCACACAGACAAGGGCGGAGCCAGTTTGAGAACCCAAGTCCTCTTACTCCCAGGCCTAGGCTTTTCCCACTGGGCCATGCTGCTTCCCTATGCTGACCCTAAAGAAGCAGTATGGCATAGGGGAAAGAGCACAGGACTGGAAATCAGGAGACCTGGGTTATAGTCCTGGTTCTGCCCTCTGTCTGCTGTGTGACCTTGGGCAAACCACTTACCTATCCTGTGCCCATTTCCTCATCTGTTCTCCCTCCCCTTAGACGGTGAACTCCATGAAAGATGGGGGCTGCATCTAATCTGACTGTTTCGTATCTGCCTCGGTTCTTAGCACAGTGCTTGGAAAATAGTAGGCACTGAACAAATATCATTCTTAGTATTATTATCATGTGCTGTGAAACAAGATAGTTTTGGCCCTGGAAAAAGCTACTCTGCCAGTCTGGTTCCGTGATTGGAGTGCATCAGTGTCTACCATAGCTCTTGTCTGTATCGTTGGGGCACCCTGGCCTTGCCTCTGGGATGCTGGGAAATCCAACACCAACCCAAGGCAGAATTAGCCCAAACGCTCACAAATATTTCCTTTTCCAGCAGTGCCTTCTTAAGTGACAAGAAAGATTGTCCAAGGACAACTCCCATCAATGTAACATCACTTGGCCTTACCAGGACCATTTCATTCATTCATTCAATCGTATTTGAGGGCTTACTGTGTGCAGAGCACTGTACTAAGCGCTTGGGAGAGAACAACGTAGCCATTAACAGACACATTCCCTGCCCACAATGAGCTTACATTGAGAACAAGACTGTAGCTGAAATAGCATGCACAGTCTGGCCCTTTGGGGCCCAAAAGACTTCCAGATGAGACTCCAAGAGGCTTTTGCATCTCGGGGAATTTTCCTAATAAATATTTAGGGTTGGCTTCAGGATAGAGAGTGCTGATTTACAGTACTTAAGGCTGCCGTACAGTTTAGCCCATTGCCCAACATTGGAGGTCAAGGTAAATAGCCTGTTGCGGGAAGGGGGAGAGGGGGGTAGGATATGTGTGTGTGTCTGTGCGCGCACGTGCGCTGGACTCCTAATCACCTCTGATTTCACACTCTCAGGGGTTTCTGCTCCCTTCCCAGTGTCTGTGATCAGCGTCGTAGAGGTGAGAGAGTCAATGTTCATTTTTAGGGTTCAGGTTGATTTGGAGAGATAACCGCCCCCCATCTCTCCATTCTCCCCCTTCCCCCCAGCCCCAGCACAATGAATGGGTAAGTTATCTCGGGCGGGTTTCCCAAGTCTGTATGAGCAAGGCAGTACATCATTATTGAATGACCCAGCGAGGAGAGCATGGCTGAATTCCCCAAGTCAGTTTGACCACCCGCTTCCAATTCTCCATTTCTAGGAAACGCGACTGAGAGAGGGAATCGTGAAGCTGAGACCTAATGAAGACCCTCTGCGCTCCGAGCTGCTCAGTGGGAAGTTCACCATCTTGGTGAGTGCCGTCACCTCTGCCTGCTGTCCCTGGCCTGTAAACAGCGGCGGGAACCAGTAGAAGGCAGCTGGGGGGTTGGATGCCGGTTCCAGTTTCTGTTTGTAACCGAAAGAAAATGTTGTGAATCAAGTGTATACTGGACTTGGAGAGGGAAATGGGGTGGTGGGGGTGGTTTGGAGGGGTGATCAGGTTGGAGCCGGGAAAATGAGACTAGCCTGAATCTCCTTAGACTGCTACCTAATCATTCGATCGGTCGTATTTATTGAGTGCTTTACTGGCCTAGTGGAAAGAGCACAAGCCTGGGAGTCAGAGGTCCTGGGTTTTAATTACGGCCCTACCACTTGTCCGCTGTGTGACCTTGGGCAAGTCACTTAACTTTCCTGTGCCTCAGTTCCTTTATCTGCAAGATGGGGACTTAACATCTGCCTTCCCTTCTACTTAGTCTGTGAGCTCCATGTGGGAATTGATTATCTTATATCTACCTCAGGTCTTAGTATAGTGCCTGGAATATCAGAGTTTAACCAATAACAGTTATTATTTTTATTATTATTATTACTGTGTACAGAACATTGTAATAATAATTCTTGTGGTATTTGTTAAGTGCTTATTGTGTGACAGGCACTGTACTAAGCGCTGAGGTAGATAAAAGCAAATCGGGTTGAACACAATCCCTGTCCCTTGTGGGACTCACAGTCTCAATCCCCTTTTTGCAGATGAGGAAACTGAGGCACAGAGAAGTAAGGTGACTTGCCTAAAGTCACACAGCAGACAAGTGATGGAGCTGGGATTTGAACCAATAAACTTCTGATTCCCAGGCCCGGCTCTATCCACTACACCATGCTAAGAGCTTAGGGAGAGTACAGTGTAACAGAATTGGTAGACCTGTTCCCTGCCCACAAGGATCTTGCAGTCTACTCCATCTTCTTTGTAACCCAAATGCCTTCCATTAGCCACCTTTACTAATCAATGCAGCCACAATAGAGGCAATTGTGAGGCAGCGCACATTAACCCTGCCCATCTGAGCATCTCACCCCTAGGATTTCTCTCAATTTAGGGAAGGAGAGCAAAAACTGAGAATCCCATTCTAGTCCTGCTGGGAGCTCCCATCAAGTTGCTCATCTCCTTCTCATTGTCCTTGGGGAAAGTGCTAGACAAGCTGTCCTGGTCAGTTTAGTAGCCAAATCAATCAATGGTGTTTATTGAGCACTTATCATGTCCAGAGCACTGGACTAAACACTGAGGAGGGTACAACACAACAGAGTCGGTGGACACATTCCCTGCCCCAAATGAGCTTACAGCCTAGGGCTGTAAGCAACAGAACCGCCGGGTTATACAGAACGGCGCAGTGTTGTTCCTGGATCTAGATGTTGAAGGAGAGGGAAGCTGTATTTCCCATCAGCCGGAGAACCTGTAGGTAGCCTGTTGTTCCAAGGGTGTACCACCACCTTTCTCAGACTTTCATCTGCAGGAGGGGTGTCTCCGCCTCCCTCCTTTGCCCCTTCCCGGAGAGAGTGCATCGCTTGCAGGGCAATTCCACAACGAGACTTGCTCCAGTGCCTCCGTCCCACACTGTTTGGAAAATGGAATGGGCGGGGAAGCAACTCGGCCAGGCCTAGCCTTCTCTTTTCCCGATGGGAGTCTGGGATGCTTTGAATCACCGCTCTCCTTCCATCACCCAACAATCAATCAATTAGTCGACCAGTGGTATTTACTGAGTGCTTGCTCTGTGCAGAGAACTGGGAAGAGGACAATTCCACAGAACCAGTAGATGCGCTCCCTTGTCCACAAGGAACTTACAGTCTACAGTCATGTCTACGCTCCCTCTCGAGGAGCTCCTGGAGACTTGTGCTCCTCCAAGACAATCTCCAGACCAAAGAGGCGGAGCATCGTTGGCCTAGGTTGCCAAAGGGGTTTTTCCCTTTGGAGTTTTCTTGGTGCTCCGATTGGGTTGTGATGTGCATCTTCCCTTTCCCCTCTAGAATGTGCGGGATCCTTCCGGAGCCTCCATCGCGCTCTTCACTGCCAGGTTGCACCATCCCAACAAGAGCATCCAACACGTGGTGCTCCAGGCCCTGTTCTACATACTGGACCGAGCAGTAGAGAGGTGAGCAGGGGGCCCTTTCTCACCCAGACACTGCGCACTGTTTGCTCCCTGGCAAGGCCATGAGGGCCCCGAATTTGGGATCGTTCCCGTTTTAGGATAGCAGTTCCGGGTGCCTTTCACAGTTAATCAGGTGACCATTGTTTCTCTGTGGAAAGTGGGCTACAAGTCCTGCCTTTATTTATTACTTGTCATTGCTGGGGGCAACTTTGCAGAATAAACATTCTGCTCCCTGCATGCAACCGACCAGTAGGATGTAGAACCGATTTGTTTTTCTTCCTTTCCCTGGGTCTGATTTTTGGTTGTGGTTGCTGGAAGATGCATACATGAAGGTGAAATTAGCAGGACTCATCTGCTGTGGTGTTTGTCGCTCAGCATTGCCCATTCAGGATTGTTTTAATGGCGCTATAAAAGCCATTATAAAACTCTGTCTAGAAATGAGACCCGAAAGGGCTAGGAACCAATGGGAGGTTTTGGGCCGGGCCAGGGTTGTGACCCTGTTCCCCTCTCTCAGGAAGGACTTGGGGATCGCCAGAGATGCTTCTTTTTAGTCCTTTCCTCCTTTCTTGGTTTTTAATCATTTGTTTCACGGATGATTTTTACTTTCTGAGAAGGAAGCTAAAGGGGTAGAAATGAGAATCACTGCCTTCCCTAGGCTGAGGCCTGGCACTGCCCAGCTCATCCTGCCCATGGATGGTTTTCAGGCTGGCTGTCCCCACGGCTCGTGACGGACATGCCTAACTCCTTGAAGTGAAAGGCTCGACTCCCAGCCGGTTTCCTTCTTTGGCAGCCGAACTTCAGAGCCCTTTGGAGTCCCTGGCCAGGGGATCCACTGTGGAACTGCTCCAAGATCTCCCATACTATAGTGTCACCCTAGACCTCAGCATTTTTCACATTGAAGAGGAAAGTTGGTTTGTGGCTGCTAACACTGGATCCCCTCTTCCGTAGAGAGTAGCAGTGTTTGGTCAGACTCGATAAACTAATTGGATTCCTCCAGGAATAGAAAGGGAAAAATCTTGTTGGCTTTGTCTGTGTTTCCCCGCTCCCCGTTACACCATCCTGGTGGTTTAACAAGGCAGGATGGGAACGAGATCTCAGGATAAGGTAACGCGGCCCTCCTGCCCAGTGTGTAAGATGCTAAGATCCTTCTCTGAGGGCCACAGTGGAGCAAGGCAGGATGGCAACGGGGCCCTGGAAACCAAGGGATATCCGGCGAATGGATATTCAGCCTGTGTGGCTTTGAGCACAGCCACACAGCTCAAACTGCTCTTACCCATGCCTACCTTCTGTACTGAGCCTGGGGTCCCAGTTTCTTGCTACTAGCAATTGCACTGGAGGGGGAAATTTTACTGCCTGGAATATGGAATACAATGGACTCGACACATAGACTGATAGTCCTCAGAGCTAGTTAAGGCGCCCTTAGGACTGGGGTCAAACTTCAAAGGTTCCTTAACCTTTCTGAACCTCTGATTCCCCAAAGTGGTTTAAACCACACTGAAATTTCACTTTTCTTGTAACATGTCACCGTCGGGTTAGGATTAAGCCAGTGGGAATATCCAGATCACGAACCAGAGTGGAGTTATTTATTGTGTAGGGCTTTTTTGTTTTGTTTTTGTGAGTGTGGATGTGTTTTGCCCCGCCATGAATTAAATTGAAGGGAAGGAAGGGAAGTCATAAGTAGGTACAACTAGAAGGTATCAGGCCTTCATTCTTAAGTGTGCGCTCTGTATCCAACCATTTTTCCAATGAAAGCTTGCTTTGAAAGGAACATTCAAGAACCCGAAAGCTTTCACTCGGCGGCATTTGTTCAGATGACTTAGGATTCAGAGACTGTTTAGAATTCTGGATTTGATTGGGCAGCAAGAAAAACTTGGCTCTCCCGGGAATGTTTGAGCAGCCTGGGGAGTTTTTGCAGTGCAGATACAGAGGGGAGTTAGGGACAGTGACAGGCAGTCAACCCCACCGCACTTCATTTCTTACCCAGGCGTCTTCCCTTTCCCAAACCGTCCAACAGAAATGATGACACGACGGCCTTCGCCTTTTTAATCCACTCTTTAACAAACTCTCTCGAGGCCTTTGTGGGTTCGCATCTCCCTTTGCCCACCCCAGCAAATTATAAGGAGAAAACCACACCTTCAGGAGGAGACCACAGGCCTCCAGAGTAAGGAGGTCTGCCAGGACTCCCCAATTCCACTCACCATGCACACAAGATCTCTAGGGGTACCCAGATATATCCCTTTTGTGACAAGTTCCTGGAGTCGTGAACATATTTTTCAGTAGGGTTTAGGAGCCAGGGTTAAATTTGGTACAGCAGAGAGATAAATCTCCCTTGGAGCCCAAGAACAAATCCCTTAGTGATGTGCCTGTTTAAGGAGATCCGAGAGTGCTTGTTTTCTTTTGATGCCAGAAAGTGTTTCCACTTGCTCTTGGTCAGTTCCGCTGATATCAATAATGTTTCCTTTTTTATAGCTATGAAACACAGAGAAATGGGCTGGTGTTTATCTATGACATGGGGGGTTCCCATTATACCAACTTTGAGCTGGACCTTAGCAAGAAAATCCTCAACCTGCTAAAGGTAAGGAACTGGGGAGAAAGGAAGACTCCTATTATATACTCTAGCAAAATCGGATCCATTTGTTTTGCAGCAGATGTTGTGATGATTCAGAATGCCGATGGCTACTCCTGCTGCTGAATGTTCAGCACTGAGGCTTCCGCAAAAGCGGAAAGATAACATCGGGGTCTCCCTCTAATAAGAAGAAATGGGCTTAAATAAGCTTAAGTCACTTAACTTCTCTGTGCCTCAGTTCCCTCATCTGTAAAATGGAATTAAGACTGTTAGCCTTAGGGGGGACGGGGATTGTATCCAACTTGGTTATAATTAAGACTGTTAGCCTTATGGGGGACAGGGATTGTGTCCAACTTGGTTATCTTATATCTACCCCAGCGCTTAGTACAGTGCCTGGCACATAGTAAGTGCTTAACAAATACCGTTAAAAAAAAAAACAAACCCAGCCGCATGGCCTAATGGAAAGCGCATGGATATGGGAAGTCAAAGGAGCTGGGTTCTAATCCCTAATGTAATCTAATCCTTCTAGACTGTGAGCCCGTTGTTGGGTAGGGACCGTCTCTATATGTTGCCAACTTGTACTTCCCAAGTGCTTAGTACAGTGCTCTGCACACAGTAAGCGCTCAATAAATGCGATTGAATGAATGAATAATCCCAGCTCCTCCACTTGTCTGCTGTATGGCCTTGGGCCTTACTTAAATTCTCCGTGCTTCAGTTACCTCATCTGTAAAATGGGAATTGAGACTGCACCTAACCTGATTACTTTGTGTGAGTAAACCTCAGCATTTAGTACAGTGCCTGCCTCCTAGTAAGAGCTTAACAAACACCATAAAAGCCAGAGTTCGTGAACCTCTTCGACTCACACAATTAGACAACTCCAGGAGACTGGGTTATTTCTTTTGGGATTTTTTGCCATGCCATAATCGGAGGGCACATACGTGGCCCCCACCCTAATACCCCATTTAGCACATCCCTTTAATAAATCCGTTGATGGTATTTATTGAGCGCTTGCTGTTTGCGGGGCACTGTACTAACCACTTGGGAGAGAACAGTGCAGCAGAGCTGGTTTGCACTTTCTCTGCTCACAGCAAGCTTACAGGCTACTGGATGATGCTGCATCCCCACCCAATGGCATTTCTGTCCTAATAATAATAACAATAATAATGCTTTGCACATAGTAAGTGCTTAATAAATGCCATTATTATTATTATTATTATTTACTATTCATTCATTTTTTTCACTCAATCATATTTATTGAGTGCTTACTATGTGCAGAGCACTGTACTGGGCACTTGGGAGAGTACAGTACAACAATAAACAGACATATTACCTGCCCCCAAAGAGCTTGGGGGCAGTCTGGGCGTGGGAGGTAGACATTAATATAAATAAATTACAGATATGTACATAAGTGCTGCGGGGCTGGGATGCGGGGAGGAACAAAGGGAGCAAGTCACGGCTTCGCCGAAGGGAGTGGGAGAAGAGGAAAGGGGGGCTTTTTAATCAGGGAAGGCCTCCTGGAGGAAATGTGCCCTCAAAAAGGCTTTGAAGGGGAGGGCGAGTAATTGCCTATCAGATTTGAGGAGGGAGGGCATTCCAGTAAGCGCTCAGTAAATATGATTGAATGAATGAATGGAGGCACAGTGAGAAGGTTAGCATTAGATGTGCCAAACACTGTACTAAATGGTAGGTAAATACAAGATAATTAGATCAGATACGGACCCATGGTCACATGATGCTCATGGTCTAAGCAGAAGGGGGCATGATTGAATCCCCATTTTACAACTGAGGAAAATGAGGCACAGAAAATCAATCAGTGGCATTTATTGAGAGCTTACTGCACGCAGAGCACCGTACTAAGCGCTTAGGAGAGTACAGTACAGTAGAGTCAATAGACACATTCCCTGCCCACAACCAATTTACTGTCTAGAGGGAGAGAAAGACAATACAAATTTTATAGCTATACAAAATTTATAGATATGTACCTAAGTCTTTTGGAGATGAGGGTGAGGCGACTATTAAATGCCCAAAGATCACGTATCTAAATGCATAGATGGGCAGTGCCCAGAGAAGTGAAGTGACTTGCCCAAGATCACACAGCAGACAGGTGACGGTGCCGAGATTCAAACCCACGTCCTCTGACTCCCATGCCTGTGCTCTTTCCACTAGGCCCCACTGCTTCTCAAGAAGTGAGAAGTGAGGTCAGTTACCTCATCTGTAAAATGGGGATTAAGACTGTGAGCCCCACGTGGGACAACCCGATCACCTTGTAATCTCCCCAGCGCTTAGAACAGTGCTTTGCACATAGTAAGCGCTTAATAAATGCCATTATTAAATTAAATTAAATAAGTGGAGTCGATCTCTTGTGAATGGAACTCTGTCTTTATGTCTTTTTGTAGATAACTTATCCCAGTTTCTTAAATATCTGTCTTCCCCCACTTGGATTGTGAACCTACTGTGGAATCATTCATTCATTCATTCAATCGCATTTATTGAGCGCTTACTCTGTGCAGAGCACTGTACTAAGCGCTTGGGAAGTACAAGTCAGCAACATATAGAGACGGTCCCTACCCAACAGCGGGCTCACAGTCTAGAAGGGGGAGACAGACAACAAAACAAAACATATTAACAAAATCAAATAAATAGAATAGTAAATACGTACAAGTAAAATCGTGCCTGGAGTATATTTCTGTCTACCCCAGTGCTCAGTAAATAGTAAACGCTTAATAAATACCATAATCAGTCAGCAGAGAATTCCCTTCTGGTCCCTTTTGAGTCTAGAAGTGAATTTGAAGGAGAGGAGGGGAAAACAGAAATGATTATGGGGGAGGGAAGTTGTTTAGAAGGAAAGAAATGAACTCTGGAGAGGTAAAAGAGCAGCTAAGAAGTCTTGACAAGGAAGAGCCGTTGAAAACTACTTGAGTGGAGTAAAATCCCCTTTCTTGGAAGGAGGAGGAGTCGCGTACAAAGCCCGAGACTCTAAACTGAATGACTTCCTAGCCCTTTCTTACCACGTTCATTCTGTTCCGAATGGCCCTTTGCATACTAGAGAAATAGCTTGGGCTAGTGGATAGAGCTTGGACTTGGGAGTCAAAAGGTCATGGGTTTTAATCCTGACTCCAGCACTTGTCCGCTCTGTGACTTTGGGCAAGTCACTTTCACTTCTCTGGGCCTCAGTTCCCTTACCTGTAAAATGGGGATTGAGACTGTGAGCCCCATGAAGGACAGGGGCTGTGTCCAACTCGATTTGCTTGCATCCACCTCAGTGCTGAGTACACTGCCTGGCATATAATAAGGGCTTAACAAATACCAGCATTATTATTATTATTATATATCAGTCAATCAGTGGTATTTGTTGAGCACCTGCAGTGTGCAGAGCGCTGTCCTGAGTGCTTGGGAAAGGACAGTATAAAAGCGTTGGTAGTAATTATAATGGCATTTATTAAGCGCTTACTACGTGCAAAGCACTGTTCTAAGCGCTGGGGAGGTTACAAGGAGATGAGGTTGTCCCACGGGGGGCTCACAGTCCTAATCCCCATTTTACAGAGGAGGGAACTGAGGCCCAGAAAAATTGTGATGTGCTTAATCCCCATTTCACAGATGAGGGAACTGAGGCACAGAGAAGTTAATTGACTTGCCCAAAGTCACACAGCTTAATGGTGCTCAGGGGCCCCATTTGAGGCAGACCTTTTAGAATGCAGCCTGAGTTTACCCGGGGGCTTGGAAACAGGCCACGGCTGCCCCTCAGGTGTGAGAAAAGAGGAATTTGACTGGTTTATCCTTGGTGGATCCATTTACACCATGCTACTTCTAGCAGATCTGTGACTTTCCTTCATCCTCCCCCTCTTCTAGTAACCTGGGAACCTCCCTGGAGGGGAGATGCTAGAACCAAGTCTGCCTTGGCCTGTGAGAGAGATTTAGACCGGCTCTGAGAGGGCTGCTCAGCTCCCAGCTTCTCTGCCCTTGCTGCTCCTCTTTGTTCTGTGTGACCTTGGGCAAGTCACTTAACTTCTCTGGGCCTCAGTTACCTCGTCTGTAAAGTGGGCGTGAAGACTGAGCCCCACGTGGGACAACTTGATTACCTTGTATCTGCCCCAGTGCTTAGAACTGTGCTTGGCACATAGTAAACGCTTAACGTGGCAATGCAGGGATTTGAACCCATGACCCCTGACTCCAAAGCCCGTGCTCTTTCCACTGAGCCGCGCTGGTAGACACAGTTCCTGCTCTCTAGGACAGACAGACAGGTTGGGATCCGTACACATCTGGATCCCAACCCCCAGCAAAAAAGCACTGGACTCCTGTCAAGAAGATAAGACCTGTCAACAGTCGCCCATTGAAACTAAGGACTTGATAGCAGCTTGCCCATTCACTCCCAACAGGGGCCTTAATCATTTGTGGGCCCCTCCCCTAACTGGGAGCTACTGAGTCACTGACACCTCCTACGGGGTTGTATAGATCAGCACCCCAAGTGCCCTCGGGCCTTTCCCTCTGATGATGACAATAATAATAATAGTATTTGTGAAGTGCTGATTATGTGTCAAGCACTGTTCTAAGGGTAGATAATGATAACAATAATAACGGCATTTATTAAGGACTTACTATGTGCAAATCACTGTTCTAAGCGCTGGGGAGGTTACGAGGTGATCAGGTTGTCCCACGTGGGGCTCACAGTCATAACCCCCATTTTACAGATGAGGTAACTGAGGCACAGAGAAGTTAAGTGACTTGCCCAAAGTCACACAGCTGACAATTGGCAGAGCTGGGATTTGAACCCACGACCTCTGACTCCAAAGCCCGGGCTTTTTCCACTGAGCCACGCTGCTTCTCTATCCGTGTGGATGTCCCCGACAATCTTCCCACTGTCCACCTCCTCTCAATCCTCTGCTCTAGTGACCTCCTGCTTCACCCCAACTCACACACTTAACAGTTTGATCACACTTGATCTTAAAATCTCTAGTCACGGTACAGTCTCTACTCTCACCAATTCTGAAATTCCAAAGCAGCGTGGCTCAGTGGAAAGAGCCCGGGCTCTGGAGTCAGAGGTCATGGGTTCAAATCCCAGCTCCGCCAGTTGTCAGCTGGGTGACTTTGGGCAAGTCACTTCACTTCTCTGGGCCTCAGTTACCTCATCTGTAAAATGGGGATTAAGACTGTGAGCCCCCGTGGGACAACCTGAGCACCTTGTAACCTCCCCAGCGCTTAGAACAGTGCTTTGCACATAGTAAGTGCTTAATAAATGCCATCTTTAGTATTATTATTTCCCATACACCTCCCCACCCCTGCCAAATCTGTGCTGTTCCCTCACAGAGACCTCCATTCTTTTGACCCCCTGGAGTATTCTATAGCCATTTTACCCCATTTGAGCTCCATATCCAAACTACCTTCTCTTGACATGCAAATCGACCCTCTCCACTGAACTCAACTCCTTTGCAACCTTGTTCCTCTGCCAATCTAGTGCCACTAACCCGCCACCCTGGCTCACCTCCACAGTCCGCTTCCTCCACTCCTGCGCCTGAGCTGCAGAGCGCTGTTGGCGGGAATCCAGACAGCTTTCTGACCTTGTCCATCTTAAATTCATTCTTATCTGCTTCATTTCGGCCCTCTCCTCTGCCTGGCAACAGTTCTTCTCCGTTGTAATTCACTCCCACCCTTCTGCCCCCGCTAGCTGTTTCAGACATTTAACTCCCTCCTCAAACCTCCTGTGCCCCTGTCCCCACCATCTCTTTCCCCTAATGGCCTGGTCACCTAACTCTGTCTACTTGCTTTGTTTTGTTTTCTTTCTCCCCCTTCTAGACTGTGAGCCCTTTGTTCGGTAGGAACCATCTCTATATGTTGCCGATTTGTACTTCCCAAGCGCTTAGTACAGTGCTCTAGCACTCAGTAAATACGATTGACTGAGTGAACAAAATTGAAACCTTCAGGTACGATCTCCTTAAAATCTCCTCTGCACTTCTCCAATCCCCCTTCCTCCTCCAGCCTTTTTAATTCTCCCTCTATTCCCTGCAGTAACTCAAGAAGATATCTCTCGCTTCCTCTCTAGATCTACCCGCCTCCACCACTCTTTCTGACCCCGTACCTTTTCAAAGCACTCGCCCTTCCCTTCTTCCCTTCTTAACTGCCATCTTCAAGTGTTCACTTTCCAGTGACTTCTTTCTCACTGCTTGCAAACAAGCTTACGTATCCCCATCCTAAAAAAAAAAAAATCCCTTGATCCCACAGCTCCAAGTTATTGGAGCTCCCTCCTACCATTCTTCTCCAAACTTCTTGAGAGTTGTTTTCACCCACTGTCTCCACTTCTCCTTCTACTCGCTCCTTGATTCCCAGCAGTCTGGATTCTGCCCCCTTTAGCCATCTCTGAGGTAACCAATGACCCTCTTCTTGCCAAATCCGACGGCCTCTACTCTCCTATTCCTCCTAGGCCTCTCAGCCGCCTTCAACACTGTAGATCACCCCCTTCTCCTTGAAACTTTATCCAACCTGGCTTCACTGATACTGTCCTGTCTTGGTTCTTCTATCTTTCTGACTTCTCCCTTTCAATCAATCAGTTGTATTTGTTAAGTGCTCACTATGTACAGAGCACCATATTAAGCAGTTGGGAAGTATAATACAGCAGAATTAGCAGACACGTTCCCTGCCAGTAAGTTTTTTATGCCAGCTCCTTCTCTGCCTCCCACTCACTGATAAGGCGAGGCCCTCAAGGCTCAGTTCTAGGTCCCCTTCTATTCTCCATCTACACCCATTCCCTTGGAGAACTCATTCAGTCCCATGGCTTCAACTACTCACCATCTCTCTGCAAAAAATTCCCAACTCTACATCTCTAGCCCTCACATTTCTCCTTCCCTGCAATCTCACATTTCCTCCTGCCTTCAGGACGTCTCTACCTGAATGTCCCACCAAAACCTCAGACTAAACAGGACCGAAAGAGAACTCCTTGTCTTCCCAGCCCAAACCCTGGCCTCCCCCATTCTTTTCCATCACTGTTGATGATGCCATTTTCCTCCCTGTCTCACAAGCTCGTAACCTTGGCATTGTTCTCGACTCATCTCTCACATTCCACCCACATATTCAATCTATCACCAAATCCTGTTGGCGCTACCTTCACAATAATGTTAAAATCTGCCCTTTTCTCTCCATCTAAACTGCTACTGTGCTGATCCAAACACTTGTCTTATTCCTCCTTGACTACTTCCATCTGCCTCCTCACTGACCTCCCTGCTACTTGTCTCTCTCCATTCCAGCCCATATTTCACTATGCTGCAAGGATCCTTTTTCTAGAAAAATGTTCAGTCCATGCTTTCTCACTCCTCAAGAACCTCCAGTGGCTAACCATCCACCTCCATATAAAACTGAAACTCCGTACCATCAACTTTAAAGCACTCAGTCAGCTTGCCCCATCCTTCCTCATGTTCCTGATCTCCTACTACAGCCCAGCCTGTCCACTGTGCTCCTCTAGTGCCAGTTTACTCACCGTGCTCTGCTCTCGCTCATCTCATCTCCAACCCCTTTCCCATACCTGGAATTCCCTCCCCCTCCGCGTATGCCAGACCACCATTCTCCTCACCTTCAAAGTATTAAGGTCACATCTCCAAAGGCCTTCCCTAATTAAGCCCTCTTTTTCCCGGCTCCCTCTCCCTTCTGCATCGTCTACAAACTTGGATCTGGGACCTTAGGACGTTTGATATTCGCCCCACCTCAACCCCACAGAACTTGTGTACATGTCTTTAAATTATACGTTATAAATAAAGTGTTTATGATAATGTCTGTCTCCCCCTCTAGATTGAAAGCCCGTTGTGGGCAGGGAGCGTGTCTGCTCTCTTTTGTACTGTGCTCTCCTAGATGTTTAGTACAGTGCTGTGCGCATAGTTAGTGCTCAATAAAAATATTTGATTTAAAATAAATTATGGATGTGTACATAAGGGCTGTGGGGCTGAGGGAGGGGTGAATATCAAGTACTTAAAGGGGACACAATGAAGTGTTAAGGTGACCCAGAAAAGAGAGGGACAATCTGTTGGATTCCACTGGTAAAATGCCACTTGCAGCATGGCTTAGGGGGATGAGCCTGGGCCTTGAAGTCAGAGGACCTGGGTTCTAATTCCATTTTCACTTGCTGCATGATCTTGGGCAAGTCATTTCACTTTTCTGTATCTCAGTTCCCTCATCTGCCAGTTGGAGATTCAATACCTAGTCTCCCTCCCACTTCAGTCTATCAGTGTATCTGTTGAGCGCTTACTATGTGCAAGCACGGTACTACTGGTAGAATACAGTTCAACAGTTAGCAAACACGTTAACTTGCCCACAACAAGCTAACAGTCTAGAGGGGGAGACAGACATTGAGATAAATAAATCACATATAATGTATAATTTAAAGATATGTTCATAAGTGCTGTGGGGTTGAGGGTGGGGAAACCAAATATATAGAAGATGCAGAAGGGAGAGGGAGCCGGGGAAAAGAAGGCTTGATCGGGGAAGGCCCCTTGGAGGAGGTGTAATCTGAATAATGCTTTGAAGGTGGGATAGTGGTGGTCTGGCGTATATGGAGGGTGAGGGAATCTGATTATCTTGTGTCTACCCCAGTGCTTAGTACAGTGCTTGGCACATAGAAAACACTTAACAAATATAATAATGATAATAATAGTAACAATACTTGTCATAAGTGCCCAATAGCAAAAATGAAATAGTGAAAAAGTAAGCAAAGTGTTTACGTTCAGGGCAAACTGCTGGGTTTCCAGGGCAGCCTTCATTGATTTTCTAAAAAAAAGTCATTTTAGTAAGTTTAGATTTGTCAAAATGTTTAGGGTGGCAGACTTGGGGTGAAACTAACTAAAGCAAGTTTTATCAGCTGTGCTTCCAGAATGATTCTTAAATTCCCCAATTTTTCTTCCCCTTTTAAGTTGCAGGCGAGGCTTAGTGGAACGAGCCCGGGCTTGGGAGTCAGAGGTCGTGGGTTCTAATCCCGCTTCCGCCACTTGTCAGCTGTGTGACTTTGGGCAAGTTACTTAACTTCTTTGGGCCTCAGTTCCCTCATCTGTAAAATGGGGATGAAGCCTGCGAGCCCCACGTGGGACAGCCTGATTACCTTGTATCTACCCCAGCGCTTAGAACAGGGCTTTGTCGTTGGAAGCGCTTAACAAATGCCATTATTATTCTTATTATTATTAAATGGCAGCAAGAACATATGATTTCTATTTCCTTGCTCCAAGCTGCTGTGTGGAAACCCTGAGCCAGGTTATTGACTCCTCTGCTGGGTAAGGCTGGAAGGTAGAGTTGAAGCCAGATAGGTTGGGGTGGCAGGAAAGGTCCCCCTCCCCGTCTCCTACCGCGGGGAACAGGAGCGGTTTGCCCCCCTCACCCCGAGTCTCTGTGTGCCGCCCACAGGGAGCGTTCCCGGCCCGGCTGAAGAAGGTGCTGATTGTGGGGGCCCCGATGTGGTTCCGCGTGCCCTATTCCATCATCAGCCTCCTCCTCAAAGAGAAGCTCCGGGAAAGGGTAAGGAGATGTGGGGCTTGGGCGTGGCCCGCGGGAAGAGCTCATGACCCCAGACCCCCTCCGGTAGGATGCCAGACGACGTGTTCGCTCTCTGGATGCTGAACGGCACTGCGAACCATCGGGGGAATCAATCAATCGATCGATCGTATTTATTGAGCGCTTACTGTGTGCAGAGCACTGTACTAAGCGCTTGGGAAGTACAAGTTGGCAACATACAGGGACGGTCCCTACCCAACAGTGGGCTCACAGTCTAGAAGGGGGAGACAGAGAACAAAACAAAACATATTAATAAAATAAATAGAATAGATATGTACAAGTAAAATAAATAAATAAATAAATA
This sequence comes from Tachyglossus aculeatus, assembly GCF_015852505.1. Lineage (NCBI taxonomy): Eukaryota > Metazoa > Chordata > Mammalia > Monotremata > Tachyglossidae > Tachyglossus > Tachyglossus aculeatus. The sequence goes on from NC_052091.1 coordinate 14,889,244, forward strand.
AATAAATAGATGGTCCCCGTGCCGCCATTGGCCTGCTGGGGGACCTTGGGCAAGTCACTTGGGCATGTCCAGCGCTTTGAACTGTGCTTTGCACATAGTAAGCGCTTAATAAATACCATCGTACCATCATTATTATTATTATTATTCTCTGGGTCCCGGTGGCCTCGGATCTAAAGTGGAGATTTAGTGCCTTGGACTGTGAGCCCCTTGTGGGACAGCTATTGTTTCCAATCTGATGCTCTTGTATCTGCCCCAGCGCTTGGTACATAGCAAGCACTTGGCACATAGTAAGCACTTAACATTATTACTATTATTATTATCCTTATCATGTTCATTCATTGACCCAGTATGTGACTTAGTTCTTCAAGAAGTCTCATTTCAGATTCTCACTGGGTCCCTCTGGCTTCAGTTATCACGTTTTTCCATTTCTTGAGATTATGACTTGCAAGAAAGTGGCCGATGTGCGCCCGAGTGGTCTCTTGGGCTGGTGACCCTTGCAGGGATTGGGCCCGTCAGGCAGGGTGATCAAAAACTAGCCCCTTGGGGAAAACGGGATGGAGTGATTGAAATTTTTCTGTTTGAACGTCGTTGTCACCTGTTTATTGGAGTCCCTCTTGACACGGCGGTCCTTGGATTTGCATAAAAGAAGGAAGAAGCAGCGTGGCTCAGTGAAAGGAGTACGGGCTTGGGAGTCAGAGGTCATGGGTTCAAATCCTGGCTCTGCCAATGGTCAGCTGTGTGACTTTGGGCAAGTCACTTCTCTGTGCCTCAGTTCCCTCATCTGTAAAATGGGGATTAAGACTGTGAGCCCCACGTGGGACAACCTGATCACCTTGTATCCCCCCAGCGCTTAGAACAGTGCTTTGCACGTAGTAAGCACTTAACAAATACTATCATTATTGTTATTATTATTAAGAAGACATGCTCCTTAAAGAGTGTACAATCCAGTGGGGAAGACTAACAGACATATACCTTCAAACATCCGATGAGTAAAAGGGCACAGGCACAAATGCCAAACTAGGCAGCAGTTATTAAGAAATGAATTAGGCTGTCCAGGGGTTGGTGGGGTGGGCTGAGCAGGAAATGGGGGTCTCTTGGGTCCATACTTGATACTGTCTTTCTGCAGCAGCGGAAGATGATTTGGGATGGTAACAGTGGCTTGTAGGTGTGTTGCTCCTTCAGAAGTGTTTTAAAAGAGATGATTGCAAAAGGGAGCATCACCCATGAGCATCGGGGCTACACTTCCTGTATGCCCATTGCATTTTCACAGGGCTCTGTAGTCTCAAACTCCATTACCTTTGTCACACTGCATACTAGCCAGGCAGCAAGCAGGAGCAGCAGTCCCATCTTGCAGATGGGGAAAGTGATGCTTAGAGAGGAAATGAATGTGACCTAGAAAGACAGTAGCCACGTTGGGAGTAGAATTCAAGAGTGCTAGTTCCTGTCCCAGGACACTTCCATTCATTCATTCCATCGTATTTATTGAGCACTTACTGTGTGCAAAGCACTATACTAAGCACTTGAGAGAGTACGATATAACAATAAACAGACACATTCCCTGCCCACAACGAGCTCAAGGTTGTTCTACTTTAGTTGAGAAAATGTCCTAGAACACAAAACCAGGCTGTGGGCCAGAGAGAAACTTAATTATCAATTAGTCCAATCAATTGGATTTATTGAGTGCTTTCTTTGTGCAGGGCACTGTGCTAAGCACTTAGGCGAGTACAGTATAACCAAGTTGGTAGACACGTTCCCTGCACACAATAAGTTTACAGTCTAGAGGGCCACAAGTAATTATTCCAAGACAGACTGCCGAATCGTGGTCCTGGTAGTGGGGAGGATTCCCTGAAAGAAGTTTGTGTTTGCAGAGAGGAGAGTACTGTATTTCCTAGTCAGAGACTGAATTGAACTACACTCAAATTAAGTCTAAAGGTTATGGCAACCTTTTGAGAGAACTCAGGGAGCCAAGAGAATCCAGGGAAGCAGAGCATTGGGCTGGGAGTCAGAGGACCTGAGTCTAATCCCGACTCTGCCACTCCGTCTGCTGTGTGACCTTGAACAACTCACTTCACTTCTCTGTTTCTCGATTTCCTCAACTGTAAAATGAGCATTTTAATACCTGTATATTTGGTGTCTTTTTATGGTTTTTGTTAAGCACTCAGTATGTGCTAGGCACTTTACTAAGCGCTGGGGTAGATATAAGATAATCATGTTGGATACAACCCATGCCCCACATCAATCAAATCATATTTGTTGAGCATTTCCTGCGTACTAAGTGCTTAGTATGTGCCAGGCACTGTACTAGGCTTTGGGGTAAGATACAAGATAATCAGGTTGGACACAGTGCGTGTCCTCCATCAATCATTCATTCATTCATTCAGTCGTATTTATTGAGCGCTTACTGTGTGCAAAGCACTGTACTAAGCGCTTGGGAGGTACAAGTTGGCAACATCTAGAGACGGTCCCTACCCAACAAGGGGCTCACAGTCTAGAATGGGGAGACAGACAACATTACAAAACATGTGGACAGGTGTCAAGTCATCAGAATAAATAGAAGTAAAGCTAGATGCACATCATTAACACAATTAATAGACTAGTAAATATGTACAAGTAAAATAAATAGAGTAATAAATCTATACAAACATATATACAGGTGCTGTGGGGAGGGGAAGGAGGTAGGGCGGGGGGGACGGGGAGGGGGAGAGAGTCACTCATTCAGTCACTCAGTCATATTTGTTGAGCATTTACAGTGTGCCAAGCACTTGGAAGAGTACAATGCAACAATATAACGTACACGTTCCCTGCCCACAACAAATTTACAGCATAGAGGGGCCTACAGCTATAATCCTCATTTTACAGATGAGATAACTGAGGCCCCAAGACGTTACTTGCCCAAGTTCACTGAGCAGCTGAGTGGCGGAGCTGGGATTAGAACGCAGGTCCTCTGACTCCCAAGCCACGCTGCTTCCCTTTCTTCTTATCAATCAATCAATCGTATTTATTGAGCGCTTACTGTGTGCAGAGCACTGTACTAAGCACTTGGGAAGTACAAGTTGGCAACACATAGAGACAGTCCCTACCCAACAGTGGGCTCACAGTCTAGAAGGGGGAGAGTAAAGTACAAGTAAAATAAATAGAGTAAAAAATATGTACAAACTTATATACATATATACAATTGACTGTGGGATTTTTTTATGGCATTTATTAAGCGCTTACTATGTGCAAAGCACTGTTCTAAGCGTGTTCTTAGACCGTGAACCTCATGCGAGACAGGGACTGAATCTGACCTGATTATACTGTATCTACCCCAGCGCTTAGAACAGTGTGTGACACAATAGGCAGCGCTTGCAAATACCCTAGTTATTCCAATAGAGAACTCTAGATTCTTTATTATTTTCTCTGGGTGGATGGTTGCATGCAGGAAGGATGCAAGTGAGTCAATCATCTAGGCAAATCTGCTCTAAGCGGCTTGGCTTAGTGGATAGAGCACGGCCCTGGGAGTCGGAAGGTCATGGGTTCTAATCCTGGCTCCGCCACTTGTCTGCTGTGTGACCTTGGGCAAGCCACTTTGCTTCTCTGGTCCTCAGTTACCTCATCTGTAAAATGAGACTGTGAGCCCCGTGTGAGCTGGGGACTGTGTGCAACCCAATTTTCTTGTATCCACCCCCTCCCCACAGCACCTGTATATATGTATATATGTTTGTACGTATTTATTACTCTATTTATTTATTTTATTTGTACATATTTATTCTATTTATTTTATTTAGTTAATATGTTTTGTTTTGTTCTCTGTCACCCCCTTCTAGACTATGAGCCCGCTGTTGGGTAGGGACCATCTCTATATGTTGCCAACTTGTACTTCCCAAGCACTTAGTACAGTGCTCTGCACACAGTAAGCGCTCAATAAATACGATTGAATGGATGAATGAATGCTTAGTACAGTGTCTTGCACATAGTAAGTGCTTAACAAATACTATTATTATTATTAATAAAGGCCTGTAAAAAAAAGCACATGGTGCAGAAACGCCTGAGCTGGAATGATGGTTTTTGTAAAACAGGCACTTTATGTTTGGCACTTAAGAGCTTTATAGCTTTGGGCAGAGAAGAACCTAATTTCTTTCCCCTACTTTAGGCCCATCGGTCAATCAGCCATTCACTCAGTGGTATTTATTGAGCCCCTACTGTGCACCGAGCACTGTAGTAGGCATTTGGGAAAGAACAATATAATAGAGTCGGTAGATACGTCTCCTGCCCAGAAGGTGCTGTCAGTCTAGAGCCGGAGATAGACATTAAAATCAATTACCGCTGGGCGGGTGGCAGAGTATCAGCATATGGACTTAAACGCGGGGGGTTTGGAGGCTTAATATCTCGGACTAATTCCATCCCGTCCACCAGGCCCTTTGAGGGGTGGGGTTCTGCCTCCTGCCTTGCATAACCCTTGTTTCCTCTGTCCCCTCGCAGGTGCAGATGGTGAAGACGAGTGAACTGCCTCAGCACCTGCCCCGGGAGTGTCTTCCCGAAGGCCTGGGTGGCTACTTGAAAATGGATCCCGTCAGCTGGAACTTCAGGTTCCTCCCCCAGGTGAACGGCCACCCGGACCCCCTTGACGAACTCATCCTGGTCTCCCTGTCCTCATCCTCCTTCTCCTCCTCGTGTGACCAAGCGTCGGTGCACGTCCCGAGCCCCCAGGCCCTGACGGTCCAGCAGCTGTTGGAACACATGAACCTCATGCAGAAGAGGGGGATCTACGAGGAGTACGAGGACATCCGCCGCAGCAGCCCCTCCGGAACCTTCAGCTGTTCCTTGTGAGTATGCCGACTCCGGCTCTCGGGGCAGCCGGCAGGCCTGGCTTCGTCCCTCCAGACGGCTGCTCTCTCGAGTCTCCCAAGCGGGAAGCGAGACGGTAAGGCGGTGTTCGGCCCGGGCGGGCGCCAGGTCGTTATCCGGGCGGCCGAGCCTCGGTGCGCTGACTTCCGTGATGCTGAGAGGCAACCGCGGTGAGTCAGAGGGAGGCCAGACCGGAGGGGAGAGCCCCTAAAAAACTCCCCTTTAAAAGGGAGAGCCCTAAAGACGGTGGGATCCAGGCAGCTTCCAGTGTAGGGGGCTTCTTCACGGCATCCTTCGTCTCCAGGCAAAAAAGGCACCAACATTTCTGCTTCTGAGAGGCAGCGAGGAGCAGTCGCGGGCTCTCGGATCAGCCGGCCCTGTTGGGATGATCTGTGGCAGACGAGACGGCAGGCTGTAGGGCCACATCTGGCTGCTTTATCTTTTTGTCCAGAGTGCAAAGAACTAACTGGAACTTGTAGCCGGCCAGTGGAACCTCCTGCCCCCTTCCCCTTTTCTCCCCTTCCTTCTCCTGTTATAAAAGGCCCCCGTAGTGGCCGCACTCCCTTGCCCAATCGACATAGCCTGGTACAAAAGAGGTGAAGGAAAAAGGTTAGGGACCACTCCTCTGCACCTTCTGGTTCTGGTCAGGTGAACTTTTGTAATTTGGGAGTGTTTGGGGTCAGTTTTTAGGGGGTGTTTTTTTGTCTTCAGTATGGTGAAGGGAGCAGACGAGGTGAAGGAGCTGGGGGATTAAGAAGGCCAATCAAAGGAGAGGAAATGAAAATAGGGCCAGAGCAAGGAAGAGGGAAAAGGGAGAGCAGAAGATGGGAGCGAAAACCTTTTCCCTTATCATAGGTCTTAGGGCTCCTTCCCATTGAAGCCTGTTGGCCAGCTTCTCTCTCTGCCCGCCTCCAGCCTTACCACACGATCCCACTTGGGAGTCATTAGGAACCTGGGGGTCACAAGGGTGACAGGAGAATTTCCACCTTCACAACATCGCTAAAATCCACCCTTTCCTCTCCGTCCAAACTGCTACCATGTTAATACAATCACATATTCTCTCCCGCCTCGTTTACTGTATCAGCCTCCTTGCCAACCTTCCAGCCTCCTGCCTCTCCCCACTCCAGTCTTAACTTCACTCTCCTGCCCAGATCATTTTTCTACAAAAACATTCAGGGCATGCTTCCCCACTCCTCAAGAAACTCACCGTGGCTCAGTGGAAAGAGCACGGGCTTTGGAGTCAGAGGTCATGGGTTCCAACCCGGCCTCCTCCAACTGTCAGCTGTGTCACTTTGGGCAAGTCAATTAACTTCTCTGTACCTCAGTTACCTCATCTGTAAAATGGGGATTAAGACTGTGAGCCCCCCGTGGGACAACCTGATCACCTTGTAACCTCCCCAGCGCTTTGAACAGTGCTTTGCACTTAGTAAGCACTTAATACATATGATTGAATGAATAAATGCCATTATTATTATACACCTCCACATCAAACAAAAACTCCTCACCATTGACTTCAAAGCATTCAATCACTGAGTTTCATCCCATTACTCTCCTGCTACAACCCAACCCTCACACACACTGCTCCTTTAGTGCTAACCTTCTCACTGTACTTTGATCTTGTCTATCTCGCCGCTGACCCCTCACCCACGTCCTGGAACGTCCTCCCTCCTCAAATCTGACAGACATTTACTCTCCCCACCTTCAAAGACTTCCAAGAGGCCTTCCCTCACTAAGCCCCCCTTTCCTCTTCTCCCACTCCTTCTGCGTCACCCTGACCTGCTCCCTTTATTCATCCCCCCTCCCAGCCCCACAGCATTTTTGTGCATATCTGTCATTTATTCATTTATATTAATGTCTGCCTCCCCCTCTAGACTTTAAGCTCGTGTGGGCAGGGACTGTGTCTATTTATTGTTTATCGTACACTCCCAATTGCTTAGTACAGTGCTCTGCGCACCGTAAGTGCTCAGTAAATACAACTGAATGAATTGCCAGCCCTGATGGCTCACTGAGTTTCCCAATTATCCACTAGTAAATTGTCTCTAGGTTTCCCTTTTTGCTGGCCCCTACCATGGGAAACCAAGCCCCAGCGAGGTGGGGCTGGGGGAAGGAAGGGGTTCGGGGCTAAGATAAGATGAGGGGAAGGCTTTCATCCCTGTGCAGTAATTCCAAAAGCCCTCGGCCCCAGCAGCAACAAGGGAAAGGTAGTTAGATTCTCTGGCAAGGAGGGTTCCCACAACCGATGCTCGATGCTTCCCTAACCAAACACAGTATCGACCTCCTCCTTCTCCCGCGAGTCTCATCCCTCTGCCCGACCCTGAAGCTTTCAGTGGCATTTTTAAGCTATTATATATTTGACTTGTGGGGTGGGCAGGTAGGTGGGAAGAGGGCATTAGTCAGGGCCTGCAGCTTATCCAGATCCCAAGAGGCTAAAAAACGTAGCGGGAGGCTCACAGGAAGACATTTGGCTGACGACGTCGATTTTTATCCTGTCTTTTTGATCCCCGCATCCCCCAATTTTTGTTCTAGCTTGCCTTCGTTATCTCTCACAGGTCTCCACAGAACCTGGAGAAGAACAGATATGGGGATGTTCCCTGCCTGGACCAAACCCGAGTGAAGTTATTGAAACAGCTTAACGGCTCGGAGGTAAACAGATAAGATCCTCTGTGTAAGCTTGGTAGGGGAAAGTAGTCCGATTGAAATGTTAGTAGCTCCCTGCCTGCCTCAGGGGAGGCTGGGCTCAGCCTCCAGGGACCCGATAACATTCTCGGAAACTGATGAGTTTAAGCGCTTAGTGCAGTGCTCTGCATACAGTAAGTGCTCAATTAATAAATATCATTGATTGATTGATTGGTTGGAAGGCCCCCCTGAGAGACCAGAGCCTGGATGCTGCGTTCATAATGCAGGAAGCATCCAGGATCAGCAGAGCTATGGCTACGACATCCTCTCTATTTCCTGACCAGCCGTCTCACCGGGAACACCAAGCCATGCTCTATTTATTGGGTTGACCCCGAGTCAGCACCAAGCGGGTCTAAAATCTCCTCCGCATGGTCCCATCCTGAAATCCCTGGCCTCCAAAGTGGCAACTCAGTCACTCTGGCTTCGGCCCTGAAGAACGACTGGTGACCTGCAGTCACCCAAGCTCAGGACCCCAACTCATCGCATTGCACCAGCAGGTTCCCAGAGGCCGCCCCAAGCCATTGGCTCATTCCTAGCAGTTAACCCCAAAACTCCTGCAGAACTGTCCTTCGAAGAAATAGCTGGGGCGGGGGAACCTCAGGGCCACCTCATCCTCGGGTGGCCCGCCTCAGGATCGGGGCCAGGTGGCTTAGACCAGTGCCCCTAATCCCCAAGCTGCAGGGGGAACTCGAGGTGGCCCCACTCGGAAGGAAGCCCCATGCTCATTTGCACTATGGCCTGAGATGTACCAAAGTATCCACAGTCTTAGGGAGAATTCACTCACTGCCCCATATTTTCCTTTGGTTTCATTAATTGAATGTGACCAATTGCAGACTCAGTAAGCATTTCGCTGCAGTCCCTACAATCAGGCTGAGCTCCTCTGGGTCACAACTTTTAATTCCCGGGAGTTCCGTGGAATAAAAAGAGAAAGAGCCCCAGCCGTGGCAAACATACCTCTTGGGTAGAAGGAAGTGATGTCTTCTATATTGGGGGGTGGAGGCTCTCCCTTTTCCTTGTGAGAGCAGTCTCTAGAATCGTATTTTATGGCCCCATGGATTGCCTGTCTTGTTTTTTAAAAAATAAAATAAAATAAAATACAGCTCTCTGATAGAGTAGATCTCTGTCAGTGTATGCTTGTGTTCAGTGGCTCCAACATTGCGGGGCTCAGGAGAGTGGAGGAGGCCAAGAGGGGCTCAGGAGAGTGGAGGAGGCCCAGAGGGGTGATCCTCTGGACTGCTTTAATTGGGCGAACTGGGGAAGTGAAGGAGTTGCTTTGCCGCTGTGCCTTTCGGAGGTCAGTTCTGGCTGTTCCCCCAGCGTGACCTCTGTGCCCCCATAAAGTTCTCTGCCTGGGAGCAAAACACGTTTTCTTTTTCTCTTAGAGCACTCAGTCAGACTACATCAATGCCAGCTACATGGATGGCTATAAACAAAGGAATGCGTACATCGGCACCCAAGGTAAGATGGGTTGTTGGGGTGGGGCTCTGGCCCCTACCGTCTTTCAATGTGATCGATTACCCACTTCCCGAACGGAAGTGCTCTTTCCGGACGCTCATGAGGAGGATGAGTTTAAAGACGAGAGTCGAAGGACTGCGGCCTGTAGCTCAGTGTTAGGAGTTGATGAGTTCCAGGGGATATCAGAACTCTGTAGGGATGCAGGGGATCATTTGGAAACCAAGTGCTTTTCCCATCCAGCAGCTGGGGTCCATATATTGTCCAGGGCTAAATTCCTCCTTTACCCCAGAAACCCAGCGGGGAAGAAGCATAACGATAAATAATAATCGTATCTGTTAAGCGCTTACCTCGTGCCAAGCACTGTTTATTAAGCACTTACTATGTTCCAGGCACTGCACTAAGCTCTGGAGTAGACACAAGCTAATCATGTATACTCTACTAAGTCCTGGAATAATCAGGTCTCACATGGGGTTCACAGTCTAAGTAGGACTTTGTTGCTGAATTGTACTGTCCAAGCGCTTAGTACAGCATGCAGTAAGCGCTCAGTAAATACGATTGAATGATTGAATTACTAGAAGAGAGAACAGGGATCGTATCCCCATTTTGCAGATGAGGGAACGGAGAGAAGTGAAGTGACTCTTCCAAGGTCACGCAGCGGACATGTGGCGGAGTCGTGTTTGGAACCCAGGTCCTCCGACTCCAGGCCTGGGCTCTTTCCACCAGGCTGTGCTGAAAGGAGGAGCCATCCCTTTTTTTCCCAGTTCAGAACCTGGCCAAAGACAGCCCACCAGTGATGGAAGCTGAGAGCAGAAGGGACATCTTATCCCCCTGGGCCATCTGAAGCTCTGTTTTGGGGATGAGAGCCTTTCCTGAGGGCCTGCCCTGATCCGTCATCCTCCCCCCAGCCAAGAGGCCTCCAGTCCCTCCATATTATTGTTATTTTAACGGTATTCGTTAATGCTTACTACATGCCAGGCACTCTGTTAAGCCCTAGGGTAGATACAGGCTAATCAGGTTGGACACAGTCCCTGTCCCTCATGGGGCTCACAGTCTTAATCCCATTTTGCAGATGAGGGCACTGAGGCATAGAGAAGTGAAGTGACTTGCCCAAGGTCACACAGCAGGCATGTGGCAGAGCCGGGATTCGAACCCATGACCCTGACTCCAAAGCCCGTGCTCTTTCCACTGAGCCACACTGCTTCTGTGGCTCGGGTCGGGTCGGACACAATCCCTGTCCCACATGGGGCTCAGAGTCTCGATCCCCATTTTACAGATGAGGGAACTGAGGCACAGAGAAGTGAAGTGACTTGCCCGGGGTCACCCAGCAGACAAGTAGCGTAGCCAGGATTAGAACCCGTGACCTGTTGACTCCCAGGCTTGGGCTCCATCCAGTAGGCCAGGCTGCTGCAGTCTTTCCGAGCAAGTGTCAAGTTGGAATTTGTAGAGCGTTTTTAAACAAGTTGGGAGAAGGCGTATTAACACTTCCGACGGATCAGCAGGGGGCTTCTCTGGAACAGTCCCCAAAAAGCCCTCCTCACCCCTGCCATTCATGGGTTCTAATCCCAGCTTCACCACCTGTCCCTTGGATAAGTCACTTCATTTCTCTGTGCGTCAGTTACCTCATCTGCAAAATGACAATTGAGACAGTGAGCCCCACATGGAACAGATACCATGTCCAACTCAATTTGCTTGTGTCTATCCCAGCGCTTAGTACCATGCCTGGCACATAGTAAGTGCTTAAGTATCATTATTATTAATAATAATAATAATAGACAGTGCCACCAGCCAGAGTGGATCCTCTCTGGAACTGCTTTCCTTCTTCTGCTCTATTTGTTACTACTCTATTATTACTATTACTCTATTTATTTATTTTACTTGTACCTATCTATTCTATTTATTTTATTTTGTTAGTATGTTTGGTTTTGTTCTCTGTCTCCCCCTTCTAGACTGTGAGCCCACTGTTGGGTAGGGACTCACTCACTCAATCGTATTTATTGAGCGCTTACTGTGTGCAGAGCACTGTACTAAGCACTTGGGAAGTACAAGTTGGCAACATATAGAGACGGTCCCTACCCAACAACGGGCTCGTAGTCTAGAAGGGGGAGACAGACGACAAAACAAACATATTAACAAAATAAAATAAATAGAATAGTAAATCTGTACAAGTAAAATAGAGTAATAAATCTGTACAAACATATATACAGGTGCTGTGGGGAGGGGAAGGAGGTAGGGCGGGGGGATGGGGAGGGACTGTCTCTATATGTTGCCAGCTTGTACTTCCCAAGCGCTTAGTACAGTGCTCTGCACACAGTAAGTGCTCAATAAATACAATTGATTGATTGATTGATTGATTTTCTTCAGTGAAGGCGGAGAGAAAGCTCCGATCACCTCAGACGTGCAGTGCTGTGCAGCTGGGAACTAGCAATTGTGGGCAGGGAAAGAGCAGCAGAAGGAATGCTGGAAGCAGAGGGACAGGAACTGAGTCCAATCGGCTTATCCTGGGTCTGACCCAGTGCTTAGTACAGTGTTCGGCACCAAGTGAGCGCGTCACAAATTCCACAGTTGTCATTACTAGGAGAACGGGAGCCCAGGTTAGACACTGGCCGGAAAGAGCAGAGCTCGGTTGAATAGGAAAACCCAGAGACCCACCTTTAAAAGGGAGGAATAATAATAATAATAATAATAATTGCGGTACTTGTTAAGCGCTTGCAATGTGCCAAGCACTGTTAGTAATAATAATAATAATAATGATGTCATTTGTTAAGCGCTTACTATGTGCAGAGCACTGTTCTAAGCGCTGGGGGGGATACAAGGTGATCAAGTTGCCCCACGTGGGGCTCACAATCAATCCCCATTTTACAGATGAGGGAACTGAGGCACAGAGAAGTGAAGTGACTTGCCCAAAGTCACACAGCTGACAATTGGCGGAGCCGGGATTCGAACCCACGACCTCTGACTCCAAAGCCCGGGCTCTTTCCACTGAGCCACGCTGCTTCTCCTGTTCTAAACGCTGGGGTAGATAGAAGGCTGGACACAGTCCCCGTCCCACATAGGGATCACGCTCTTCATCCCCATTTTACAGATGAGGTCACTGAGGCCCAGAGAAGTTAACTGACTTGTCCAAGGTCACACAGCGGACATGTGGTGGAGCTGGAATTGGAACCCATCACCTTCTGATTCCCAGGCCCATGCTCTATCCACTATCCATTCGCAGGACAGAAGGACAGAAGAGTGTGAAGATATGTATCCAGCGCTTAGTACAGTGCCCAGCTCTTAGTACCATGCTTGGCATGTAGTAAGTGCTTAACGAATACCACGGTGATTATTATTTGCCTGTGTAAAGCTGTGCTAGATGGTAGAGGGAGAAATGGATTTCCTCCGAGAGCTGTGGGTATGTTCATGCTAAGGATTGGCTTAGAGAGTGACACAGTTCAATCCCTCTAACCCTAACCCCAATCCTATCCCTGTACTGGACTCTACTGTACATAATATCAAAATGATCATGGATTCTGAATTTGTGGGAGTTGAATCAGTATTTCTAGACCGTAAACCCGGTGTGGGCAGGGATTGGCTCTCTCTTGCTGAATTGTACTTTCCAAGCACTTAGTACAGTGCTCTGCGCACAGTAAGCGCTCAATAATCATGATTGAATGCATGAATGAATGTTCAGGGCTTTGGCAAATGAAAGCTTAATAAATACCATTATTATTATTGTTACTAATGAATAATTAAGAATAATTATGGGCCTTGCTTAGCACCTATTTATGTGGCAAGCACTGCATTAAGCACTAGGGCAGATAGAAAATAATCAGGCAGGACAAACTCCAGTACCACGTGGGACTCTAGACTGGAAGCTCATTATGGGCAGGGGATATGTCTGCAAATTTTGTAGTGTAATAATAATAATAATAATGGCATTTATTAAGCGCTTACTATGTGCAAAGCACTGTTCTAAGCGCTGGGGGAGGTTACAAGGTGATCAGGTTGTCCCACGGGAGGCTCACGGTCTTCATCCCCATTTTACAGATGAGGTAACTGAGTCTCAGAGAAGTGAAGTGACTTGCCCAAAGTCACACAGCTGACAATTGGCGGAGCTGGGATTTGAACCCATCACCTCTGACTCCAAAGCCTGTGCTCTTTCCACTGAGCCACGCTGCTTCTCGAATATACTCTCCCAAGCACTTAGTACGGTGCTTTGCACCTAGTAAGCACTCAATAAATACCATTGATTGATTGATTAATTGGCTCCCAGTCAAAGTAGGAGGGAAAACAGTTAGCAAATCCCCATTTTCCAGACGAGAAAGTTGAAGCACAGAGAAGTGAAGTGACTTATCCGAGGTCACACAGCAGACATAGTGGTAGAGCTGGGATTCGAGCCCAGGTCCTCTGGCTCCCAGGCCTGAGCTCTAGGCGCTTACTATGTGCCAAGAACTGTTCTAAGCACTGGGGTAAATACAAGGTAATCAGGTTGTCCCACGTGGGGCTCACAGGTGTAATCCCCGTTTTCCAGATGAGGTAACTGAGGCACAGAGAAGTGAAGTGGCTTGCCCAAGGTCACACAGCAGACAGGTGGCAGAGCCGGGATTAGAACCCATGTCCTCTGCCTCTTTCCACTAAGCCACGCTGCTTCTCAAGTGCTTAATAGAATGCTCTGCACATAGTAAGTGCAGAATAGAGCTTGGCACGTCGTAAGCGCTTAACAAATACCGTCATTAATTAATTAATGCAACTGATCGATTGCTTCTGCCCCTCCAGGCCCCTTGGAAAACACTTTCCGTGATTTCTGGCTCATGGTGTGGGAGCAGAACGTCCTGGTGATCGTCATGACCACACGGTACGTTTTCCCCAGCAGAAGTGCGTGTCTGAGGTATATACGGGTTGGAGATCCTGAGGGGAGATTTAGTTTCAGTCTTCTAAGCCATTAACTTCTTGTCTACTTGTCTAGAGTCCACCAACTCTTTGTATTGCCCTCTCCCAAGTGCTTTGTACAGTGCTCTGCGCGCAGTAAGCGTTGAGTAAATAACACCGATTGATCAGAGTGGTACACCTCAGAAGAACTCTGGCAGAAGGAGTGTAAATAATAATAATAATAATAATGGCATTTATTAAGCACTTACTATGTGCAAAGCACTGTTCTAAGCGCTGGGGAGGTTACAAGGTGATCAGGTTGTCCCTTGGGGGGCTCACAGTCTTGGTCCCCATTTTACAGATGAGATAACTGAGGCCCAGAGGAAGTGACTTGCCCAAAGTCACACAGCTGACGGTTGGCGGAGCCGGGATTTGAACCCATGACCTCTGACTCCAAAGCCCGGGCTCTTTCCGCTGAGCCACGCCGCTTCTCTGTAAAGTGTAAAGTGCTGGGTCCTTTCTCCAGCGGTTGGCAAACCCCAGCCTGTGTCTGACAGTGGTAAATATGTCTCCTGAGGCCTGACTTTCTAGCTCGGTGTTCTTGAGGGGGAAAAAAGTGATAGGGAAAACTACTGGAGCTGGAAAATCAGGCTACTTCCATTTTTTCATCCCACTGCCCACCTCTGCCAGGGGGTGAACAAGGAGAGGTGCTTCCCGTCTGAAATCCCTCCTCTTTTACTAATGGGTCTGCCTTTCACTTACCCAGTCCCTCCCCGCCTTGATTTCAGCATGAGGCTGGTCAAATTTGTTGAATACATAAGTTGCTATTTCACCCCACTCTCATTCATTCATTCATTCATTCAATCGTATTTATTGAGCGCTTACTGAGTGCAGAGCACTGTACTAAGCACTTGGGAAGTACAAGCTGGCAACATATAGAGACGGTCCCTACCCAACAGTGGGCTCACAGTCCCACAGCACTTATGTGTAGAAGTATAAATTTTTTATTTATGTTACCATCTGTTTCCCCCTCTAGACTGCAAGCTCCTTGGGGGTGGGAACATGTCTTCCAATGCTGTGGTATTGTGCTCTATCAATCAGTCAACCAATCGTATTTATTGAGCGCTTACTGTGTGCAGAGCACTGTACGAAGCGCTTGGGAAGTACAAGTTGGCAACATATAGAGACGGTCCCTACCCAACAGTGGGCTCACAGTCCCACAGCACTTATGTGTAGAAGTATAAATTTTTTATTTATGTTACCGTCTGTTTCCCCCTCTAGACTGCAAGCTCCTTGGGGGCGGGAACATGTCTTCCAATGCTGTGGTATTGTGCTCTATCAATCAGTCAATCAATCAATCAATCGTATTTATTGAGCGCTAACTGTGTGCAGAGCACTGTACTAAGCGCTTGGGAAGTACAAGTTGGGCAAGGGCGAGAGAGAAGACAAACAGCACTGGGCAAGCCAAAAGCACTAGAGTCAGCTGTAATCTTGATGGGAGTGTCCGTCATCGTTATCCCGTGTTCAGCCAACCCCATGGCCAGTTTCTCCCAGGCAAAATGTGAATTTATTCATTCATTCAACCCTATTTATTGAGCGCTTACTGTGTGCAGAGCACTGTACTAAGCGCTGTGAATAATAATGACGGCATTTGTTAAGCGCTTACTATGTGCAAAGCACTGTTCTAAGCGCTGGGGGGGGATACAACGTGATCAGGTTGTCCCACGTGGGGCTCACAGTCAATCCCCGTTTTACAGATGAGGTAGCTGAGGCTCAGAGAAGTGAAGTGACTTGCCCAAGGTCACACAGCGGACTTGTGGCGGAGCCGGGATTCGAACCCAAGACCTCTGACTCCAAAGCCCGGGCTCTTTCCACTGAGCCACGCTGCTTCTCTACGAAATGAGATGAATGAAACCATATGCCCCTGGATAGCGGGAATAAGAAGTCAAATCAGATTTTGAGGGAGAAGGCAAAGCTCTTAGCCCTCACCTTTATGATTCCTTTTCTTCGGCTCAAGAAGAGGAGTGTCAACTTGTGGGGATTTTCTTTTCCCCCAGAGGCAGATGCGGTTCAGATGTCAAACAGCTACTGGGTAGTGCAACCAGCTTAGGGTCAAAGGGACGGGGGTCATTTGGCCGGGCCTTGCATGGAGGAGGGGAGGCCGTGACCGACTCTCACCTCCTTACGCTCTCTGACCCTTGTGTATTTGCAGGCTAGAGGAGGGCGGCCGGAGGAAGTGTGGCCAGTACTGGCCGTTAGAGAAAGACTCTCGGGTTAGATACGGTGGCCTCATTCTGACCAACCTGGGAGTGGAGTCCTTGAGTCATTACAAGAAGACGGTGCTGGAAATTCATAACCCTGAGGTAAAGCCCTCTTCCTCTCCACTCAGATCCTCCCCGGGCAAGTGGGAGGAGAAGCTTTCACGAGGCGTTTCCCCTCGCTTTCGTCTCCAGCGCGAGGAAAAGGTGTGATCGGGGCAGCCCCGGGCACGTGGCCTCTAGGAAAGAATTGGGAGGTTTCCATCTAGCGCAGTTTGTCCCGCGAGACGGGTTAAGGCTCTGGGTTCACGGTGGTCTGATCCCTTGTGGCATCACTCCCTTGGGCTGTAATCCAGGAATCCAGGGTGGGACTTCACCTTCCATTTCCGTGGGCCCCCCAGATCGGTTGTGGGAAGGGGCAGGAGGCACTGTCAGTGTGGTTAATATTATTATTATTATGGTATTCGTTAAGTGCCGAGCGCTGTTCCAAGCCCTGGGGTAGATACAAGCTTATCAAGCCGGACACAGGCCGTGGCCCACGGGGGGCTCACAGACTAAATAGGAGGGAGAATAGGTAATGAATCCCCATTTTCCAGATGAAGAAACTGAGGCATAGAGGTGTTGAACGACTTGCCCTAGGTCACACAGCAGGCAACCGGCAGAGCCGGGTTTAGCGCCCAGCTCTTCTGATTCCCAGGCCCATGCTCTTTCCACTAGGCCACTTGGGTGATAATGCGGAGTTCGGGGGAAAACGGAGAAAACAGGAGGAGGCCAGAAGGAATGGACTTCAGGGCTCTTTTGTGGGGCAGAATGTCTGGGCGGGGAGTTTAATCCGGGTGGGGTGAGGCCAACGTCTGGGCAGGACGAGGGAGTGGGGACAGGTGGGTTGGCACGGGCAGGGAGCAGACGGCTGAGATGACGATGATGGCTTTTGCACCCAGGACCGAGAGAGACGGCGCGTGACCCACTTCCAGTTCCTGAGCTGGCCCGATTATGGCGTCCCCTCGTCCGCAGCCTCTCTGATCGACTTCTTGGGGTCAGTCAAGCATCAGCAGAGGGTGGCTGTCAGCGCCTTGGGGCCGCGCAGCAGAGGTCACCCCGGAGGGCCACCGATCGTGGTCCACTGCAGTGCGGGCATTGGCAGGACAGGTACTCACTTCCAAACCCATCTCTGGGGATGCGCAGGATTGGCCTGAGAGTGGTTCCGGGGTGCTGGGGGGTGTTCAGGGTGTTTCTCTGCAGAAGAGCGTGGCTCAGGGGATTTTTTTGCTGGGATTTCTCTCTCGGCTAAGTTTGGGGAGTCTCAGAGGATTCTTTTGGCAACGCTTTCTGTTTAATAGACAGGGAGCGGCGTGTGAGATGCCAGGTCTGTGGGCGCCGTTAGCACAGCCCTCTGGAAAGGCCCCCGCCATGGAGGGGCCCACGGGCTCAGCTTTCTTCTTTCCTCGGCCTGATGTTCCATCTGAGCTGCAGCTTTCAGGCTGGAGAGGGCCGAGGGTCCCGCGGGGATCCAGCCACGCGCCCTCATCTCCGCCGCAGGCTATAGCAACAGGGATGGAGACAAGTGAAGCCACGCTTTGCTCCGTGTCTTGACTGACATGAGCAGGTCCAGAGAAGACCCGCCCCACAGCCTCTTCCCTGATTCCTAATAGCGGGGCAAGGACCCCCCGTCGATCCTTCCGTTCTCCAGTTTGGAAACCTCCAAGGCGCGGAAGTCCCAGGATTGGATTTTCTCTCCCCCCGAAGCCAGAGACTCCTCCCTCTGCCCTCGTTCTTTCCCTCTTCAAACCTGTCACCTCTGGAATTCCCCAAGTGCGTCCTAGGCAAGAAGAGGCCTTTCTCCAACTTTCGGGTTCCTTCCGGGGTCACCCCCCTAGGACCCTGCCCGCCCCAGGACCAGTCGCAGCAGGAGGGGATGGGGGAGAGGGGCGGCTTGATGTGAAGCGGCGGCTTCCCCCACGGTCGTGGGCAGGGAACGAGTCTGCCGACTCGGATGTCCTCTACTCTCCCAAGCGCTTAGCACAGTGCTGCGAACCTAGCACGTGCTCAGCAGATACCTCTGATGACTGAGGGCTGATGGTGACGTGCCCTTCCTTCCTCAGGTACCTTCTGCTCGCTGGATATCTGCCTCTCACAGCTGGAGGACGTGGGCACGCTGAACGTGTACCAGACCGTGGTACGCATGCGAACCCAGAGAGCGTTCAGCATCCAGACCCCCGAGCAGTACTACTTCTGTTACACGGCCATTATCGAGTACGCGCAGAGGGAAGGCCTGCTGTCCCCTAACCACTCGCGGCCGGGCGTGGAGCGGCAGTGACCGGCCCCCGGAGCCCCTGTCCCCCGAGGCCAGGGACCGACTGACCACTGGCTCCCTTCCGCCCTCGCCTCCCCTCTAGGTAGCCGTCAGGAACGTGGAGGCAAACCCCCCGCGGCCCGATCCCTTGGCTAGATAGTAATGACGCCGTCACCCCGAGTAGCCACCGGCTAACAGCTCGTGTCGTGTCTTAGCACCTGCTATTGAACTGTGCCTTACGAAAACCAAACTGTGGCTACCCATTTGCCAGGGGTCCCTAGAGGTAAGCGGGGGCCGATTTCCCTCCCTCTCCACCCCACTCCCCGCCCCCCAGGCCTTTCCCATCCTTCCTACGTGCCTTGGCCACGGTTTGATGGGAAGGGGAGGAGAAACCACCTCCAGGATCTCCTGAAACCTCATCTTTGCCAGTGCCAAGAGAGTCTGAGATTTAAGAAGGGCACGTGTGTTTCCGTCTCATCTGCCAGTCGGTGTGCGTGTCTTCAGTGTGTGTGTGTGTGCGTGTGTGCGCGCGCCCGTGCGCGTGTGGGTTCGTATGTATGTGTGTATATAATATATACTTTGTGTTCTTATGTACGTAGTATATAAATACATGTATACACACACTTCTTTCTAGCAGTTCATGGAGCTAAATGGCACGTCCCTGCGGCGAAAGCAGGCGGCGGCCAGTGAGGGGGCCTGCACGTGATCTGGCGGGAGGCTTCTCCCGGCCCCCCCCCGGCGTGGCCCCTGGCCAGCCAGAGAACCCTCTAGAAATGACACTAGAAGCTTAAGAACGGGCTCCATCAGGACGGTACCGTGACCTATGTAGGGGACCAAATTGTCGGGGAGAAGGACACGGCCCCCACGCTTGCCGTTCACCCCTTCTTTCCCGGTGCAACCCACAGATGGCCCAGAGGGGTGGTGGGGCGGGGAGCCCCCGTCCCGGTCCCGGCCGCTGCCCGTTCCCAGCGCCGAGGCCTGATGGGCCTGGTGCAGCCTCGGTCGAATAGGGCACGTCCGGCTCTCGCCGGACAATTAGCTCCTTTGACTTCGCCGACCGGGGAGATCCCCCCTTGTCCTCCCTTAATAAGGAGTTGCGGACCGCCGCCGTGATGCTGGGAACTCCCTCCCACCGCTGCCCTTGGGGCAGGCGGAGACCTCCCTCGGGAAGAGCCGGGGTCAAAGGCCGTCGGTACGAAGTATTAGAAGTCGGGCGGAGGGAGGGTAACAGGTGCACAGGCCCCAGCATCCCGGAGGAGAACCTTTGCCTGGGAGACTTGCTTCGTAGGGGCAAGAGCTGGATTTTGTTTGGGTTGGAGGGCTCCCCTTCCAAGCCCCCCAGCCCCGTCCTGCCCACCCTAGTGTCCTGTCCCTACCAGCCAACCAAAAATCTGGGCCGCCTCGGTGCCAAGGGGAAACGCCCAACTGGGAGATGCCGATTTCCACCCCGTCTCCGTCCCCTCGCCCCCTCCTCCCTGCTCCCCCTACCCTGGCCTCTGCTGCTCTGGCGGAGAACCCGGTGGGCCGGTTGATGAAAGCAGGGTGCCCCAGTTGGCACTGAGTCCGGGAGACCACCGTTCACCCCCCCCACCCATCCCTTCTCCCCCATCCCAGATGATGAGGTTGGCAGCTGATCGGACCTCAGTAATTTTATACTGTAATAAGTAAGCTCTTTGAATGTGTATATTCTTATTTTTACAACCTTTTCATTTTGTATTTAACGTTAATGGGTTGAGTCTGATGCGGAGAATAATTGTAAATGTTCATATTCAATATCTTATGGCGATACAGTTTTGTATTTACAGATAAATATACCTACCGATGCTCAGACCGTTTTGGCTTCATTCAAGTAGCAGTTCTTGGGGCCGTTAGAAGCCTTGGCCTTTGGTAGCGGGGAGAAATGTGGGAGGGAGGAAGGGAGGGGTAAATCCTTCCATTTCTAATCGAATCTGGGGCTTTTTGCTTCTGTCCGGTTCGGTCGGGACCCAGAGAGAGCCAGGGAGCTGCTGTCGGTTTGCCGTTGGGCGCAGATCTCTCGTTGTTCAGCGCAAAGGAATACGCCGACCGCTTGCCCAACAAGATCCCACGTGGTCACGGGAACAGCGCGGCCCAGCAGAAAGACCTCAGGCCTGGGAGCCAGAGGACCTAAGCTCTCCTCCCTGCTCCGCCACTTGCCTGCTGTGTGACCTTGGACAAGTCACTTCACTTCTCTGGGCCTTGGATTCTTCACCTGCAGAATGCAAATTCAATTCCCCTTCTCCCTCCTACTTAGACTGTGAGCCCCATGTGGGACAGGGACTGTGTCTGACCTGATTAACTTGGATCTACCCCAGCTCTTAGAACAGTGCTTGACACATAGTAAACACTTAGGAAATACGGTTATCGTCATCGTCACAGGACCTGATCGAAATTCCTAGCCGGGGTCACTAGGGTCAAGGTTGGGGGAAGGATTCAGTCACTCAGTGATATTTATTCAGCGCTTTGCTCACAAGTAGTAGTTGGAGGAGGAGGAGGAGTAATGATAATAATAATTATAATTACTGTATTCGTTAAGTGATCACCATGTGCCAAGCACTACTAAGAGCTGGGGTAGATGCAAGATAAGTAGGTCAGACTCAGTCCCTAGTCTTCATTGGACTCAAAGTCTAATTGGAGGAGTAGTGGTATTTATTGAACACCCACTGGGTGCGGTGCACTGTACTAAGCGCTTGGGAGAGAAGAATAAAATCAATTCTGTGTAATAATGATAATAATAATGGTATTGGTCAAGTGCTTATTGTGGGCCAGGCACTGTACTAAGCGCTGGGGTGGATCCAACCAAATCGGGTTGGGCAGGGTCCCTGTCCCACGTGGGGCTCACAGTCTCAATCCCCATTTTCCAGGTGAGGTAACAGGCCCAGAGAATTCAAGTGACTTGCCCAAGGTCACACGCTAGACAAGTGGAGGAGCACTTACAGTGCACAGAGCACTGTACTAAGCACTTAGTAGGGTGCAACATAACAAAGTTGGTAGACACATTCCCTGCCCGAGTAAAAGGTGAGACATATCCCCCACCCACAAATAACTAGTTCTTTTAATGGGGGAGACAGGCGTGACAATATTTCCAAAGAGAGGAATCGGAGTAAATAATTTACTGTATTATTTTATACATGTACATATATATATGTGTGTGTGTGTGTGTCCACACGTGTGTGTGTGTCCCTAAGGATGGGTATCTGCAAATACATAACAGCTAGAGATAATAATAATCTTGGTATTTGTTCAGTGCTTACTACGTGCCAAGCACTGTTCTAAGCGCTGGGGTAGATACAGGGTGATCAGGTTGTCCCACGTGGGGCTCACAGTCTTCATCCCCATTTGACAGATGAGGGAACTGAGGCCCAGAGAAGTGAAGCGATTTGCCCAGAGTCACCCAGCTGACAAGTGGCGGAGCCGGGCTTTGAACCCGCAACCTCCGACTCCAAAGCCCGGGCTCTTTCCACTGAGCCACACCGCTTCTCTGATCACCTTGTATCCTCTCCAGCGCTTAGAACAGTGCTTTGCACATAGTAAGCGCTTAACAAATGCCATCATTATTAGGGGTGACATCCGGTGCCGGGACTCGTCTGGTGACAGGGTGTGTTCTTCCTGAGAGGAGGGGTCTGCCGCCTGGTCCCCCTCCACTCCCCCCACCCCGGTGTCAGGCTCTTCACCTCTGTGGGCCCGCCACGGGTGGGAATAGGCGAGAGGTCTGAGGAAACATAAAGCCACAGACCAGCAGTATCCAATATCCTCTGCCTGGCATTTCAGAACTCCCTGAGAAGAGCAGGCAACTGGCGTGACCTCAGAGCTAGAAAAGGCCTAGACTCCGAAGGCTAGATGGGATTTCGAGAGGCGATCGCTTCTGACTAGACTCCGCTTAAATAATCCCACTTAGCCCATCACTCTCAAAAATCTCCAGGGCGGGAGGCACCATCACCGCCCCCGGGGAGTCCATTCTAAGGCCTTCCAGCCCCCCACCTCCAATCAAAAAGTTTTTTCTGGCATCTCCCCCCACTCTGCCGCACTTTAAACCCATTCTTTCTTGCCCTGTCCACAGGGGCTCAGAGAGAACAGCTGTTCATCATTGGAGTCCCTTAGCCTAAAGCGGGAGAGCTAAGCAGGGATTGGGCTGGAAAGAAGTGCAAAGAGGAAGCATTGGAAGGGAGAGAGGGGCTCAAGGATAGCCACTACGGTAAAACAACTCATCCAAAGAAAGGGGAATGTGGGCTGCATTCATTCATTCATATTTATTGAGCGCTTACTGTGTGCAGAGCGCTGTACTAAGCGCTTGGGAAGTCCAAGTCGGCAACATCTAGAGACGGTCCCTACCCAACAACGGGCTCACAGTCTAGAAAGGGGAGACAGACGACAAAATCAAACACGTAGACAGGTGTCAAGTCGTCAGAACAAATAGAATTAAAGCTCAATGCACATCATTAACAAAATCAATCAAACGGTAAATATATACAAGTAAATAGAGTGATAAATCTGCATAAACATATACAGGTGCTTTGGGGAGGGCCCGTTGCTGGGTAGGGACCGTCTCTATATGTTGCCAACTTGTACTTCCCAAGCGCTTAGTCCAGTGCTCTGCACACAGTAAGCTCAATAAATATGAATGAATGAGGGGAAGGAGGTAGGGCAGGGGGGATGGGGAGGAAGATTTTTGCAGCTACAGCAAAGGAGGCAAGGCAGTTGAATCACCTCTTGGAATAAAGGGTCCTTGGAATAAAGGGTCAGAAACAACGCTTCAGGGGACTGGATAAGGAAAGGTACTCTTCAGTCAGAGAATCCTGCCACAGTTAAAAGTTCCAGAATTAGGAGTCAGTGGGGCCAGAAGGCAGATGGAGGTTTGCTTGGCTCATCTTCCTTGCTGGCAACGCGGCGTTATGGTGGGTGTACATTCTCCGGAATAAAGCTGCTGATTTGGCCTTGTGAGTTCCCTTTGAGTTGCTCAGAAACCTTAGAGTAACCAGCCGACTTGAGGTGCCATTGGATTTTACCTTGCTGGATCCAAGAAAACAAATGTCTCCATTGCCGTTTGGCAAACTGCCCTGGTGCTACTGGGACCAGGTCCCCAATTACAGAGTCTCGCTTGGGTTAATGGACTCTGGTGACGGATAATAATAATAATAATAATATTAAGCACTTGTCTGCTGGGGTAGGTAAAAGACAATCAGGACCCACATGGGGCTCACAGTAAGTAGGAGGGAGAACAGATATTGGATCCCTATTTCAGCGATGAGAGAACTGAGGCACAGAGAAGTTAACTGACTTGTCCAGGGTCACACAGCAGGTGCGTGATGGAGCCGGGATTAAGACTGTGAGCCCCCCGAGGGACAACCTGATCACCTTGTAATCTCCCCAGCGCTTAAAACAGTGCTTTGCACATAGTAAGCGCTTAATAAGTGCTATTATTATTATTATTATTAGAACCCAGGCCCCCTGTCTCCTAGGCCCGTGCTGATGGCTTCCATTACCCACTGCCCAAGGTCTCCCATCCAAGAAAGCCTTTCTGTGGTTGGCTACTGCATCTTTGCTCTGTGTTATCACTGGGTGTCTCCTCTACCTTGAAAACTTTCTGAGACTTGACTATCAGTGATGAAGGATTTGTTGGCTGGAGAGAAAAACGCTACCCTGGAACTGTCAGTGCCCCAAGAACATTTCTCCCCAGATAAGTTGCTTTCAGCTGCCACAATTAACTTTCAAATGGGTTTCAAGGCCACGGGACACTTAGGCTATTCCTTCTGCTTTCCTCCCCAAAGCAGGAAAACAATCCCCCAAACTCTCCATCCCAGAAAGCCTAAGGAGACATGGCCATTGTCTACAGCTAATAGTGGTGATGAAGACCCCACTGAGGGTCTCTGCAAAAAAGCTTTGCCCCAGACTTGCATTAGGTGAGGATTCATTTAAAAGTAATACCTTTCCACTCCTAGAGCTGGGAGTCCTTTTCCCACAGAAATAAACCAAGTCTTTTTCTGGGATAAGTGAAACCCTCCCCAATATGCAATCATAGTATACCTATATATCTATTACGGTATCTATTAAGCACTTACTATGTGCCAAAAATGTAAAATGCAGGGCTAGATACAAGATTGTCAGATCAGAAATAGATACTAATGATGATAACTGTGATATCTGTTACGCGCTTACTATGTGCCAAGCATCATATTAAGCACTGGGGTAGAAAAAATATAAACAGATGGGGGCTCATAATCTAAGAGAGGAGAACAGGGGTTCTTGTAGATGAGGAAGCCGAGGCACAGAGAAGTGAAATGACCTACCCAGGGTCACCCAGCAGACAAGTGGCGGAGCCAACATTAGAGCCTCGACCTCCCGACGTTCAGGCCCCTGGTCTGTCCCACACAGGGTGCACAATTGAAGAAGTAGGGAGTTCAGGTCTCTTAGCCCCATTTTTAAAGTGACAAAACTGAGTCCCAGAGAGGTTAAGTGACCTGCCCGAGGGGACCCAGCGGGCCAGTGATAGTGATTGGATTAGAACCCCAGTTTCCTGACTCCCAATCTCCTCCTCTTTCCTCTAGACCCATCGAATCCTTCCTAATAAATCCTGTTGACTGATCCTGGATAAGAAAAGCTGGGTGGGGTTCAGAGATCCAGTGCCATAGGCCTGTGGGTGAACTATGCTAGAAGGCTCTGAAATTCTCCTTGATCACACTTTATATTTTGAGTAAATGCACTAAATGATGAAACATCGTTAGATTTGAGTTTGGGGAGATTATTTTAAGTGGGTGTGTTTATTAATCGGCATGCTCACGGGTGCTCTGAAGAAGGAAGAGTGGAAGAGGTTCATGAATAATCCTTACTATCGCGGGTGGAAAAATGGAAACCCAGAATGAAAGGAAAAAAGTGCTTTTCTGAGGCGCTGCACCTTCGCCCTGATCCCAACGCGGGCATCATCATCATCAGTCGTATTTATTGAGCGCTTACTATGTGCAGAGCACTGTACTAGGCACTTGGGAAGTACAAGTTGGCAACATATAGAGACGGTCCCTACCCAACAGTGGGCTCACAGTCTAAAAGGGGACTGTTCTAAGCACTGGGGAGGTTACAAGGTGATCAGGTTGTCGCACGGGGGGCTCACGGTCTTCATCCCCATTTGACAGATGAGGGAACTGAGGCACAGAAAAGTTTAGTGACTTGCCCAAAGTCACACAGTGGACAATTGGCAGAGCCGGGATTTGAACCCATGATACATGACACGAAAGCCACATTTGATTAATTAAAAAGAGTAGAAATGTCCAGAAGGGAAGTTGCCTGCTGGGAACAGTTTGGTAGGCACAGCCCCGTCTAGGCCCATTTCCCGGGGGCAACCTTTTTCATTCAATCATATTTATTGAACGCTTACTGTGTGTAGAGCACTGTACTAAGCACATTCTTCTGCTTTGGCCAGGGAAAGGCCTAATTCCTTGGAAGATAATACCTATGGTACTTGTTAAGTGCTTCCTATGTGCCAAGCACTGTTCTAAGCACTGGGGTAGATTCAAGTTAGGTTGGACACAGTCCCTGACCCATATAATAATAATAATAATGGTATTTGTTAAGCTCTTACTATGCGCCAAGCACTGTTCTAAGCACTGGGGTAGATATAAGGGAATCAGGTTTTCCCTCAAGGGGCTCACAGTCGTAATACCCATTTTACAGACGGAGTAACTGAGGCACAGAGATGTTAAGTGATTCCATTCATTCATTCAATCGTATTTATTGCGCGCTTACTGTGTGCAGAGCACTGTACTAAGCGCTTGGGAAGTCCAAGTTGGCAACATATAGAGACGGTCCCTACCCAGCAGCGGGCTCACAGTCTAGAAGGGGGAGACAGAGAACAAAACAAAACATATTAACAAAATAAAATGAATAGAATAAATATGCACAAATAAATAGAGTAATAAATTCATACAAACATATACATATATACAGGTGATGTGGGGAGGGGAAGGGGGTAAGGCCTGAAGTCACCCAGCAGAGGAGTGGCGGAGGCGGGATTAGAACCCACGACCTCTGACTCCCAAGCCCGGGCTCTATTCACTAAGCCACACTGCTTCCACACATGGGGCTCACACTCTTTATCCCCATTTTGTAGATGAGGTAACTGAGGCCCGGAGAAATGAAGTGACTTGCCAAGGTCACACAGCAGACATGTGGTGGAACTGGGGTTAGAACCCATGACTTTCTGATTCCCAGGCCACGTGTCACGCTTGCTTCTCCGAGCCACCCCGTAAGTGTTTAAACACCTAGTGTTAAACTGGCCTCCTGTGCCATCGCCTTGTGTCCTCCCCAGCGCTTAGAACAGTGCTTGGCACAGAGTAAGCGCTTAACAAATGCCATCATCAGGCTGATATGAAGCCCTCCCCTTCCCTCAAGGCCTGTCCCTCCCCAATGCGCTTCTCCCCGTCTTGGAGAACTCCTGCTGCTCCTGCAAGAGGCCACCACCTGCCCTTCCACAATCTTCCCAACCCAATCCCAATCCCAATCCCGAGATCCCACAGCAGAGAGGCGGACTGAGGCCTGGAAGTAGCATTGCGGACACCCCAGGGTTGCCACAACTACCACCAGGATGCCCAGCATAGCCTGGGCTGAGGACTCTTTGGAGCTTGCCGGTATTCCCCTCCTGGCCTGCACCCCTCGATTTATTTACTTATTTATTCGTTTATTTATTTATTCATTTCCCCTTCTGGCCTGCACCCCTCAATAATAATAAAATAATAGTAATAATAATAACAATAGTGGTATTTGTTAAGCACTTACTACGAGCAAAGCACTGTTCTATGCACTGGGGAGGTTACAAGGTGACCAGGTTGTCCCACATGGGGCTCACAGTTTTAATCCCCTTTTTACAGATGAGGTCACTGAGGCCCAGAGAAGTTAAGTGACTTGCCCAAAGTCACACAGCTGACAATTGGCGGAGCCGGGATTTGAACCCATGACCTCTGACTCCAAAGCCCAGGCTCTTTCCACTGAGCCACGCTGCTTCTTGATTTATTTATGTGTTCATTTCCCCTCCTGGCCTGCACCCCTCTATTTATTCATTCATTTCCCCTTCATTCATTCATTCATTCAATCGTATTTATTGAGCGCTTACTGCGTGCAGGGCACTGGACTAAGCGCTTGGGAAGTCCAAGTCGGCAACATATAGAGCCGGTCCCCACCCAACAACGGGCTCACAGTTTAGAAGGAGAGACGGACAACAAAACAAAACATGTAGACAGGGGTTAAAATCGTCAAAACAAATAGAATTAAAGCTAGATGCACATAATTAACAGAATGGACTAGCAAATATGTACAAGTAAAATAGAGTAATAAATCTGTACAAATATATTCATTCATTCATTTATCTATTTATTTATATGTACTCATTTTTCCTCCTGATCTGCCCCCCTCTACTTATTTATTCATTCATTTCCCCTTCTGCTCTACACCCCTCTTTTTATTTATTTATTTATTCATTTCCCCTCCTGGCCTGCACCCCTCTATTTATTCATTCATTTCCCCTTCGGGTCTGCACCCCTTTATTTATCTATTTATTTATTTATATGTACTCATTTCTCCTCCTGACCTGCCCCCTCTACTTACTTATGTATTTATTCATTCATTTCCCCTTCTGCTCTACACCCTTTTTATTTATTTATTTATTTATTCATTTCCCCTCCTGGCCTGCACCCCTCGATTTATTCATTCATTTCCCCTGCGGGTCTGCACCCCTTTATTTATCTATTTATTTATTTATGTAATCGTTTCTCCTCCTGACCTACCCCCCTCTACTTATTTATGTATTTATTCCTTCATTTCCCCTTCTGCTCTACACCCCTCCTTTTATTTATTTATTTATTCATTTCCCCTCCTGGCCTGCACCCCTCTATTTATTCATTCATTTCCCCTTCGGGTCTGCACCCCTTTATTTATCTATTTATTCATTTATGTACTCATTTCTCCTCCTGACCTGCCCCCCTCTACTTATTTATGTATTTATTCCTTCATTTCCCCTTCTGCTCTACACCCCTCTTTTTATTTATTTATTAATTCATTTCCCATCCTGGCCTGCACCTCTTAATTTATTCATTTATTTAATAATAATAATGACAGCATTTATTAAGCGCTTACTATGTGCGAAGCACTGTTCTAAGTGCTGGGGAGGTTACAAGGTGATGAGGTTGTCCCACGGGGGGCTCACAGTCTTCATCCCCATTTTACAGATGAGGATGAATTTATTTATTCATTTCCCCTCACCCCTCTATTTATTCGTTCATTTCCCCTTTGGGTCTGCACCCCTTTATTTATCTATTTATTTATTTATGTAATCATTTCTCCTCCTGACCTGCCCCCCTCTACTTATTTATGTATTTATTCCTTCATTTCCCCTTCTGCTCTACACCCCTCTTTTTATTTATTTATTTATTCATTTTCCCTCCTGGCCCGCACCTCTTTATTTATTCATTTATTTAATAATAATAACAATAGCATTTATTAAGCGCTTACTATGTGCGAAGCACCATTCTAAGCGCTGGGGAGGTTACAAGGTGATGAGGTTGTCCCACGGGGGGCTCACAGTCTTCATCCCCATTTTACAGATGAGGATGAATTTATTTATTCATTTCCCCTCACCCCTCTATTTATTCATTCATTTCCCCTTCTGCTCTGCACCCCTTTATTCATTTAACCTCCTGACCTGCACCCCTTTATTTATTCATTTATTGGGTAGGGATTGTCTCTTATCTGTTGCCAAGTTGTATTTTCCAAGTGCTTAGTACACTGCTCTGCACACAGTAAGTGCTCAATAAATATGATTGAATGAATGAAAAAATAAATAATAATAATAATAATGACATTTGTTAAGCGCTTACTATTTGCAAAGCACTGTTCTAAGCTCTGGGGGGATACAAGGTGATCAGGTTGTCCCACGTGGGGCTTACAGTCAATCCCCATTTTACAGATGAGGTAACTGAGGCTCAGAGAAGTTAAGTGACTTGCCCAAGGTCACACAGCAGACATGTGGCTGAGCTGGGATTAGAACCCATGACCTCTGACCCCCAAGTCCATGCTCTTTCCACAGAGCCACGCTGTTGTGGTTATGTACATGACGGTACTTGAGAAGCAGTGTGGCTCATTGGAAAGAGCCCAGGCTTGGGAGTCAGAGGTCGTGGGTTCTAATCCTGACTCCGCCACTTGTCTGCTGTGTGACTTTGGGCAAATCACTTCACTTCTCTGGGCCTCAGTGACCTCATCTGTAAAATGGGGATGAAGACCGTGAGCCCCCCGTGGGACAACCTGATCAACTTGTAACCTCCCCAGCGCTTAGAACAGTGCTTTGCACATAGTAAGCGCTTAATAAATGCCATTACTATTAGTATTATTATTATATAGCTAGAAGTTCTATACTGTGAGCCCATTGTTGGGTAGGGACTGTATCTATATGTTGCCAACTTGTACTTCCCCAGCACTTAGTACAGTGCTCTGCACATACTAAGCGCTCAGGAAGTGCGATTGAATGAATGAATAGATGTAATTCTATTTGTTCTGACGACTTGACACCTGTCTCCATGTTTTGTTTTGTCATCTGTCTCCCACTTCTAGACTGTGAGCCCGCTGTTGGGTAGGGACCGTCTCTCTATGTTGCCAACTTGTACTTCCCCAGCGCTTAGTCCAGTGCTCTGCACACAGTAAGCGCTCAATAAATACGATTGAATGAATAGCTGTAATTCTACTTGTTCTGACGACTTGACACCTGTCCACACGTTTTGTTTTGTTCTCTGTCTCCCCCTTCTAGACTGTGAGCCCGCTGTTGGGTAGGGACTGTCTCTATATGTTGCCAACCTGTACTTCCCAAGCGCTTAGTCCAGTGCTCTGCGCACAGTAAGTGCTCAATAAATACGATTGAATGAATGAACAGCTGTAATTCTATTTGTTCTGACGACTTGTACTTCCCAAGCGCTTAGTCCAGTGCTCTGCCCACAGTAAGCGCTCAATAAATACGATTGAGTGAATGAACAGCTGTAATTCTATTTGTTCTGACGACTTGACACCTGTCCACATTTTGTTTTGTCGTCTAGTCTCCCCCTTCTAGACTGTGAGCCCGCTGTTGGGTAGGGACCGTCCCTATATGTTGCCGACTGGTACTTCCCAAGCGTTTAGTCCAGTGCTCTGCCCACAGTAAGCGCTCAATAAATACAATTGAATGAATGAACAGCTGTAATTCTATTTGGGGACTTGACACCTGTCCACGTTTTGTTTTGTCGTCTAGTCTCCCCCTTCTACACTGTGAGCCCGCTGTTGGGGAGGGACCGTCTCTACATGTTGCTGACTTGTCCTTCCCAAGCGCTTAGTCCAGTGCTCTGCCCACAGTAAGCGCTCAATAAATACGATTGAATGAATGAACAGCTGTAATTCTATTTGTGGA
This sequence comes from Tachyglossus aculeatus, assembly GCF_015852505.1. Taxonomy (NCBI): domain Eukaryota; kingdom Metazoa; phylum Chordata; class Mammalia; order Monotremata; family Tachyglossidae; genus Tachyglossus; species Tachyglossus aculeatus. The sequence goes on from NC_052091.1 coordinate 14,920,031, forward strand.
CTTGACACCTGTCCACGTTTTGTTTTGTCGTCTAGTCTCCCCCTTCTAGACTGTGAGCCCGCTGTTGGGTAGGGACCGTCTCTATAGGTTGCCAACCTGTACTTCCCAAGCGCTTAGTCCAGCACTCTGCACACAGTAAGCGCTCAATAAATACGATGGACTGAATAAATAAATAAATAATAATGGCATTTGTTAAGCACTTCCTATGTGCAAAGCACTGTTCTAAGCGCTGGGGTGGATACAAGGTGATCAGGTTGTCCCACGTGGGGCTCCCAGTTTCCCAGAGGGGGAAGGGCCCAGGGTGGGCCTGACCTTCAGGGGGCCCGGCCTGTGTCCCCCTGACCCCTGACCCCTGACCCCTGGCCTCTTTGGGGGGAGGGGGCGAGGAGGGGGGTGGGTGGGCTTGCAGTGACGTCACCCCCAGCCAGCCAATGGCGTTCAGGGGGGCGTTCCCGCCCATTCAGGACTCCTCGCCTGGCCTTTGAGGGTATGTAACAGCTGCTCCCAATGGCGTGCCCCCCAAACAGTGGGCATCTGGGGGGTGGGTGGGTTAGCTCCAGGGGGAGGAGGCAGGGAAACACACAAAAGGGCGGGCTTTGGGGGGGCCTTAATTCGTTTTTCCCGGTGAGGTTGTTGGCCTGGCGGTGCCCTGGGCTTCGGGAGGAGGGCCGCTCTCGGAAGGGGGTTGTCCTCCTTATTTTTGCGAGCTTTTTTTCATCCTCCCGGCCCGGGCAGGAGTTGTTTCAACTGGAGTTGGCAGGGCTGGGAGGCCCGAGGCTCTTTTTTTTTGGGGGGGGGGGTCCCCTCCCTTCCCCTTCCTTCCCTTTCCCCTTCCTTCCCCTTCCCATTTTCCCAGCCGGGTCGGTTGGGTGTTTCAAGTAACTTCAGGGGAGGCTGGGGAAGCCGGACCAGAGACTTTTGGGGGACGGGAGGGGGGGTGTTGTCGGTGCCGGACGCCCCCCCCCCCAACCCCTCCGCCCAGCCCCTGGGCAGCTGATCGCATTTTGCAGGCGTGCATTGGCAAGCACGCATTTGCAGGCGTGCACTTGCATGGAGGCCTCGGGTGCCCGCCGTGGGAAAAAGCCGGATTCCCTCCGAGAGGACTCGGGAAAAGGAAATGCAGCGGCTGGGAAGGGAGGAGGGGGAAGGCGGGGCTTGGCATGGAGGGGGAGCAGGGGCACACCGGGTCTGTGCCCGGTGCCCAATGCCCGCAGGCCGGTCCTTGCAACCTGCCCGGGCAAACGCCCCCTGCGCGCCCCGCGCCCGCCGCTAGGGGGCGCGCCCGCCGCCCCGCGCCCGCCGCTAGGGGGCAGAGCCAGCCGGTTCTCCTTCTCCCCGCCCACCCTCGCTTCCCATTGGCTGAAAACGGGGCTCTCCCCGCCCTGGCTCCCGATTGGCCCCCCGGGGCAGGCGCTCCGCCTATCGGAAGGCTTGGCCGTGGTTTAAGTTGCTGCCTTTTACGGGGAGGGGGAGGGAACCACAAGGGGGCGTGGCCATGGTGGCTGGTGTGACGTCACGCCCTCCCCCGCCGGTGATTGGAGGGGCGGGCAGGCCACGCCCCTTTCGGGGGGGCCCGGAAGCCTCACTGGGCTGGGGGGGGCAGGAAATATTCATTCATTCATTCATTCCATCGTATTGATTGGGCGCTTACTATGTGCGCTGTACTAAGCGCTTGGGAAGTCCAAGTTGGCAACATCTAGGGACGGTCCCCACCCAACGGCGGGCTCAGAGCATAGAAGGGGGAGACAGACAACAAAAATCACAATCATAATAGAAATAAAATAATTACAGTAGCACTGCTAATAATGATATTTAAGCGCTTACTGTGTGCCAAGCACTAGTGGAAGCGCTGGGGTAATAATGATAATAATGATGATGATATTTAAGAGCTTACTATGTGCCAAACACTATTCTATGCGCTGGGTAATAATAATAATAAATAATAATGATGATATTTAAGAGCTTACTATGTGCCAAGCACTAGTCTAAGCGCTGGGGTAGTAATAATAATAGTAAATAATGATGATATTTAAGAGCTTACCATGTGCCAAGTACTATTGTAAGCGTTGGGGTAATAATAATAGTAAATGATGATGATATTTAAGAGCTTACTATGTGCCAAGCACTAGTCCAAGCGCTGGGGTAGTAATAATAATAGTAAATAATGATGATATTTAAGAGCTTACTATGTGCCAAGCACTAGTCCAAGCGCTGGGGTAGTAATAATAATAGTAAATAATGATATTTAAGGGCGTACTATGTGCCAAGCACTAGTCTAAGCGCTGGGGTAGTAATAATAATAGTAAATAATGATGATATTTAAGAGCTTACTATGTGCCAAGCACTATTCTACGTGCTGGGTAATAATAATAATAAATAATAATGATGATATTTAAGAGCTTACTATGTGCCAAGCACTAGTCTAAGCGCTGGGGTAGTAATAATAATAGTAAATAATGATGATATTTAAGAGCTTACCATGTGCCAAGCACTATTGTAAGCGCTGGGGTAATAATAACAGTAAATAACGATGATGGTATTTAAGCACTTACTATGTGCCAAGCACTAGTCTAAGCGCTGGGGTAGTAATAATAATAGTAAATAATGATGATATTTAAGAGCTTACCATGTGCCAAGCACTATTGTAAGCACTGGGGTAATAATAATAGTAAATAATGATGATGATATTTAAGCGCTTACTATGTGCCAAGCTCTATTCTAAGCGCTGGGGTAATAATAAATGATGACGGTGATATTTAAGAGCTTATCGTATGCCAAGCACTATTGTAAGTGCTGGGGTAATAATAATAGTAAATAATGATGATGATATTTAAGCGCTTACTATGTGCCAAGCTCTATTCTAAGCACTGGGGTAATAATAAATAATAATGATGATGGTGATATTTAAGAGCTTACCATGTGCCAAGCACTATTGTAAGCACTTGGGAAGTCCAAGTTGGCAACATCTAGAGACGGTCCCCACCCAGCAGCGGGCTCACAGTCTAGAAGGGGGAGACAGACAACAAAAATCACAATTATAATAGAAATAAAATAATTACAGTAGCACTACTAATTATGATATTTAAGCGCTTACTATGTGCCAAGCACTAGTGGAAGCGCTGGGGTAATAATGATAAATAATAATGATGATGATATTTAAGAGCTTACTATGTGTCAAGCACTAGTCTAAGCGCTGGGGTAGTAATAATAATAGTAAATAATGATGATATTTAAGAGCTTACTATGTGCCAAGCACTAGTCTAAGCGCTGGGGTAGTAATAATAATAGTAAATAATGATGATATTCAAGAGCTTACTATGTGCCGAGCACTATTCTACGCGCTGGGTAATAATAATAATAAATAATAATGATGATATTTAAGAGCTTACTATGTGCCAAGCACTAGTCTAAGCGCTGGGGTAGTAATAATAATAGTAAATAATGATGATATTTAAGAGCTTACCATGTGCCAAGCACTATTGTAAGCGCTGGAGTAATAATAATAGTAAATAATGATGATGATATTTAAGCGCTTACTATGTGCCAAGCACTAGTCTAAGCGCTGGGGTAGTAATAATAATAGTAAATAATGATGATATTTAAGAGCTTACTATGTGCCAAGCACTAGTCTAAGCGCTGGGGTAGTAATAATAATAGTAAATAATGATGATATTTAAGAGCTTACTATGTGCCAAGCACTATTCTAAGCGCTGGGTAATAATAATAATAAATAATAATAATGATATTTAAGAGCTTACTATGTGCCAAGCACTAGTCTAAGCGCTGGGGTAGTAATAATAATAGTAAATAATGATGATATTTAAGAGCTTACCATGTGCCAAGCACTATTGTAAGCGCTGGGGTAATAATAATAGTAAATAATGATGATGATATTTAAGAGCTTACTATGTGCCAAGCACTATTCTAAGCGCTGGGGTAATAATAATAAATAATAATGATGATGGTGATATTTAAGAGCTTACCATGTGCCAAGCACTATTGTAAGCACTTGGGAAGTCCAAGTTGGCAACATCTAGAGCCGGTCCCTACCCAACAGCGGGCTCACAGCATAGAAGGGGGAGACAGACAACAAAAATCACAATTATAATAGAAATAAAATAATTACAGTAGCACTACTAATTATGATATTTAAGCGCTTACTATGTGCCAAGCACTAGTGGAAGCGCTGGGGTAATAATGATAAATAATAATGATGATGATATTTAAGAGCTTACTATGTGCCAAGCACTATTCTAAGTGCTGGGGTAGTAATAATAATAGTAAATAATGATGATATTTAAGGGCGTACTATGTGCCAAGCACTCTTCTAAGCGCTGGGGTAATAATAATAAATAATAATGATGATATTTAAGAGCTTATCATGTGCCAAGCACCATTGTAAGCACTGGGGTAATAATAATAGTAAATAATGATGATGATATTTAAGCGCTTACTATGTGCCAAGCACTATTCTAAGCGCTGGGGTAATAATAATAATAAATAATAATGCTGATATTTAAGAGCTTATCATGTGCCAAGCACTATTGTAAGCGCTGGGGTAATAATAATAGTAAATAATGATGATGATATTTAAGCGCTTACTATGTGCCAAGCACTATTCTAAGCGCTGGATTTATAATAAGAAATAATAACGATGATGGTGATATTTAAGAGCTTACCATGTGCCAAGCACTATTCTAAGCACTGGAGTAATAATAATAAATAATAATGATGATGGTGATATTTAAGAGCTTACCATGTGCCAAGCACTATTGTAAGCACTGGGGTAATAATAATAGTAAATAATGATACTGATATATAAGAGCTTACTATGTGCCAAGCACTATTCTAAGCGCTGGGGTAATAATAATAGTAAATAATGATGATATTTAAGAGCTTACTACGTGCCAAGCACTATTCTAAGCACTGGGGTAGTAATAATAATAAATAATAATGATGATGGTGATATTTAAGAGCTTACCATGTGCCAAGCACTATTGTAAGCACTTGGGAAGTCCAAGTTGGCAACATCTAGAGACGGTCCCCAACAGCGGGCTCACAGTCTAGAAGGGGGAGACAGACAACAAAAATCACAATAATAACAGAAATAAAATATTTACAGTATCACTACTAATAATGATATTTAAGCGCTTACTATGTGCCAAGCACTATTGGAAGCGCTGGGGTAATAATGATAAATAATAATGATGATGATATTGAAGAGCTTACTATGTGCCAAGCACTATTCTAAGCACTGGGGTAATAATAATAGTAAATAATGATGATATTTAAGAGCTTACTATGTGCCAAGCATTATTCTAAGCACTGGGGTAATAATAGTAATCAATAATAATGATGATATTTAAGAGCCTATCATGTGCCAAGCACTATTGTAAGCGCTGGGGTAATAATAATAGTAAATAATGATGATGATATTTAAACGCTTACTATGTGCCAAGCACTATTCCAAGCGCTGGGGTAATAATAATAAATAATAATGATGATGGTGATATTTAAGAGCTTACTATGTGCCAAGCACTATTGTAAGCGCTGGGGTAATAATAATAGTAAATAATGATGATGATATTTAAGAGCTTACTATGTGCCAAGCACTATTCTAAGCGCTGGGGTAATAATAATAAATAATAATGATGATGGTGATATTTAAGAGCTTACCATGTGCCAAGCACTATTGTAAGTGGTGGGGTAATAATAATAATAAATAATAATGATGATGATTATATTTAAGAGCTTACCATGTGCCAAGCACTATTGTAAGCACTGGGGTAATAATAATAATAATAATAATAATGATGATGATGATGCTGTTTAAGAGCTTACTATGTGCCAAACACTATTCTAAATGCTGGGGTAATAATAATAATAAATAATAATGATGATGATGATGATATTTAAGAGCTTACTATTTGCCAAGCACTATTCTAAGTGCTGGGGTAATAATAATAATAATAATAATAATAATAATAATGATATTTAAGAGCTTATTGTGTGCCAATCACTGTTCTAAGCACTGGGGTAATAATAATAATAATAATGATGATGATATTTAAGAGCTTATTGTGTGCCAATCACTGTTCTAAGCGCTGGGGTAATAATAATGATGATGATGATGATGATATTTAAGAGCTTACTATGTGCCAGTCACTGTTCTAAGCGCTGGGGTGATAATAATGATGATGATGATGATGATGATGATATTTAAGAGCTTACTATGTGCCAATCACTGTTCTAAGTGCTGCGGTATTAATAATAATGATGATGATATTTAAGAGCTTACTATGTGCCAATCACTGTTCTAAGCGTTGGGGTATTAATAGTAATGATGATGATGATATTTAAGAGCTTACTATGTGCCAATCACTGTTGTAAGTGCTGGGGTAATAATGATGATGATGATGATGATATTTAAGAGCTTACTATGTGCCAGTCACTGTTCCAAGCACTGGGGTAATAATGATGATGATGATGATATTTAAGAGCTTACTATGTGCCAATCACTATTCTAAGCGCTGGGGTAATGATGATGATGATGATGATGATATTTAAGAGCTTATTGTGTGCCAATCACTGTTCTAAGCACTGGGGTATTAATAATAATGATGATGATGATATTTAAGAGCTTACTATGTACCAATCACTGTTCTAAGCGCTGAGGTGGTAATAGTGATGATGATGATATTTAAGAGCTTACTATGTGCCAGTCACTGTTCTAAGCGCTGGGATGATAATGATGATGATGATGATATTTAAGAGCTTACTATGTGCCAATCACTATTCTAAGCACTGGGGTAATAATGATGATGATGATATTTAAGAGCTTACTACGTGCCAATCACTATTCTAAGCGCTGGGGTAATAATGATGATGATATTTAAGAGCTTACTACGTGCCAATCACTGTTCTAAGCGCTGGGGTAATAATGATGATGATGATGATGATATTTAAGAGCTTACTATGTGCCAATCACTATTCTAAGCGCTGGGGTAATAATGATGATATTTAAGAGCTTACTACATGCCAATCACTGTTCTAAGCACTGGGGTAATGATGATGATGATGATGATATTTAAGAGCTTACTATGTGCCAATCACTGTTCCAAGCGCTGGGATTGAATGAATGTCTCGGGCCCAGCGAGGCGTTAATACTGATGTGGTGTTTGTGAAGCACTTACTACGTGCCAGGCACTGTCAATCAATCAATTGTATTTATTGAGCGCTTACAGTGTGCAGAGCACTGTACTAAGCACTTGGGGATACAAGGCAGTCAGGTTGGTGGCCCACTTGGGGCTCACAGTCTTCATCCCCATTTTACAGATGAGATGATAACCGAGGCCCAGAGAAGTGTAGTGGCTTGCCTAAGGTCACACAGCAGACAGGTGGAGGAAGTGGGATTAGAATCCACGTCCTCTGACTCATACATTCATTCAGTCGTATTTATGGAGCGCTGACTGTGGGGAGAGCACTGTATTAAGCGCTTGGAAAGTACAGTTCAGCAATAAAGAGAGACTGTCCCTGCCCACACCTGGTTTACAGTCTAGAAGAGGGGGAGACAGGTATCGAAACAAGGAAACAGGCATCAGTAGCCATCCCAAGCCCGTGCTCTTTCCACAAAGCCAGGCTGCTTCTCAAGGTGATGTATTCCGTGCCTCAGTTTCCCGGGAGCCGCCTCTTTGTCCCCTTGTTCCTTCCCGGCCTCCTCCTTTAGACTGTGAGCCCGTTGTGGGCAGGGATAGTCTCTCTCTGTTGCTGAACTGCACTTTCCACTACCGCTACTACTAATGATGGCATTTGTTAGGCGCTTACTCTGTGCCAAGCGCTGGGGAGGTTACAAGGTGATCAGGTTGTCCCATGGAGGGGCTCACAGGCTTCATCCCCATTTGACAGATGGGGTCACTGAGGCCCAGAGGAGTGAAATGACTTGCCCAGAGTCACACAGCGGACAAGTGGCAGAGGGGGGATTAGAACCCATGACTTCCGACTCCCAAGCCCGGGCTCTATCCACTGAGCCGTGCTGCTTCTGTACTCCAGTGCTCTGCACACAGTGAGCGCTCAATAAATACGATTGAATGAATGAATGAAAAGTGAGCTGGGCACCTGACAGGCGCAGGCCCAGGGGAGCGTGCAGGGCATCGGGGCTCTAATCCCGGCTCTGCCACTTAATAATAATAATAATGGCATTTATTAAGCGCTTACTATGTGCAAAGCACTGTTCTAAGTGCTGGGGAGGTTACAAAGCAATTAGGTTGTCCCACAGGGGGCTCACAGTCTTAATCCCCATTTTCCAGATGAGGTAACTGAGGCACAGAGAATAACAATAATAATAATAATGATGGCATTTGTTAAGCGCTTACTATGTGCAAAGCACTGTTCTAAGCGCTGGGGAGGTTACAAGGTGATCAGGTTGTCCCACGGGGGGCTCACAGTCTTAATCCCCATTTTCCAGATGAGGTAACTGAGGCACAGAGAATAATAATAATAATAATGCCATTTGTTAAGCGCTTACTATATGCAAAGCACTGTTCTAAGCACTGAGGAGGATACAAGGTGATCAGGTTGTCCCACGGGGGGCTCACAGTCTTAATCCCCATTTTCCAGATGAGGTCGCCGAGGCCCAGAGAAGTGAAGTGACTTGCCCAAAGTCACCCAGCTGACAATTGGCAGAGTCGGGATTCGAACCCATGACCCCTGACTCCAAAACCCGGGCCCTTTCCACTGAGCCACGCTGCTTCTCCACTTGTCAGCCGTGTGACTGGGGGCCAGTCGCTTGACTTCTCTGGGCCTCAGTGACCTCGTCTGGAAAATGGGGATGAAGACTGTGAGCCCCCTGTGGGACAACCTGATTACCCTGTATCTACCCCAGCGCTTGGCACATAGTAAGTGCTTAACATATACTTTTTAGACTGTGAGCCCACTGTTGGGTAGGGACTGTCTCTATATGTTGCCAATTTGTACTTCCCAAGCGCTTAGTACAGTGCTCTGCACATAGTAAGCGCTCAATAAATACGATTGATGATGATGATGATATACCATTATCATTATTATTATTATTATTATCGGGGGGGAATCGGCGGGTTAGCATGAGGAAAGCTTGGCTCAGGGCTCGTTCTTGTCACTCGCTCTGAAAAACACCCCTCTCTGTCGCACGCCCCTACTCCGACTTGACTTTTCCCTGGAGCCCTGCCAATCACTGTGCCAAGCGCTGGGGTAATAATGACGATGATGATGATGATATCTAAGAGCTTACTATGTGCCGGTCACTGTTCCAAGCACTGGGATACTAATGATGATGATATTTAAGAGCTTACTCTGTGCCAATCACTGTTCCAAGCACTGGGATACTAATGATGATGATACTTAAGAGCTTACTCTGTGCCAATCACTGTTCCAAGCGCTGGGGTAATAATGATGATGATGATCAATCAATCAATCGTATTTATTGAGCGCTTACTGTGTGCAGAGCCCTGTACTAAGCGCTTGGGAAGTCCAAGTTGGCAACGTATAGAGACGGTCCCTACCCAACAGTGGGCTCACAGGCTAATATTTAGTCTGATATTTAAGAGCTTACTATGTGCCAATCACTATTCTAAGCGCTGGGGTAATAATGATGATGATGATGATATTTAAGAGCCCTGCCTCGGTGGGGAGAACTGCCAGAGTCGTAGTCGCCATTTGCGGCCGGACACGGAGGGCCGGGGGAGGTGTGTTTTGGCAACGCGCGCCAGGTTACTGTGTATGACCGGAGGAAAAGGAGTTTCTAATTTCCCTGATGGCTGTGCACTGGCCGTCCTGCTAGGCCACAGAAAACCACGCCTTGTAAACCAAGGCGCCACTCCTAATAATAATAATAATAATAATAATAATAATATTGGTATTTGTTAAGCGCTTACTATGTTCTAAGCACTGGGGTGGAGAAGCAGCGTGGCTCAATGGAAAAGAGCCCGGGCTTTGGAGTCAGAGGTCATGGGTTCAAATCCCGGCTCTGCCACTTGTCAGCTGTGTGACTTCGGGGAAGTCACTTCTCTGTGCCTCAGTTACCTCATCTGTAAAATGGGGATGAAGACTGTGAGCCCCACGGGGGACAACCTGATTACCTTGTAACCTCCCCAGCGCTTAGAACAGTGCTTGGCACATAATCAATCAATCAATCAATCGTATTTATTGAGCGCTTACTATGTGCAGAGCACTGTACTAAGCGCTTGGGAAGTACAAATTGGCAATACATAGAGACAGTCCCTACCCAACAGTGGGCTCACAGTCTAAAAAGCACTTACACATAGTAAGTGCTTAATAAATGCCATTATTATTATTATTATTACAAGGTAATCAGGTTGTCCCACGTGGGGCTCACAGGCTCCATCCCCATTTGACAGATGAGGGAACTGAGACTGTGAGCCCGGTGTTGGGTAGGGGCCGTCTCTGTATGTTGCCAACTTGGACTTCCCAAGCGCTTAGTCCAGTGCTCTGCACACAGTAAGCGCTCAATAAATATGATTGAATGAATGAATGGCCCAGTGAAGTGGCTCGCCCAAGGTCGCGCGGCAGAGTTGGGATTAGGAGCTGCTGCTCCGGGGCTAAAGAGTTGCAGTAACCGTGCCAACTCCATTGGACCCCGAATTTGGCCCGGGCACGCAAATCTAGGGCAGGTTGTGGTGTGGATGGGCCCAAAAATGCCCTCCCGTTTGCTCAGTCAGTGGTGTTTACTGAGCGCTTACCATGGGCACAGCAGCGTGGCTCAGTGGAAAGAGCCTGTGCTTTGAAGTCCGAGGTCATGGGTTCAAATCCCGGCTCCTCCACTTGTCAGCTGGGTGACTTCGGGCAAGTCACTTCTCTATGCCTCAGTTACCTCATCTGTAAAATGAGGATTAAGACTGTGAGCCCCCCGTGGGAGAACCTGATCACCTGGTAACGTCCCCAGCGCTTAGAACAGTGCTTTGCACATAGTAAGTGCTTCATAAATGCCATTATTATTATTATTATTATTATTATTATTATTATTATTATTACTAAGCACCAGGGAGAGTACAGTGCAACAGAGTTAGTGGACACGTTTTCTGTCCAAGACGAGCTTGGAGAATTGTGCCCCCGCTCTGGGTACTTAGACCTACCGCAGTTTTTGTGGTGGAGAAATAATCTAGAGGATGGGCCACTGTGATCCCCAGTGATTCAAACTGGGGGTTGATTCTAGATAATAATAATTATCAGAGAACAGAGAAGCAGCGTGGCTCAGTGGAAAGAGCGCGGGCTTTGGAGTCAGAGGTCATGGGTTCGAATCCTGAGTCCACCACTTGTCAGCTGGGTGACTTCGGGCAAGTCACTTCTCTATGCCTCAGTTCCCTCATCTGTAAAATGAGGATTAAGACTGTGAGCCCCCCGTGGGCCAACCTGATCACCTGGTAACGTCCCCAGCGCTTAGAACAGTGCTTTGCACATAGTAAGCGCTTCATAAATGCCATTATTATTATTATTATTATTATTATTATTACTAAGCGCCAGGGAGAGTACAGTGCAACAGAGTTAGTGGACACGTTTTCTGTCCAAGACAAGCTCGGAGAATTGTGCCCCTGCTTTGGGTACTTAAACCTACCGCCGTTTTTGTGGTGGAGAAATAATCTAGAGGATGGGCCACTGCGATCCCCAGTGATTTGAACGGGGGGTTGATTCTAGATAATAATAATAATAATAATCTATCAATCAATCAATCGTATTTATTGAGCGCTTACTGTGTGCAGAGCACTGTACTAAGCGCTTGGGAAGTACAAGTTGGCAACATCTAGAGACGGTCCCTACCCAACAGTGGTCTCACAGTCTAGAAGGGGGAGACAGGGAACAAAACAAAACATATTAACAAAATAAAATAAATAGAATAGATTTGTATAAGTAAAATAAATAAATAAATAGAGTAATAAATCTGTACAAACATATATACAGGTGCTGTGGGGAAGGGAAGGAGGTAAGACGGGGGGAATGGAGAGGGGGACGATTTATTATTATTATTATCAGAGAACAGAGAAGCAGCGTGACTTAGTGGAAAGAGCCCGGGCTTTGGAGTCAGAGGTCATTGGTTCAAATCCCGACTCTACCAATTGTCAGCTGTGTGGCTTTGGGCAAGTCACTTAACTTCTCTGTGCCTCAGTTACCTCATCTGTAAAATGGGGATGAAGACTGTGAGCCCCCTGGGACAACCTGATCACCTTGTCACCTCCCCAGCGCTTAGAACGGTGCTTTACACATAGTAAGCACTTAATAAATGCCATCGTTATTATTATTATTATTTAAGCGCTTACTATGTGCAAAGCATTCATTCATTCAATCGTATTTATTGAGCGCTTACTGTGTGCAGAGCACTGCACTAAGCGCTTGGGAAGTACAAGTTGGCAACATATAGAGACGGTCCCTACCCAACAACGGGCTCACAGTCAAGAAGGACTGTTCTAAGCGTTGGGGGGGGGGGGATCAGGTTGTCCCACAGGTGGCTCCCAGTCTTCATCCCCATTTTACAGATGAGGTCACTGAGGCCCAGAGAAGTGAAGCGACTTGCCCAAAGTCACACAGCTAAGCGGGATTAGAACCCGTGATCCAGAGCCCGGGCTCTTTTCCACTGAGCCACGCTGCTTCTCTAGTTGAGGTTAGGCGCCTCAACTTTTATTTATGTTTTTTTAAATTTTTTGGATTCTCTTCTAGTCGGTTTATAACAATTCCTCAGCAGGCCGGCAGACTGTGCTTTCCTCCGTTTGGCTCCATCGTTTTTATTTTAAGGCGAGTGCCTGCTTGTCCGCTTGGAAAGAGGGCCGTGGATTAGTCACTGGAATCTTTGCTTCGGAGCACCCCGGCCGGAAAGGCCTTTTTTTAACTACGCTGATCTATTATTAAGTTCTCAGGCTACTCAGGGGGGTTGTGGATTTTTTCTCCTTTTTTTTTTTTAAAAAAAAAAGCAAACAAAACCCCCTCTCAGGGCTGTGGGGTAGGGACTGTCTCTCTGGCCAAATTGCCCTTTCCAGGCGCTTAGTCCAGTGCTCTGCACCCAGTAAGCACTCAATAATGATGGTATCTGTTGAGCGCTTACTGTGTGCCGAGCACTGTTGTAAGCGCCGGGGCAATAATAATAATAATAATAATAATAATGGCATTTATGAAGTGCTCACTATGTGCAAAGTACTGTTCTAAGTGCCGGGGTAATAATAATAATGGCATTTATGAAGTGCTTACTATGTGCAAAGCCCTGTTCTAAGTGCCGGGGTAATAATAATAATGGCATTTATGAAGCGCTTACTATGTGCAAAGCACTGTTCTAAGTGCCAGGGTAATAATAATAATAATGGCATTTATGAAGGGCTTACTTTGTGCAAAGCACTGTTCTGAGCACCGGGGTAATAATAATAATAATGACATTTATGAAGCGCTTACTATGTGCAAAGCACTGTTCTAAGCACCAGGGTAATAATAATAATAATAATAATGGCATTTATGAAGCGCTTACTATGTGCAAAGCACTGTTCTAAGCACCAGGGTAATAATAATAATGGTATTTATGAAGCGCTTACTATGTGCAAAGCACTGTTCTAAGTGCCGGGGTAATAATAATAATAATGGCATTTATGAAGGGCTTACTTTGTGCAAAGCACTGTTCTGAGCACCGGGGTAATAATAATAATGGCATTTATGAAGCGCTTACTATGTGCAAAGCACTGTTTTAAGCGTTGGGGAGGAGACAAGGTGATCAGGTTGTCCCACGGCGGGCTCACAGTCTTAACCCCCATTTTACAGAGGAGGGTACTGAGGCCCGGAGAAGTGAAGTGACTTGCCCAAAGTCACACAGCTGACAATTGGCGGAGCTGGGATTTGAACCCGTGACTTCTGACTCCAAAGCCCGGGCTCTTTCCATTAAGCCCCGCTGCTTCTAGGATACAAGGGTAATAATAATAATAATGGTATTTGTTAAGTGCTTACTATGTGCAAAGCACTGTTCTAAGCGCTGGTGAGGTTACAGGGTGATCAGGTTGTCCCATGGGGGCGCTCACAGTTTTAATCCCCATTTTACAAATGAGGGAACTGAGGCCCAGAGAAGTGAAGTGACTTGCCCAAAGTCACCCAGCTGACAAGTGGCAGAGCTGGGATTTGAACCCATGACCTCTGACTCCAAACCCGGGTTCTTTTCCACTGAGCCACGCTGCTTGGTGATCAGGTTGTCCCACGTGGGGCTCAGGGTGTTCATCCCCATTTTACAGATGAGGTGACTGAGGCCCAGAGGAGTGAAGTGACTTGCCCAAAGCCACCCAGCTGACAAGTGGCAGAGCCGGGATTCGAACCCATGACCTCTGACTCCAAATCCCGGGCTCTTTCCACTGAGCCACGCCATTTCTCTATAGCAACTGGGAGGGCTCCACCCCAGATCGGGTTTCATGTATTCAGGCAGGCATTGTTGCCGACTTGTAGTAATAATAATAATAATAATGATGATGGTATTTGTTAAGCGCTTACTCTGTGCCAAGCACTGTTCTAAGCGCTAGGAGGATACGAGGTGATCAGGTTGTCCCACGTGCGGCTCACAGTCTACATCCCCATTTTCCAGATGAGGGAACTGAGGCCCAGAGAAGTGTTGTGGCTTGCCCAAGGTCACACAGCTGACAAGTAATAATAATAATAATGATAATAATAATAATGGCATTTATTAAGCGCTTACTATGTGCCCAGCACTGTTCTAAGCACAGGGGAGGTTACAAGGTGATCAGTTTGTCCCATCGGGGGCTCACAGTCTTCAACCCCATTTTACAGATGAGGGATCTGAGGCCCAGAGAAGTGAAGTGACTTGCCCAAAGTCACATAGCTGACAAGTAATAATGATAATAATAATAATAATGGCATTTATTAAGCGCTTACTATGTGCAAAGCACTGTTCTAAGCACTGGGGAGGTTACAAGGTGATGAGGTTGTCTCCCGGGGGGCTCACAGTCTTCATCCCCATTTTCCAGATGAGGGATCTGAGGCCCAGAGAAGTGAAGTGACTTGCCCAAAGTCACATAGCTGACAAGTAATAATAATAATAATGGCATTTATTAAGCGCTTACTATGTGCCAAGCACTGTTCTAAGTGCTGGGGAGGTTACAAGGTGATCAGGTTGTCCCTCGGGGGGTCTCACAGTCTTCATCCCCATTTTCCAGAGGAGGGATCTGAGGGCCAGAGAAATGAAGTGACTTGCCCAAGGTCACATAGCTGACAAGTAATAATAATAATAATAATAATGGCATTTATTAAGCGCTTATTATGTGCAAAGCACTTCTCTAAGCGCTGGGGAGGTTACAAGGTGATGAGGTTGTCCCCCGGGGGGCTCACAGTCTTCATCCCCATTTTCCAGATGAGGGATCTGAGGCCCAGAGAAGTGAAGTGACTTGCCCAAAGTCACATAGCTGACAAGTAATAATGATAATAATAATAATAATGATGGCATTTATTAAGCGCTTACTATGTGCAAAGCACTGGTCTAAGCGCTGGGGAGGTTACAAGGTGATCAGGTTGTCCCACGGGGGGCTCACAGTCTTCATCCCCATTTCCCAGATGAGGGATCTGAGGCCCAGAGAAGTGAAGTGACTTGCCCGAGGTCACACAGCTGACAAGTAATAATGATAATGATGGCATTTATTAAGCGCCTACTATGTGCCAAGCACTGTTCTAAGCGCCGGGGAGGTTACAAGGTGATCAGGTTGTCCCTCGGGGGGCTCACAGTCTTCATCCCTATTTTACAGAGGAGGGAACTGAGGCCCAGAGAAGTGAAGTGACTTGCCCAAGGTCACCCAGCTGACAAGTGGCAGATGCAGGATTCGAACCCATGACCTCTGACTCCACAGCCCGGGCTCTTTCCACTGAGCCACACTGCTTCTCTGTAGCAACGGGGAGGGCTCTGATCCAAATCGGGTTTCATGCATTCATTCATTCCATCGTATTTATTGAGCGCTTACTGTCTAGACTGTGAGCCCGCTGTTGAGTAGGGACCGTCTCTAGATGTTGCCAACTTGTACTTCCCAAGCGCTTAGTGCAGTGCTCTGCACACAGTAAGCGCTCAGTAAATACGATTGACTGAATGAATGCAGAGCAGCGTTTAGAACAGTGCTTTGCACATAGGAGAAACAGCGAGGCTCAGTGGAAAGAGCGCGGGCTTTGGAGTCAGAGGTCATGGGTTCAAATCCCGGCTCCGCCAGTTGTCAGTTGGGTGACTTTGGGCAAGTCACTTCTCTGGGCCTCAGTTCCCTCATCTGTAAAATGGGGATGAAGACTGTGTGCCCCTGTGGGATAACCTGATCACCTTGTAACCTCCCCAGCGTTTAGAACAGTGCTTTGCACATAGTAAGCGCTTATTAAATGCCATTATTATTATTAATTGACAGAGGTGGGATTTGAACCCATGACCCCTGACTCCAAAGCCCGGGCTCTTTCCACTGAGCCACGCTGCTTCTCTAATTATACATATATTCAGGATATACAGTCTAGAAGATGCAAAGGAGGGGCGGCCCTGGTGTTTGGGGGGGTCCGTCAATGTATTGGGGGTCCGGGTGGTGCAATCATCCTGGGCTCGACCGCTCCTCGTGAAGCGTTCCATATTTTTCCATTAATTTTATTTTGTTAATATGTGGTGTTTTGTTTTGTTCATTCATTCAATCGTATTTATTGAGCGCTTACTGTGTGCAGAGCACTGGACTAAGCGCTCTTGTCGACTGTCTCCCCCTTCTCGACTGTGAGCCCACTGTTGGGTAGGGCCCATCTCTATATGTTTCCAACTTGTGCTTCCCAAGCGCTTAGTACAGTGCTCTGCACACAGTAAGCACTCAATAAATACGATTGAATGAATGAACACATATTCTTTTTTTTATTTTGTTAATATGTGTTGTTTTGTTGCCTGTCTCCCCCTTCTAGACTGTGAGCCCGCTGTTGGGTAGGGACCGTCTCTATCTGTTGCCAACTTGTACCTCCCAAGCGCTTAGTACACTGCTCTGCGCACAGTAAGCGCTCAATAAATACAATTGAATGAGTGAATGAATATTCTATTTATTTTATTTTGTTAATATGTTTTGTGGTGTTGACTGTCGCCCCCTTCTAGTCTGTGAGCCTGCTGTTGGGAGGGGCCATCTCTAGATGTTGCCAACTTGTAAATAATAATAATAATAATAATAATAATAATAATAACAGCATTTATTAAGCGCTTACTATGTGCAAATGACTGTTCTAAGCGCTGGGGACCTTATAAGGTGATCAGGTTGTCCCATGGGGGGGGCTCACAGTTTTAATCCCCATTTTCCAGATGAGGGAACTGAGGCCCAGAGAAGTGAAGTGACTTGCCCAAAGTCACCCAGCTGACAGTTGGCGGAGCTGGGATTTGAACCCATGACCTCTGACTCCAAAGCTCGGGCTCTTTCCACTGAGCCACGCTGCCAAGCGCTTAGTCCAGTGCTCTGCACACCGTAAGCGCTCAGAAAATACGATTGAATGAATGAATGCATAGTCTATATATTTTATTTTGTTAATATGTTTTGTGTTGTTGTCTGTCTCCCCCTTCTAGACTGTGAGCCCGCTGTTGGGTAGGGACCGTCTCTATATGTTGCCAACTTGGACTTCCCAAGCGCTTAGTACAGTGCTCTGCACACAGTAAGCGCTCAATAAATGTGATTGAATGAATGAATGAATGAATGTAAACATTCCCCCGAAGGGCCGTCGGTCGGTCGGGGGGCTGAGCCCGGACGCCCCTCCCATCCAATCAGCGCCCCGGCCGCCCCTCCCGTCCAATCAGCGCCCCGGCCGCCCCTCCCGACCAATCAGCGCCCGGGCCCGCGCTCCGCCAGCCAATCGGCTGCGCTCTAGCAGGCGGCGGGGGGCGGAGTCGCCTTCATTTACGGACATTTTCCACCCCACCTCGGTGGAGCCGAGGGGGGCGGGGGCCGCCTTCCCAGCGCGGTGGCTGATAGGGGCGGGGCCCGGACGGCTCCTCCAATCGGCTGCGCCCCCCCCGGGGCGGGACTCGGCGCCCCCGCCAATGAGGCGCGAGAAGCCGATCGGCTGGGTCCAATGGGGCGGCGGCGGAAGGGGGGGGCGGGACTCGAGCCGTCCCGTCCAATCGGCGGGCCGGAGCTGGGGGGGGGGCGCGCGCTCCCCGCCAATGGGGGCGTGGGGAGGTGAGCGGCTCCCCCCGCGGTGGGCGGGGGGGAAGGGGGCGGGCCCCGCGCGGGGCGGCGGCCGGCCATTGGCGGGGGCGGTGACGGGCGGGCGGCGCGGCCAATGGGGGCGGCGCGGCCGGGTCTCCGCCCCCCGGCGGGGCGGGCGAGGGGAGTGGGCGGGATTTCCCGGGTAACAGAGAAGCGGCGGCGGCGGTAGCGGCGGCGGAGACGGTTTCTCCATCTTCCCTCCCCCTCGGAGTTTCCCCTCCGGAGGTTTTTTTTTTTCTTTTCCGGTGCCCGCCCCCTCCCGGCGGCCGAGAGGTCCGGGGGGGCCGCCGGCCCGCTCTTCCCTCCCTCCCTCCGTCCGTGCGTCCGTCCGTCCCCGCCCCCTCGCCGCCGAGGAGGCCGAGGCCGCCGCTCCTCCTTCTCCTCCTGCGAACGGCCGGGGCGGCCGCGGGAAAAGCGGCTTGGAGGTGAGCGAGCGAGGGAGCCTCGGCTCGGACGGCCCCGGCCCCGGCGGTGCCCCCCGGTGGGGGTCCGGGGCCGCCGGGCAGCGTTCGCGGATTGTCCCGTTCGGTGCCCGTAGAGCGGCGGGAGGGCGGGCGGGCGGGCGGGCGCGCGGGGTGTGTGTGTGTGTGTGTGAGAGAGTGTGTGTGTGTGTGTGTCCGTCCGTGTGTGTGTGCGCGCGCGCGCGCGAGGGGGCGGGGCGGGGCGCGCGGGCGGAGGGGGCGGAGGGGGCGGGGCGGGGGGCGGGCGGTGTCAGGCCCGGCCCGGCCCGGCCCGGCTCGGCTCGGCCCGTCCCGGTTCCTGTGTGTCTCACGTTCTTGCTCCGCCCCCGCCCCCGCCCCGCCCCTTGCTGCCCGGTCCCGGCCCGGCCCGGCCCGGCCCCGATCCGTGCCCGCCCGCCCTCCCGGCACGAGGCGCCGAGCCCCCCCCCCCCCCCCCCCCCGGCTCCCCCGGGTCCCTCCCAACCGGCCGATTTTTCAGCCCAGGAGGGCGGCTGGTCCTGGCCGCCTGAAAAGCACACCGACTCACACACACTAAGGCACTGACGCACACGCACACACTGGCAAACACATACTGACATACTCTCCCTCTCACACACACTCTCCCTCACACACTCTCCCTCCCTCACACACACACGCTCTCCCGCACACACATACACGTTGTCCCTCACACACACACACTCTCCCTCACACACACTCTCACACACACACCCTTCCTCACACACACTCTCACACTCTCCCTCACACACACACTCTCCCTCACACACACACTCTCCCTCACACACACTCACTCTCCCTCACACACACTCACTCTCCCTCACACACACTCACTCTCCCTCACACACACTCACTCTCCCTCACACACACTCACTCTCCCTCACACACACTCACTCTCCCTCACACACACTCACTCTCCCTCACACACACTCACTCTCCCTCACACACACACTCTCCCTCACACACACACTCTCCCTCACACACACACTCTCCCTCACACACACACTCTCCCTCACACACACACTCTCCCTCACACACACTCACTCTCCCTCACACACACTCACTCTCCCTCACACACACTCACTCTCCCTCACACACACACTCTCCCTCACACACACACTCTCTCTCACACACACACTCTCCCTCACTCACACACTCTCCCTCACTCAAACTCTCACACACGCACACTCTCCCTCACTCACACACTCTCCCTCACTCACTCACACACACTCCCTCACACACACACTCTCCCTCACACTCTCCCTCACTCACACACACACTCTCACACACACTGACACACAATGACACACACACAATGACACGCACACACCCCGCCCCCGCCCCCCCAGCGCGTGCCCGTCGGCGTGCGGAGGCCGAGGGCTTGTCGCCCGGGAGGAAAACCGAACGGGTTTGATTTTCCTCGAAAAGTCCGTGGCTTTTCCGCCCTTCCCGGGAGACAGCCGGCTCCCTCCCCCTCCTCCGGACACCCCCTTCCCCCCAAATCCCAGCGGGTCGGGGGCGGGGGGGGGGAATCACCGGGGGTCCTGCAGAAACAGGGCCAAGGGCCGGAGGAATCCGGGCCCTACGTGGCCTTTCACGGAGGTGGCAGACAACCTGGAACTTTTGCCCGCTTTGTCCATCCCGTGTGAAAATCCGATTTTTTTTTTTATAGTGACGTCTCAGAGCCTAGGTTCCTTTCACCTAGGTCAAATCACTGCCGCGCGTCGTCTCTATCAGCTTTACTTTAAATTCTCTGTGGAACCCCCCCCCCCCCCGCCCCCCAAAAAAGTTTTGGCTTTTGATAATTAGTTGATATATTAGTTGTAATGTTAGCATTCCGCTGCACGCTTTCAAGCACTTTGGGTTAACTGAAAGGCGTGTCGCTTCCCAGAAAGGAAAAAGAGTTGAGATTTTTGACCTCCTCCCCGTGTGACCCCTGTAGTATCGGTCGTCTTCGTCGGTTGAAGGTTTGGGTTTCGGATTCGCTGTTCTGTGCCTTGCTTGAAAGGTGAATTGTATTAAAGTAGGTATCTTGCAAATGCGAGCTCTAGGCTGTTGAGTACTTCCAAAGGGCCCGAAAATGCTCATTCCGCGTCCACTGCCCCTGCACGGGTTTGTAGGAAAGGGAAGGTACAGGCCCGAAATCCCTGGGGTCTAATCCCAGCATCGCCACTTGCCCGCTGCGAGCTTGGGCGAGTCGCTTTAACTTCTCTGTACCTCAGTTTCCTCGTCTATCAAATGGGGGTGCGATGTCTCTTCTCCCCACTCTGCAGACTGTGAGTCCCGTGTGGGACGGGGGCCGTGACCGGCCTGATTGACCTGTATTCACCCCAGTGCTTCAATCAGTGCTTGACACCCTAGTAAGCGTTTGGCAGACGTCATCATTAAAAGAATTCCTCGTTAGCCGGTCTCTGTCGAAAACGGCTCACTCCGCTTGGAAACGGATAGCTTCTCGCACCAACTCAGGGATGTTTAATGAACTCAGTCAGGCTTGAGCCGCATTCCCTGTCTCTGCTTTGGCCAGCCGGGGCTGCGGGAAGGACACACACCCCTTCTGTGCTTCCAACCGAGGAAGAAGTAGCGTATTTTCTCAGGCCGAAGAACAGTGGCAGCGGTGAAAGGGATCTGCTGTGGGAAGACGAAGAGGGTGGTAGTACGGAGAAAGGCCGCGGCGAATGCCCCTTTATATAAGGGGGGGCTTGGGTGGGGCCGGAGGGCGGGCTGGGGGAGACTGGAGACCCGTTACGGTAAACCCCGGAAAATATTTAAACGTTATGCACGGGAGAGATGCCTTCACGTGCCTGCCAAATTTTGCAGCAACCCATTATTACACAAATAAAACAGCCCGGTCGCCTGGATCATTGAACTCCCGGGACATCCAGGAGCTCCGGATGGAGCCGGAGTGCCAGAGACCGGGCCCGGTCGGGTGACGAATAACGCAGCTGATCCGGAGCGGGACCGCCGTAGGATCTGACGCTGTACATCCTAGGTTAAAACCTAGCATCCTCCATCCAGTCAGTGTGTCATTGGAGTAGCGAAGGGGTAGGGAGGGAGGGAGGGAGCAGGGTTGGGTGCCGCCAAAAAGGAAGCCTGGATTTTCTCAGCAGCTGAACCGGAGCCGCGGGTTGTCGGTGTGC
This sequence comes from Tachyglossus aculeatus, assembly GCF_015852505.1. NCBI lineage: Eukaryota > Metazoa > Chordata > Mammalia > Monotremata > Tachyglossidae > Tachyglossus > Tachyglossus aculeatus. The sequence continues at coordinate 14,941,832 of NC_052091.1, forward strand.
CGGGAATGTCCAGCCGCTTTTGGCCAGCGCCCGGTCCCATTCATAGCCTCTGCGACTGGAAGCCCGGAGAGGTGGGTGGTTCCTGATGTGCGCAAGCCCGGCCCCCCGCCGGGACCCCCGTCCCCGAAGACGATTTTGCGCGTCTCCTGACTTCTTTAAGAGGAGGTGGCATTGGAAGGCGGGTGGCGGGAGGAGCGGCGTGACAAAGGGCACAGTTCGTACAGTGCCCGAGAAGTTGGTTGGAGGGGGAGAGGACCAACGTGGTTCTTTAAGGGCAGTCAGATCATCCGGGGGAGCGTTGATCGCTCAGTGCGTGCCGAGCACTGAGTTAAGCGTTTGGGGGATTAGCTCCCAGGCTAATACCCACACTAACGGCCCTGTCCCGTTGTAACATCTTATAAAATCTGGGCGACCCCCCCCACCCCTCAACCTGTAGACAGGGCAGGGCTCATCCAGTCCAACTCTTCGGTCTTCTCCCAAGCGCTTGGCCCAGTGTTCTGCACACAGCGAGCGCTCGGTGAATATCGTCGATTCATTTTTGACGTAGCATATGTTTTCAATCAGTAGTATTTATTGAACGCTTACTGTGTGAAGAGCGCTGTACGAAGCACTTGGGAGAGGACGGCGCGAGATAGCGGGCAGACCCGTTCCCTGCCCGCCACGTTCTGCAGAGACGGTAAATAACCAAGTAGTTTGCCTGAAGATCTTAAACCTAGACGTAAAAAGGAAGCATCAGACCGCGCTTCCCATCCCGTTACGGAATAGGCGGGCTCATCTTTGATTTATTTTATCTTTTCTTGCCCGGAGGGGTGATGTCATCGTGGCCTTGGGCAAACCTATCCCAAGACCCCTCCGTCCGGCCCTGGCGGAATGTTCAAATCTTGGAATGATCTTGAAATTGGCATATTGAGAGGGAGGTCTAGTTCCCAAGGCTCATGGATCGTGTTCTGTCCAGTTTGTAGTCCTTGCCCTCTGGCTTTGAAAGGCATGTGAGGCTCCCAGAAAAGAAAATACGGACCTGGCCCGTAAATTAATCTGACTCTGCCCAGCTGAGGTTGCATTATTGGCCCGCCCTCTCGTTCCCAGTGCGTCCGTCGGCTCTCCACCGGCTGCCTGCGTGTTTCCAGGCAGTCGGTCGTATTGAGTGCCCACCCTATGCAGACGCTGTACCAAACCCAGCAGAGTTTGACAGAGGGGGAACGGGGCCCCGGCTCCTGCTCTTAAAGGAAAGTATACAAAGTAGACGGAGAAACGAATGCAAAAACAAAACTAGGGACAGTCGGGAGATGCGGAAGATCAAAGCCAAGGAAAAGGAACAAAGAGAAGCCGTGGTCCGCTAGGAGTTTATGACAGCGCCCAGGCTAGAGGACTGCTCAACATTCCAGTTGACCCGGGAGTGACTTCACGGAAAAGTTGGAGTTTTAGGGGAGCAGATTGTTATTATTTTTATTATTTATTGTGGTATTTGTTAAGCGTTTACTGTGTGTCAGACACTGTACTAAGCACTGGGGTGGCTATAGATAAATCCGGTTGGACACAGTCCCTGACCCGCATGGGGCTCCCAGTCTCAATCCCTATATTACAGATGAAGTAACTGAGGCCCAGAGAAGTAAAGTGACTTGCCCAAGGTCACACAACATTGAACGGCAAGGGAGAGTGTGTGTGTGTGTGTGTGGGGGGGGGGGGTGGTCTTACTTGAGAAGTAACATGGCTTAGTGGAAAGAGCACGGGCTTGGGAGTCAGAGGTCGTGGGTTCTAATCCTGGCTCCTCTACTTATCAGCTGTGTGACTTTGGGCAAGTCACTTCTCGCTGCCTCAGTTACCTCATCTGTAAAATGGGGATGAAGACTGTGAGCCCCACGTGGGACAACCTGATTACCTTGTGTTTACCCCAGTGCTTAGAACAGTGCTTGGCACATAGTAAGTGCTCAACAAATACCATAGTTATTATCATTATTCTTACGGACTGGGCATGTTTAGCCCTGGTGAGACGTCAGAAGCAGCGGTTGGTAGGGGAGAGGGAGAACCTGGAAGTGTTTCTCAGCAGTAAGTTTCTAACTATTAAAACTCAGACCAAAGTATGTTTTTCTTTTCTAAAGTCAGGCTGATGTAACCCAAGAGGAATGATCTCAAAGTTCCGGTACTATGTTAGCCACACATGGGTTTTCCACTTATAAGATTGTTCTGAGAAGTGGAGCTTTAAACTTACTGTTAAAAACCTAAATAAACGTGAACGTCTCCATTTGCCCCCGAACATTTAATATCGTCATGCCTTACATACCCACGCTTTGCTAGACTCTTGCATTAATTGGTGTGGAAGCATCTTCGGGGGTCCCTCCGGCTGCTTTTCCTACTCTCCCTCTCACCTTTCCCCTTCACCTAGCTGATGTCCTTTGCTTTTTCCGAAGGTGTAACGTGGCTTAGAGCCTGGGCCCGGGAGACAGAGGACCTGGCTTCTAATCCCCTGTGGACTGGAAGCCCGTTATGGGCAGGGATTGTGTCCGCTAATTCGGTCGCATTGGACTCTCCCATGAGCTTAGTAAAGTGCTCTGCACCTAATAAGTGCTCAAAAAGTACCATTAATTGATAATTCCGGCTCCTCCACTTACCTGCTGTGCCCCTTGGGCAAGTCACTTCACATCTCTGGGACTCAGTTCCTTCCTCTGCAAAATGGAGATTCTATGTCTGGTTTCCCTCCTACTTAGGCTGTGAGCCCCTTGTGGGATCTGATGATCTTGTATCTTGTACCCCAGCACTTGGCACATAGTAAACACTTAGCAAATAACACTATTGTCATCACTATTATTATTGTTAATATGGAGAGCTGTCCTCTTTGCTGGCCCCCTTTATATTCTTTTTTATTTATTTATTTATTTAGCCAGGGTGTGAGTCTAGAGGGATTATCCTCTCAGCGTTCAGCTTTCTGACCGAGACTAAGTAAATCATCTCTCACTTTAGCCACCCTTCTCCAGGCTCTGTGTAGCTCCTCAATTTGAGTCTTCTCTTTAGTTTTGTCCTTTGATAGCATTCCCCCTCCCCCCCCCCCTTGAAAGAGCGATAATCTCAACAAATCCAATAGTTTGCCAGTTTGGCCCAGTCACTGTTTTGGGGTTGGTTTTTTTTTCCACAAAAAGCCTGAGCAGCCTTTAAAATCGCAGGCATTTTGGTAGTACCTGCGACGATCACATTAAATGATCACGATGCGACCTGACAGAAAGAAGAAAGATAGAGACCCAATCCCAAACCGAACAAAAGTCCAAACCAGCACCCAGTCCCTTGTTGCTGCTTTCTGGAAAGTTGAGCTTCATACCAGTATTCCCCCTTTCTCAGTGATGATCTGTGCTGTTGAAATTGGAGGTTGCCCTTTGGCTGTGTCCCGCAGAAGAGCCGTCATCTGCAATCAGTTTGTCAATGAACGGTATTTAGTGAATGCCGAATGTGTGCAGAGCACTGGACTAAGCACCTGGGAGAGGATACAAGTTGGTAGATGTGTTTCCGAGGAGCTTACAGCCACAGGGGTTTACATTCAGGCCTGACAAATTCTGGGAGGTGATTCCTCAGGTTCCCACATCACGATATTAACAGATTCCTTAGCACCCCTAAGCCGGGTCCCACTTCAGATGATATCTTGTAATGACGGGTCGACATTGGTCTCGTCTCTGCCCAAAAGGGTTTAAATCGTGACCGGACTAGATAAGAGCGGGGAGGTTCGAGTGTCAGGGTTCCGTGTCCTTGGTACATAATGCTAGACCTGAATTCTCAAAGGTTAAGAATCAGTGCTGTCCTCAAAAGACCCTCTTCAACTGCCTTCGGTACAGAAAGGAAACCTTTCGTTTTGCCGCTGGCCAGCAAAGTGTATTGTGTGTTTTTGTTTTGGTTTTTGGGTGTGTTCTTTTCCCCCCCTCCTTAAGGTTGCTCTTGTGCCCCAGTTCTGTAAGGGGGAAATCATCATCATCATCATCAATCGTATTTATTGAGCACTTACTATGTGCAGAGCACTGCACTAAGCGCTTGGGAAGTACAAATTGGCAACATACAGAGACAGTCCCTACCCAACAGTGGGCTCACAGTCCTTTCTTTGACGCGGGAGTTGCATTATTGCAGACCCTTGCATCCAGGGAATAATAGTAATAATAATAATGGCATTTATTAAGCGCTTACTGTGTGCAAAGCACTGTTCTAAGCGCTGGGGAGGTTACAAGGTGACCTCGGCTGTTTGTGACCGAGGCACCGTGTTTCGCAGCATCCGGATCGCAGGTTGTCGCAGGAACGGGTGCCGATTCCGCTGTCGTGGTCCGGCCAAAGCGCGGAGTGAAGCCGCCGGTTCTCTCTGAACTCAGTCCACCCCACCGGGGACTTTAGATAGGGGCAGGTGAGGTGGATCCATTTCTGGCCACCTTTGGCCTCTGGCCTGCTCAGGAGCCACACTGACCAGCCTGGCGGAGAGCGGAGCGTCCCGGCCTGTTTCAGCCTTGTTTTTCGCTTCCCCACGTGGCTCCCGACAGCAGGCTCAGGGGAGCGGAGCCTGACTAGCCGCACTCCTGGGCCACCGCTGGAAACTGCCCCGGCCAAGGCCCCCTGGGAGCCTTTCCCAACCCTAAACCCCATGGGCTGAAGCAAAGTGCTCACAGTCAGTTACAGGATATAACAATTTTTTTGTTTTCCCATTCTCCTTTGAGTGGGTGTAAAACGATTGTGCTGCTAATGTGAATTTTTTTCTGTTTAATTTTTTTTTTCCTTGGCCAAAACAAATTTTGGTTTGTGGGATTCTTGGCCGCTTTTGTGTGTTAATGAAGTTCAGTCTACTACCTTAAGGGAGAAGTCAACAAAAATACAACGGACTCCTCCCCAAGTCAGACAAAAGTGGTCCTGGGAAGTTTTGGGAATGGGTCTTTGGGCAGCCCTTCCAGGAAAACGGGCAACCCTCCGTTGGGTCATGAAGGAATTGATTATGGGATGAAAGCGTTTGTCTGGTAGCACTCACACTTTGACCCCCGCCAGCTACATCCCTGGTAGGTCAGCGATCGGGGACCGAAACCACTCCTACTGAGTTAGAGAAGTTTGGGGAGCCCTCTGAGTTGACTGTGATTATGTGTCTGGGATTTGTTTTTGCCAAGGGGTGGTCAAGTACATATTTTTCAATTTTATTTTTTGGTAAAACAAGAAGGACAGTGTCCAGGTTTGGGTATAGTGCTACTGCATTTAATTCCCTGGGCACGGATGGGTCAGTTCCTTTGTGGGCGAGCTGGCGGGGGTGAAAGCAGAGATGATGGTGTGGCAGAATTTCCGCAGCACACCGGTTGGAAACGATCTTCCCGCAATGACTTTGGGGTGAAGAGCTGGAAAATTCCCCAAAGCAAGTTGATTTCTATTAGGCAGATTCCATTAAGCTCCTTGGGGTGAGGGAAGGGGTCGACAAATTTTAGAGGGATTCTGGTGGTTTGAAGCCCAGTTTCCACAGTTGCAGGTACACTCGGGCAGTTCCCTCTGTGTGCTGTCACCAGCTAGGGTGAGAAGAAGGTTGCGTTGCTGCCTCCTGGAGAAATCGGCCTCGCGATAGCCAAGCGAACTCCCCGTTCTAACCCCGTCCACCTCTGATGCCTAGTTGTTGTCACTGCCCGCTCTTTGGAGCAGTATTTTCTGGGTATTTGTCCTTCTTGACCTACTTCGCTGGGGAAGTTACGGCCCCATAACAGCGCAGTTTGGTATTAAACACTCTTCTCGCCTCAGGTTTCTTAACAGAGTCCATTAGGACCCGATTTATTCTCTTCTATAGCCTAGTCTTCCCATTTTTTTGTCTTTACTTGGGGCCAAATAATAATCTATGGCCCAAGCTGGAGTGTGTGAATCTACCTGAAATCACTGAGCGGGAGCGCATTAAGGCCAAGCTTCTGACCCCCGGGTCATTTCAAAAAGGTTCACATCTGCCTCAGTAGCTGCATGTTGGCTTTCTGGGCCATTTACGTTGCCACTCTGGGCCCACTTGTCCACTGATGAGTCTTGAAGAAGAGGTGGAAGGTGTGTGAAGGATTATTCCAAGGTGGTGGGGGATTTTCCTCTTTCTCTCTTCGCCTGTCCTGCTTCTCTCGATTTCCTGCGGCCCTCAACTTCTGGGAAGCCTGGCCACCGTAAGAGGTAAGCTAGTCCCTTAGAGATAAATGCCAGGTCATTCGGGAGACGATTCGTGAATTGAGGGAGTCTGGTTTTCAAAACTGAGTCGTCGTCGTCCTTCTCTTCCCTTTCCACACCAGATTTTCAAACTTGGGGGAATGTCCCCAAGTGAAGTTACCCGTTAATGTGGGTTTGGCATCAATAAATCTGTGGTAATCCAGATTCATTCAATCATATTTGTTGAGTGCTTACTGTATGCAAAGCCCTAAGCTCCCAGGTGCTCTAACGGTGGGATTAGAAGGGTCAATTATTTCACTCAGTGGGCAGGGGAGCAGGGGTCACTATAAATAGCAAAAGGTACAAAGAAATGCCAGTTAAATTGCGGGGCGGGGGGTGTCCTATGCTTGCTTCATAATCCATTTCTGTATGAAACCCAAATGAGGCCTCTGAACCGACTAAGCAGGTGAAATTTTGGTCCTTAGATTTTTGGTGTCATGGAAGCACCCAAAAAAGTGGGACAAGTGACAGGGGTGCCATGAAAGCAGGCAATTTAAGTTATGGCTGCTAACTCACAGCACAATCGTTAATTAGAAATTCCTGAAACAATAAAAGAAGCAAAATTCTTCCCTTTTCCAGAAGTCGTTAATGTAACAAACTGCTATAAAATGGCCCACTGTCACTAGAAGAGACCGGCTCCCTTCCCCCTTCAAATGAATGGGACAGTTTTTTAGGGAGCTTTTCATCAAAACAGCCCTTTATTAACCTGTCGGACTAAAAACCTGTGTGGTCTCGGTGAATGCGGCTTCTGAGTCCCCCACAAGAGGCGTGTTCAAGACCATTGTGTGCCAGATTCTGAAGTCATCGCAGGCTATGTACTTCACGACACCCTGAAAAAGAGATCTGACTGGTGAAAAGTAGTGGCCAGGCGTCTTTGTTCTCAGTGAAGAAAGAGGGCATAGTGGCTCTTCTCAAAATGCAGCTAGGGGACAACTTTGGTTTGGCCCCAACAAAATTTTTTTTTTAATTGGACTTTTTCATGTACCTCTATTAAGTTTTTATTTACCTGGGTTTCTTTCATTTAAAACCACTTCTCACCATTACCCCAAATAGATGCAGCCCTCCCTGCCCTCTCCCCCAAAATGTTGTGGCCCTCTGCTAATCAGGTAAGCTTGTTAGGGGGGGCAACCAGCCCTCCTGGTGGCTGCCACCCCTGGAGTAGGTGATCAAGGAGTAAGGGTAAAAAGTAATGATGATGATGGCATTTATTAGGCACTTACTGTGTGCAAAGCACTGTTCTAAGCGCTGGGGAGGTTAAAAGGAGATCAGGTTGTCCCAAAGGGGGCTCACAATCCCCATTTGACAGATGAGGGAACTGAGGTACAGAGAAGTTAAGTGACTTGCCCCAAGTCACACAGCTGACAATTGGCAGGGCCGGGATTCGAACCCATGACCCCGACTTCAAAGCCCATGCTCTTTCTACTGAGCTAAAAGAGGATGGGGCTCTTAAGGACCTTTTTGGAAAGAAGTTGGATTTTTTTTTTTAATGGTATTAAATGCTTACTACGTGCCTGGCACCGAACCAAGCAGTGGGGTAGATACAAGGTAATCAGGTTGGATACAGTCTATGTACCACGTGGGGCCACACAGTCTTAATCCCCATTTTAATAATAATAATGATGGCATTTTATTAAGTGCTTACTATGTGCAAAGCACTGTTCTAAGCGCTGGGGAGGTTACAAGGTGATGAGGTTGTCCCACGGGGGGCTCACAGTCAATCCCCATTTTACAGATGAGGTAACAGAGGCCCAGAGAAGTGACTTGCCCAGGGTTCCACAGCAGACCAGGGGCAGAGCTGGGATTGGAGCCCAGGTCCTCTGACTCCCACGTTGGCTCTTTATCCGCCAGGCCACGCTGCGGCCCTGTTTCTGTGAGTTGTTGCACGCGCTTGGCCTGAAGAGTCTGGTTTTTCAGTTTTGCAGCCTGTTGTAGCCCATTCAGTCGAAGCGATCAGGTTACCGGACAGTGACGGGGCACAATTTGCTCCCCTCCTCCCACCCCTCTCGGTATGGCTGGCGTGGGCTCAGTCCTAGAGAGAATAGGTCCCTGAACTACAGTCCGGTCCTCCTCGTAACTCCTCTCTTCAGTTCACTCTTGCACCGTCAGGCAAACAAGAGGGTAAACAAATGAAAGAGGGCAGAGGAATTGGCTGTGGTAAAGTTGTTGGGGTTTTTTTTGGTTTTGGTTTGTTGTGTTTAATCTGTGAACACAGTCAGTGTTTGGCGATCTGACTTGGTGGCCTTCTGTCCAATCATCTTATTGAGGTATTTCGTCCTCCATCCCCAACTCCACTGTCCAGGGATAGCGCCTGTGCTGTGGTTCTCGATCCTCTCCGTCCAACAATGGAAGCCACTTGCAGGAGGCAGCGGGAATTGAGCCAGGAGACCAGGGCTTGAATCCCGGCTCTGCCACCGGCCTGCTGGGTAACCTCAGGCAAGACACTCGACCTCTCTGGTCCTCAGTATCCTCCCCTATTTATGGAAAAATAATGCTTATTCACACCCTCCTTTAGCTCTCTTTATTTATTTGAATGGTATAAGGTACTATGTGTCAGGCACTGTACTAAACTCTGGGGGGAGATTCAAGCTAATTAGGTGGAGTTCAGTCAATGTCCCACTTGGGGCTCAGAGTCTTAATCCCTGTTTTACAGATGAGGGAACTGAATGACTTGCCCAAGTGGCGGAGCCAGGATTAGAACCCAGGTCTCCTGACCTCCAGCCTCATGTACTTTTCAGTAAGCCATGGTGCTTCTCGATAGAGTCCTGCATCTATTTGGCTCAGTTTGCTTCTTTGGACCACTTTAGTTGTAAAATGTTGTCTGTCTCCCCCATTACAGTGTAGGCTCCTCGTGTCACTTCACTGTTTTGTTCTTCCCGAGCACCATGGTACAGTGCACTGCACCAAGTGAGCGCTCAGTAATTTTTTTTAAGGCATTTGCTAAGCGCTTGCTATGCTCTGCACGTAGTAAATGCTCATATACCATTGTTTGCCAGTACTAAAGGCTGGTGTAGATACAGGCTAATCAGATCGGACACAGTCCATGCCCCACGTGAGGCTCACAGTCATGATCCCCATTTTACAGGTGAAGTAACGGAGGCACAGAGAAGTTAAGTGACTTGACTAAGGTCACCCAGCAGGCGGGTGGCGGAGCCGGGATTAGAAGCCAGGTCCTCTGACTCTCAGGCCCGAGCTCTTTCCCCTGGGCCTCGCTGCTTCCCTCAAGAAAGGCTCCCCCTCCTCTGACTAGTTGTATGGTAGGAGGATGTTGGGATAAGCCGTGTGCATTTTGGGGGAATCTGATCAATGTTCCCTGCTGAGGGAAGAGAAGGGGTTGATCCGAAAGACTTTTCATTCCCGTGCTGATCTGGGAGCTGTGGGGTGGAAGAGGGGGCTGTCCATGGAGAGGGTCTTGTTGCCAAAGTTGTGGTTTTTAATGTCTTTCGGTCTCCCCCCCGCCCCTCCTCCTTATTTTCATCACTTTGACACGACTTGCAGTGTGAACGTGCTACCTATAGTTTTACAGTGGGTGGGGAGGACTCCCGCCGTTGAGACCGGAGTAAAGGGATCTTCCCTTTAAGAAGGGGGACGGGCCCCAGAAAGAGGAAGTGTGTTGGTGTTTTGGTTCTCACAAGTGCTCAGCATCTTCGTGGCCGGTGCTCTGCGCATGTTGTCCAAAGGAAATTCTAATGGGAGAGAAAGTGCTATTTGCAGACAGATGGGAAGCTATTGATCCTCGGGGCTTGTAAAACCCTTTCCCTTGTCTGAGAGTATCATCCATTTATTTCCCTGAATACAGCGCGCTGTACTGAGCCCAAAGCACAAAAACACATTTCCTGCCCACAAGGAGTGGCTCTGGTATTTTTTTGAGCACTTACTTTGTGCAGAGCACTGGGCCAAGTGCTTGAGGGAGGGCAATACAACAGAGACGGTCGGCATGTTCCTTCCCTTCAAGAAGCTTACAGTCCAGAGGGCCGCTAGACTGCTGGGTGGGCTTGGCCAAGTCACTTAATTCCCCTGTGCCTCAATTTCCTCCTCTTTAAAAGGGGATGAGACACCTGTTCCCTCTGCCCTCACTGTGAGCTCCATGTGGGAGGAGGTTTGTGTCTGAACGGATAATCTGGAATCGACTTCGGCTCTTAGCACACTGAGGATGGGCGTACGTGAATACCTAAGGGCAAGAGGTGGCCGAAGGATTGTTGAGGCCGAGGTACTGATGATTAGTTGGAGGAGGCTGGTCGGAGAAGTGGGTCTGAGGAGGACTTTGAAGGTGGGGAGAGCTTAGGAGGAAACAGGGAGTTCCAGGCGTTGCAAATGACGTGACCGTGGCAGATGAGATGAGAGAGGCGGGGATCGCCAGGAGTGCAGCAAAACGCTAATGAGCCTCAGAAACCGCCGTCTCTGGATCAGCTCTAAATTGAGTAATGGAAGGTTCTGATATGTTTAGAATGCCAACATCTTAAAATTTTTGAAAAGGTGGAATGATACACAACCAACCTTCTTGGGAGATTATTTTTGTGTGTGTACGGGGGCTATATTTAAAAAGCAAGTGAATACTTTAGGAGTAGGCGGGATGAGATGACACTTGAGGCCCATTAGGTGAACCGTTCTGGTCACTCTAATTTAATTTCTTTCAGTGAAACAAACACGATATTTACCCGCCATCAGCCGGCTCCCAAATTCATCCAGCTTGTAATGCGTCTATCTATATCCCAAACTGGGAGTAATGCGGGGGGGTTTTCGTTGATGTGACCACTTGAGGATTTCCTTGTGCTCTCAGAGTAATAGACACCAGTAAGTCTGGATGCGATTAGAGACGACAGAGGCTGACCCAGACCCGGTGATGGGCAACACAATCGATCATATTTATTGAGCGCTTAGTGTGCCCAGAGTACTGTTCTAAGCATTTGGAAGACTTCAGTACCACAGAGTTGGAGGACACGTTCCCTACCCACCAGGAGTTTACAATCTAGCATGACAGTGACTTCTGTGGGTTTCTACTTGTTTCCATGTCCACCCAATTTGTGAAAACATCAGCCTAATTTGTGGCCCCAGAAAAACTTCCTTGGTGAGTCATTGGGATAATTGCCCTTTAAAACACCTGTTTTTACTGCACCTTAGCCCCAAGTAAACACTCACATTTTCACTTACTCATTTTAAAAATCATTTAATTGGATTCCCAGCCCTGTCGTCGATGCCATAGCTCTACCTCTTTGTTTCCCCCTGGATTAAAGTTACTGTTCCTTGCTCAGTTGCCTGTCGTTCTCAAGTTTCCCTGCCAGAACTCACCCACGGAGTTTGATCCTACTGTTGGATGGGAGAGCTGGGGTGAGAATACGCATGTGTCGCTCGAGGTCCTGTTCCCCAAAACTTTCCGGCACGGAAGGTCAGGCTAGGGGCATCACGCTGCTAAAATTGTCGCCGTCCGTGAAAAATATAAAATGGACCGAGGTCATTTACCGTCTCAAAAGGTGTGGTGTGTCTGCTTGGGGCTCCTCTTTTGAGAGGGGCAGGGCTAAATTTTACGTAACGGGGCCCATTGCAACACCATTTTAACTCCCTAAACTGTCCAGTGTAGTGCTTATGATTATCACGACCATTCTCTCACACTACAAAGTAGCTTTCCTTCAGGTGACTGATGAGTGATCTTGTTTGGAAAGTGCACACCACAGTAGTTCCTCTGAGGAAACCGACTGAGACCAAGGTAGTTTATGTAAATCTAGACACTATGGGTAGGAAACGACTCGACGGCATAAGACAAGACAAGCCCCTGATAAAGAGAGGATCCTTCTCCAGTTGTTTCTCGTGACCGTTTGGGTGCTACTTAAAGCAGTGCTTACGGTTTTTCTTATCTCAGCAACGATAATAATGATTGTGGTGTTAAGCGCTTACTTTGTGTCGAGCACTGTACTGAGCGCTGGGGTAGACACAAGATCATCAGGCCCCACACGGGGCTCACATTCTGAATAGGAGGGAGCACAGGTGTTGAATCCCTGTTTTGCAGATGAGGGAATTTAGGGGCTGAGAAGTGAAGTGACTTGCCCAAGGTCACACAGCAGACAAGTGGCAGAGCAGGGATTGGAGCCCGAGTCCTCCGACTCCCAGCCCCAGGCTCCTTTCTCTTGGCTGTGCTGCTTCCCAAAAAGTCTCTTTTAAAAATGTCAATCAAGTTGAGGAAAAGGATATTCCAACAGCATTTCCCTGTGGTTTCTGTTAATTATGGAAGCATATTTGTCTCGGTAGTCAGTCGGGGATATTTATTGAACACTTCCTGTGTTCAGAGTGCTCTACAAAGCAGGTGGGAGAGTACAGTACCATCGTGTGGGTAGACACGATCCCCTGCCCAGTGCTTCCAAGTGATGTTTTTTTTTTCCAAGTTTTTCTTTTTTAGACTAATCTCACATCTACCAACTCTGTTGTGTTGTACTCTCCCAAGCGCTTAGTACAGGGCTCTGCATGCAGTTAGTGCTCAATAAGTACCACTGAATCATATTTGATTTCTTAATCAGCCAGGTAGAAGTTCATAATAATAATAATAATAATAATGGTATTTGTTAAGCACTTACTATGTGCCAAGCACTGTTCTAAGCCCTGGGGTAGATACAAGGTAATCAGGTTGTCCCACCTGGGGCTCACAGTCTTTATCCCCATTTTCCAGATGAGAGAACTGAGGCACAGAGAAGTGAAATGATTTGCCCAAAGTCACACAGCCGATAAGTGGTAGAGCCAGGATTAGAGCCCATGACCTCTGACTGCCAAGCCTGTGCTCTTTCCACTAAGCCACGCCGCTTCTCCGGCGTTTTCAAAGGACCCCAACCTTTCTGGTCATTTTCAAGCACTTCCCCTAGGTCTTGTTGGAATCCCTCTCTAGACCTGTGAGTGAGTATTTTAAAAATCATCTCATTCCAAAATGGGTTCAAATCTCTCCAGATAAGTTCTCAGCTCTGTGTTCCTCTTTGGAAATAGCCTGTTCAGTTGGAGGGAAGCGCTCTTAGAAATAGGATAGTAGTAGCGTGTTAGCTCATCGTGGGCAGGGAGTGTGTCTACCAACACTGTTGCATTGTCCTCTCCCAAGCATTTAGTACAGAGTTCTGCACATAGTAAGCGCTCAGTAGATACCATTGATTTATTAATAGACTGGAGCCTCCCGAGCTTTTGGGTTCATCGGCAGTATAACCTAGCCATCAACCACTCTGTCGATCAGTGGTCCTTGTGATGGCCCATCCCTAGTTGGTGACCTGGGGGTTACTGCTCGAGAATGTGTTTCGGCAAACTGCAAAAGAGAAACCAGGCAAACCAGCTCATTCCCAGGCTGATTTGCTCCTTTTGGTCCTCGGGTCCGTTTCCCCAGGCGTCTCTGCCCCGCAAAATGCAGTATTTGCTTAGCATTCTGCCCTCAGAACAGCCTACAGGTGACCGGCGTGAACCCAAACGGCCAGACCAAAGCGGCCGGGGAAAAGTAACTCCCACTAAAGCAGAATGCCGGAGAAGCCTCATGATCTACGCGACAGCCGTTTGCTCTCCATCTCTGAATAGTATATAGGAAGGGCAGACAAGCTTACCGGCTCTGGAAACCTCACAGAATCATCTTTAATAGCTAGGGAGCCGCCAGGCCAAGAGCCACGGCTGGTGGGGAGGGGTTCACCTCAGGTAGGCCCCTGGGAGCCACCCTTTGGCTTCCTGTTGGCGGCAGAGGTCCCGAGGGTCAATTGGCCATTCCGTCTTTATGGACGAGGATTCCAGGGCCGGCTGGCCGGATGCGCTGCTGCGGATTCCCGTTGGGTCTTTTTAGCCAGGCTGCCTGACATCTCCCAAGCCGGTCACGTATTTGGAGGCGTGCAGGGAGAGAACCGCCATTGGCCCAGACTCTAAGCTCGTTGTGGGCAGGGAACGTGACTACCAACTCTTTTACATTGTTCTCCCCCAAGCGCTTAGTTCCGTGCTTGGCTTGGAGTAAGTAGAAGACCGACGGTGTTGTACTGTCACCTCGCAAGCATTTAGTTCAGTGTTTTGCACACAGTAAGCGTTCAGTAAATATGATTGAATGAATGAAAGTGCTCAATAAATACGCTGGAAGGTGGTGGTCCAGTCGTCAGGATGTGCGCTCGGCTCTTTTAGGAGGTCGGGGTTGGATTCCCACCGAACCCCGTGATACGGCGGCTGTATGGAAGGACGCATTTTCCCTGACCAGCTCGGGCACACGGACACCTCTGTCCCTTCCAACGCCGGGGCGGCGTTCCAACCAACCCCGCCAGTGAAAGATGCAGGTTCCAGAAGAAAGTGGTTTATTTGGGTATTGGGCTGGCACGGCATTGTTATTCCGTATACGGGGCGAGGAGGTCAGGAGGGAACTAAGGCTTTGGGGGGACAAAACAACCAAGAACTAGAATAGGGCTGAAAAAGATATAGGGAAGAACGGGCTGAGAGAGGTCGAGGTGGAATGGACTTCGAAAGGATCTTTTAGGTAGTCTATCCTCACACTTAGCATGTCGTTTTTACTTGCCGAGGGCTTTATCTCTATCGCTTCTTGTGCTAAGAGTCCCGGTTTTTAATTAAAAGTTCTTTTCAGTTCTTAAATAGTCCCTGCTCTTGCTTCATAAGGAAGCTACGGGACTTAGGAGAAGTCAGATTTAGGGGTCTGGAAGTAATTTTGGAGACCAAGATGAATGCAGTTGATAAACTTGGAGGGCTAGGGCAGAAGTAAAGCTAGAATTGCCGTGGTTATTGAGGGTCTCTTGCCTTATTGCTTCCCAAGCATGACTCTTGTAGAATTTTTTTTATGGTATTTGTTAAGTGCTTACTATGTACCAGGCACTGAACTAAGCACTGGCCAGATAATCGATTTGGACGCAGTCCAAGGCCTACACGGGGGCTCACAGTCTTAACCCCCGATTTTACAGATGTGGTAACTGAGGCACAGGGAAGTGAAGTGACTCACCCAAGGTCAGGCGGGGTTAGAAGCGAGGACTTCCAACTCCCTGGCCTGCGTCCTTTCCGTTAGGCCACGCTGATTCTCACATGGAACGGCCTTGCCACCCTACTTAAAGCAGTTGCCTGTCCAGAACTCATTGGTCGGGCAAGAAACCCCAGCAGTTCACCTGAGCAGGCAGCCTGATCCTGTCTGTGCAATTTAGAGATGAGGGGAAAGTGAAGATTGTGGGTTGGAGAGGAGGAGACCGGGAACTCTGAAAGTATAGAGTATAGGTCTCTTACAAAGAGTTGCACATCTCATTCTCAAGAATTAAGACACTGGAAGGAGAGTAGTGGATGGGTGAGATTAGAGAAGAGAGAGAAAGATATTACCTGAATTTGTACTGTATCTGTTCCAAGAGCTTCTCAAAAGGAGGGATAGTTATGACCCCCTGAGGGACCAACCAGGATCGTGTCTGCACACAGTAAGGGCTTTCATACAACATTACTACTACTATTACTAGTACTGACTGTTTGCAGGCAGAAAGCTCGCTCACTTTGTATTTTAGCAAAGGCCACCTTGTGGATTGTGACCAGGCGACTTCTGACTAGCCGGTGAACCTCCAAATGTTCAACTAGCCTGCGTCCCCCAGTGCAGTGTCACTTTACCATCCCTAAACCAGACGGGGGAAACGGTAGCTGGGAAGAACATCTTGGATCATTCTTCCGGGCAGTAGAGGCAGCATCCCTTTATCTCCTCCAATTAGTCAGTCAGTGATATTTATTGACCGCTTTCTATGGGCACAGCCCTACATGGAGCATGTGAGGAAGTACAGTACAACAGTCAACGGACCCATTCCCTGCTCACAATTCAAGCCAGAGTTGCCATTTTAAGAGGTTTTTTGTAAGCACCAGACTGTGACGCCTGGCCCCATTATGTCTGCTGGGGGACAGAGCATGCCACTGCCTGCCTTTCTGCTCCCAGTGAATCCTGCTTGGGTTACTATATTGGCACTGAAGAGAGTTGTTCTGGAAAGGTCCTAGTGCATTCCCGGCCAGAGCATCTTGGTCTTTACATCTTTTGTATTCCACCCAGGGGAAATCCGCAAGTGGGAATATTAAGTAGATGCTCATTGTGGAACCCCTCTCCTAGTGCTCGGACAGTGGGGCACTTTGAGATGGAACCGGATTCACTTTTCTGATCAGGCTTGATTTGTTAGGGTCTCCTAGAAAGCAGCAAGATGTGGACAGTTCCGCTGTGGGGAAGGGGATGGATAAGGGAAGGGGAGGCCGTGGTGTCTGGGAGCCAAAGGGAATGAAACGATCCTTTAGTTTAGGGGAAACTGAGTAGAGGATGCCAGCCCGCCAGCCCTCCTTAGCCCTGGAAGCCACTTTCTTCAGCTCCTTGCCGAGAGAAACCAGGTACCCTCGGAACTGTTTTGCTTTTAAATGCAAACTTTTTAGAAGGTCTGGAAACTGCTCCTCTTAACCTTTTCCAGATCCACTCGAGTCCCTTCTAAGCGATAGGACTCAGGGTAGGCGGTGCGGTTTGTGGGGAGTGAAAAGCCTAAATATGTATTCTTAAGTTTTTGCTTTTAAGTTTGCTTGGTTTTTGTTTTTTTTTTGAAAGAAGTAAATGTGGCTGGAAGGCACCAGCGTAAAAACACCAAGCAGTCGAAGGGGACAAGCTGTCTCTGAGCCCAGGGGGAGTGGGGATGGAGGTCTGGGTGTGCTCTGCTGGGGTTGAACTGCCCCCACTCCGACCCCGGGAGAAGGAACGACGGTTGGCTCTAAACTGCCTCTTGCCTTCCCAGGTTTTGGGGCGCCTCCCCGAGCATGAATTCAGAATGAAGCGGCGCTTGGATGACCAGGACTCACCCGTGTACGCGTCGCAGCAGCGTCGGATCGCCGGCAGCAGCGACGCCTTCCAACACCAGCACCGGGTTCTCGCCCCCGCGCCCCCCGTGTATGAGGCCGTCTCGGAAACCATGCAGTCCGCTACGGGCATCCAGTACTCCGTCACTCCCAGCTACCAGGTACGCTGCTGTGGCCGCTGCCGTGCCCTCAGTCGGGGAGTGGCGTTTGTTAAGCGCTTACTGTGTGCCAAGCGCTGGGGGGATGCAAGGTAATCAGATTGTCTCACGTGGGGCTCAGTCTTCATCCCCATTTTACAGATGAGGTAACCGAGGCACGGAGAAGTGAAGTGACTTGCCCAAACTCACACAGCTGACAAGTGGAGGAGCCAGGATTAGACTCCGACTCCCAAGCCCGGGCACTTTCCACTGAGTTACACTGCTTCTCAAGCGTCCCGTCCTTCTAAGGGTCGGCGCTCATCACCTCTTTCTTCCTTGCCGGCAAGAGGAGAGAGGGCTTTAGCTCCTCAGGGTGCTTCTAACCCAGTTTGGGTTAGCATGAAGTATTCGAGACCGTGATTCAAAGTGCCGTTTGTCAGAAATTTAGGGCCCTGGGCTCTCAATCAGTGGTATTTTAGTGCTTACTGTGTGCAGAGCACTGTACTAAGCACTTGGGAGAGTAATAATAATAATAATAATGGCATTTATTCAGCGCTTACTATGTGCAAAGCACTCTTCTAAGTGCCGGGGAGGTTACAAGGTGATCAGGTTGTCCTACGGGGGGCTCACAGTCTTAATCCCCATTTTACTGATGAGGGAACTGAGGCACAGAGAAGTGAAGTGACTTGCCCAAAGTCACTAAGCTGACAATTGGCGGAGTCGGGATTTGAACCCATGACCTCTGACTCCAAAGCCCGTGCTCTTTCCACTGAGCCATGCTGCTTCTGTTGTACCATGCAACAGAGCTGGTAGGCACCTTTCCTGCCTACAACGACCTTTCAGTCCAAAGGATGAGCTTCTCACCCACCCCGTTATTATTTTTTTATTATTATAAATAATAATAACAAATTATTATTGGGAGCCAGAAGGACTTGACTTCTAATCCTGGCCCTGGCATTTGTCTGCTGTGTGACCTTTAGTAAATCACTTAATTTCTCTGTGCCTCAGTTCCCTCATCTGGGGCGTGGACTGTATCCAACGTAATTTTCTTCTATCTACCTCAGCACTTAGAGAAGCAGCGTGGCTCAGTGGAAAGAGCCCAGGCTTTGGAATCAGAGGTCACGGGTTCAAATCCTGGTCCCGCCAATTGTCAGCTGCGTGACTTTCGGCAAGTCACTTAACTTCTCTGTGCCTCAGTGACCTCATCTGTAAAATGGGGATTGAGACTGTGAGCCCCACGTGGGACAAGCTGATCACCTTGTAACCCCCCAGTGCTTAGAACAGTGCTTTGCACATAGTAAGCGCTTAATAAATGCCATTATTATTATTATTATTATTATTATTGTAACCCCCCAGTGCTTAGAACAGTGCTTTGCACATAGTAAGCGGTTAATAAATGCCATCATCATCACTTAGTTACTATGCTTGGCACAGAGTAAGCGCTGAAATACCATTTGAAAAGGGGGGTATTTATAAAGCGCCCACTTTGTTCAAAGATAGATGGATGCAGTTCCTGCCCTACACGGGGCTCCCAGTCTAAATATGACAAAGCTATCCCCTTTGTAATAGGATGGCTCACACTCTCTAGCCTATTCCCTAACCCATACCCCCTCTCCGCCCCCCAGAAGGGAACGGGTCTGCTAATTCCGTTGGATTGTGCTCTCCCAGGCGCTTTATACAGTGCACAGAGTAAACGCTCAATAAATATGAGCCGTGGGGGAGAATCCAGGCGCTGTAGGAGATGGGAGTGACTTTTCTCTTTTGCACCGGACTTAAAATTTGGGCCCAGTCGGTGCCGACAGGCAGGCAGGCAGGGTATGTACTGTCACAGGTCCTGCGTCTCCATTGAAATGGAAAGTTTTCCCAATGGAAAGGCCGCTGCTTTTTCCAATGGAAAAGCCGCTGCTTTTCCCAATGGAAAGGCCGCTGCTTTTCCCGCTGAGTTTATTAAGCCTCCCCTTCGCCCTGGGAAGAGACACCCCTCTGCTGGCCAGAAGCGACCCAGCCCGCATCATTCAAAGGTCTCAGAGTCCTGTTTAAATGTAATAAAAGTGTCACAATAACCCGTTGGATTTGGAAGTTTTCCTCCGTCCGTTTTACATTTTGGCAGAAAGAGACCCGGGGTACCGTTGCTCCTTGCCAACCATCCCACGGCTGAGGATTTTGGAAGGCCCCATCCATCGTGTAGGGCTTCTGTAGCCTAGTCAATAGTTATTAATAACAACAATAGTAGTAATACTAATAATAGTAGTATTCGTTAAGCACTTGACTCCTGAGCGGTATTTGGTAAGCACTTACCGCGTACATTCATTCAGTCGTATTTATCGAGGGCTTACTGTGTGCCGAGCACTGTACTAAGCGCTTGGGAAGCAGCGTGGCTCAGTGGAAAGAGCACGGGCTTTGGAGTCAGAGGTCATGGGTTCAAATCCCGGCTCCGCCAGTTGTCAGCCGTGTGAATTTGGGCCAGTCACTTCACTCTTCTGGGCCTCAGTTCCCTGATCCGTAAAATGGGGATGAAGACTGTGAGCCCCCCGTGGGACAACCTGATCACCTTGTAACCTCTCCAGCGCTTAGAACAGTGCTTTACACATAGTGTGCGCTTAATAAATGCCATCATCATTATTATTATTATTATTATGATGGTACAACAATAAACAGTGACATTCCCTGCCCACAACGAGCTTAGAGTCTGGAGGCTGGGAGATGGACATCAATACAAATAAATAAAATTACAGATTTGTACGTAAGTGCTCTGGGGCTGGGACGGGGCTGGGACGGAGCAAGTCAGGGTGATCAAAAGAGCGAGTACTGTGCTAAGCGCTGAGGTAAATCCAAGATGGTCAGGTCCCACATGGGGCTCACAGTCTGAGGAGGAAGAACAGATATTATAATTTTGGTACTTTTTAAGCCCTTGCAATGTGCCAAGCATTGTTCTAAGCACTGAAGTAGGTACAAGCTAATTCGGTTGGACACAGTACCCATCCCACATGGGGCTCACAGTCTAAGTAGGAGGGAATAGGATTTGATCCTCACTTTGCAGATGAAGGAACTGAGTTTCAGAGGAGTTAAAGGACTTACGATATAAATACGATTGATTGACATGCCCAAGGTCGTACAGCAGATAAGTGGTGGAGCCAGGACTAGAACCCAGGTCCTCCGACTCCCTGTCCTGGGCTCTTTCCATTAGGCCGTGCTGCCTTACTAATGAGGGGGTATCCTTTTTTGGTAACAGGTCGATTTCTGGGAGCAGGAAAGGACTCGGCCATTGATGCTCATAAAATGCTTCAGGACATTCCGCTAGCTGGATGAGCATTCCCCTGTTGTGGGGCATTGAAGGCGGGGAGGGATAGATGGATGAGTTTTGCAGCTGCGTCTTGGTGACTTTAATGGTGATCATAGGTGATGCGGAAGAAAAAAAGTGTTGTGGAATTTAATAGTAATAATAATTGAGGTATTTGTTGAGCCCCTACTGCGTACCAAGGTCTGTATTAAGCGCTGGTGGAGATAGGTTGGATCCAGTCCCTGTCCCAGAAGGGGTTCATAGTCCAAGGAGCAGGAAGAACAGGTGTTGAATCCCCATTCTACAGGTGAGGAAACTGAGGCTCAGAGAAGGGAAGTGACTTGTCCAAGATCCCCCGGCTGGCAAGTGGCAGCTGAGAAGCAGCGTGGCTCAGTGGAAAGAGCACGGGCTCTGGAGTCAGAGACCATGGGTTCAAATCCCGACTCCGCCAGTTGTCAGCTGTGTGACTGTGGGCAAGTCACTTCACTTCTCGTGGCCTCAGTTACCTCATCTGTAAAATAGGGATTAAGACTGTGAGCCCCCCGTGGGGCAACCTGATCACTTTGTAACCTCCCCAGCGCTTAGAACAGTGCTTTGCACATAGCGCTTAATAAATGCCATTATTATTAAGTGGTGGAGCTGAGACGAGAACCCAGGTCTCCCGATTCCCAGGCCTGTGCCCTCTTCACTGGGCCAGCCTTCTTCTCCTGTATTTGCCGAAATGGAAGGGGGAAAGAAAAGACGCGTTTTCTTCATTAATACTTGATGAGCGGTACAAGAAAAGGGTGCGTCGGTTACTGCTGCGTAGATGGGGTTGGGGTGGGGGGCAGTGGTCCTGGGGTCAGAGGTATTTTTGTAGATTGACCTCTTGGGCGTGCGGTTGGGAAAGAAACCTCCCATCAGGTGCTCAGAGTTCTGAAGTTGGCCGTTGGTGTCCTCTCCCTCCTAGGTGTCCGCCGTACCCCAGGGTTCAGGGAGTCACGGGCCCACCATCGCAGCGGTTCACAGCGGCCATCACCACCCAACCCCGGTCCAGCCTCACGGAGGACAGGTGGTTCCAAGCCACGCTCACTCGACCCCACCGGCAGCACCAGTGCAGGGGCAGCAGCAGTTCCAGAGGCTTAAGGTAACCGGCTAGGCTTCGGGCCTCGCGAACGGGTGCCGTACAAAGCGGAGAAGTGCGTCGGACGGTGGACGTTGCCAGGCTGTGGATCTCGGATTCTCCTCCCCCCTTCCCATCCTCTCTCTCTCCCCCTCCTCCTCCCCTGCAGCGTAGGAACCGGGCACCCCTAGGTTCAGTCAGGTCCAGAGGCTGTGACCCGCCATTCCCAGGAGATATGGGATGATTAATAGCGCTTCCTCATGCAGATGTTGAGATCCAGGCCTTCTCAGTCCATTCATGGAGTTTACTGAGCGCTCACACTTGGGGAAACGTGACGTGATAGGGTTGCTACATATTCTGCCACCTAGAATTACCATTTGGTGTCCGACCTCCAGGCATAGGTAGTTGCAGGGGAAAACATGGGTAGGTATTTTGGGGAATGTGTCCTGGACTCGGCAGTAAGGGGAGGAACACTTCAGTGGAGGGCGGCTTAAAAGCGTTTTGTTCATCTTTGCAAATAAAATACTTCCAATGGGAATTAGAGGCAAATCAACCGGTTACCATCTTCCTGCGTCTGCTGTTCCTTTTGATTTACTGAAAGTATTAATTAGAGCATTTGCAGTGGCGACACTTTATCCTGGTTGTGAAAATCTTTTCATTGTAGCCCAATTTGGCTCACTTATTAAAACTTTCCTTAAGGCTGACATTTTCCACGTTCTCCAGTAATTATGAAGCGCCAACAGAATGCTGTGGGCCTTGCCGAGAACCTCACTCTAATATTATCTTGTAATCGTATTACTCTTTTTTTCTCGCTTCTGAGCCTGAATAGCTCAACTGGCTGGAATCAAAAGTTCACTTGTAGTGAAGCACGTGGCCCCTTTTGGGGACTCCTTAGGGGAAAAGACACTAGTGACAGCACATCTCTTATGCGGATACAGTGGAGATGCTTCACCCTCCTCAACTTCACCCTTCAGAACTGCACCGTCCATCCATAAGGCCTCTGGGGAGAATCAATCGGTGGTATTTATTTAGCGCCTGCCGTGTGCCGAGTCCTGCACTGGGTGCTGGGAGAAAGCAACAATACAGAAGAGTTTGGTGGCATGTTCCCCGTCCACCAGGAACTCGCAGAAGTTGGCTTTCTCTTCGCCCGTTCTCGATTCTTCCCGTTCCACGATGATTGCGTTGGGTCGTTTGCTTCCAAACTAGGGGCTTTTACACCCCATTTTCCTCCGTTCAGACCAGGTTGTAGTGAACGTGAGTCAGGTGGCCACTGGAGTACGTTTCCTCTTCTCCATGCCGGTTAAAAGTAGCATATCTGCCCTGAAGTGTGTGCAGAATTAGGCGGAGCCTTTAGGGGTGTTTTCTTTGCGGGGGAAATGGAAGGATTTAAGCACATTTCTTGAAGGGCACACGTAAAATGTGATGAAAATCTCTCCCACTTATTGATCTTTTTTTCAGCCAGGATTCTTCTGGGGCATTTCCCCCATCCCCTTCCGCCATCCGGGAGATGGTGCTAAAATAAAGGAGGGTAGGATGAGTGCATGAATGTTGCTCGAAGGAACTTAACATCGTAATTGTTTTTTGTCTTCCTATCCTTGCTGCTATCACAGAGGAGCTGGCAGTACTTTTAAAAGGAAATAGAAGCTGTAGACCCTCCATCTGATCATTACAAGGTACCCTGGAGACGGCTCAGAAATAGCCGCACAATAAATTTAAGTGTTTGGCGTTTTAATTGGAACTGGGACAAAAGGAAACGGGTGATTGCTAGCTAGGTCAGAGGATGTCCAAGGCTGGAATTAGACCTACAGTTTCTCATTCTCAGGGCTGAACTCAGAGTAGAATATGGTCCCCAAGCCCAGCTACTTGTTAAAAACATCTTTCTTAACAAGAAGGGAATAGATTGACTTGCCGTGCCTCTTAACATCATCGAAGTGACCTAACCCTCATCTGGTATTATTTTGCTACCTTAGAATTCTCTTGTGCTGTTCCAGGAGTCGATGATGTCTGTGTTGCTCTTTGTCCCTCTTGCAGATTAGTAAAATGAGACGGGTTGACTGACACTTGGGCTTCTGTAGTATTTATGTGCCGAGTGCCCTCGCCCAGGCATATTCAGGAAGTTGGTTTTTCCATCAGCAAGGTGCGTCACCAGAACCCCAGACACCTGAACAGCCTTCCGACCCACTAGCTCATAAAATCATCAGCCTTTCCAGAGTTGACCAGATCTTCCTGTGTTTAGGGAGCACATTATTCAGCTGAGAGCCTCTTCCAAGAAATCTGAAGGTGGCAGGAACTAAATTAGTCAAATCAAAGAACATCTGTTCTTTGCCCATCAGGAATTTCTAGAGGCGAGTGAGCAGAAACGAGCATCTAATGGTGCTTTGGAATAGAAGGGTTATGGCTCCATCAGTCTGTGGCCAGGGATGAAGTTTTTCCCAGAAGGGCGTCTTGTTTTCTTGTCTCTCCTGGCCCAGGAGTGTGCAGAAGAATCAGAGGAGAGGATCTCGGGACTCGATATTACTATAATTATGCGCTTACTCTGTGTCGAGCACTGTTCTAAGTGCTGGGGTAGACTGTCAACTCATAGTGGGAAGGGAATGTGTCGGTTTATTGTTAGTGCTTAGTACAGTACTTTGCACACAGTAAGCGCCTCAAGAAGTGGGATTGAATGACTGAATGAAGTTTATCAGGTTGGTTGGGGTCCCTGTCCCATGTGAGGCTCACAGTGGAATGGGGAGGGAGAACAGGAATTAGCCATCTAATCCATTCCTCTGCTTCTAGGCATCATTTCTCCCAAATCACCCTAAGATGGGAATCTACAGAATCCTTTTTCTACAGATTTCCCGAGCAGGACAGTTGGGCACCCGTTATTGAGTTGTCAGCCCTCACTTCCAGGGCATTTTTTCTCCTTCATGCTTCGATTTAAATCCGTTTTCTGCTCTTGCCTCAGTTGAGGTGGAGGATTAGCTGGGCCCACCCAGTTGCCATACCCAGAGACACGTGTCAAAGTTTCCTTGGGCCTGCTCTTCTACTGACTGACTAATGGCAGTCCCTCGAGCTTGTCTCCGAGGGCCTCTTCGGGATTGTCTTGAGAGTCTCTCTCGGGCTCCGGAGCGCTTTGAAGTTTTAGGGCCCAAAAACCCGAACCCAGGACTCGGGAAGGGCTCTGACCAGGGTCGCGTGCAATGGGCAGTCGATCACGTACTGCTCTCCTACTTGTGTCATTTTTATAACTGGCAGTGTGCTGGATTCCTGGGAGCCCTGTGTGCTTTCACTCCGAGTTCAAATCTTGCATTTATACAGATCCTTTGAATCCCTCCAGTTGGGCCCATCACTCTGAAGTTTCTTCTTGCCTTCCGAGTGGCGGGCCTTTGGTAGGGCCGGCCTCAATGTGAATTGAGCCACTTTCAGTTTCTTAAGGTAAAGGATCCAGAAATCACTGGTTATCATACCAGTCGGAAAGGGAACCTGTGAGGAAATAGTCATGGTTCAGGTCAAAAATATTTCTGTGTGTTTCCTTTTTTTCAGGCCCGAGCCGGCCACGAATGTCGGTCTCCTCCTTCATTATTATTGGGCGTGGAGCTGTTTGGCTGAAGTTCCTAATGCCGTGTTGGTTTCTACCTCCATTTCTTTTCCTAGGTTTACGTACGCCCACATCCACGTTGGTTTGCAGAGGCAGATTTCTCTCTCACGTTGCTTGCCTTGTGTTAACTGTGAGCTTGACCATTGCTCTAGGTGGAGGATGCCCTGTCTTACCTTGACCAGGTGAAGCTCCAGTTTGGGAGTCAGCCTCAAGTGTATAACGATTTTTTGGACATCATGAAGGAATTTAAATCACAGAGGTAAGAAGTTCTCACAGTCTTTTCTCCTGCCCTGCGTGGTTGTGTTTTTGTGAGACGGGGGAGGTAGGGAGAAAGGGTGGGGGGAGGGAGAAGCACCTTCCCCTGTATCACAGCCAAGTTTGACGCCCCCTTGAAACCAAGATTCCCCCCAGGCTCGGTATATATCGAAGGAGGGAAGTACCGTTGGTGGGTCCAGGTGGTTTGAATCCGGATTGATTTCCCACACTTTGTCATTTAGGTGCAGTTCACAAGTAATTCACTTGGGCTGCGTAGACAGCATGGCCATAAACGGGAAGCGGCGTGGCCTAGTGGGAAGAGCACTGGCTTGGGAGTCCGCGGACCTGGGTTCCAATCCCGGCTCTGCCGCTTGCCGGCTGTGTGACTTTGGGCAAGTCTCTTCTCGGTGCCTCCGTTTCCTCTCTGTAAAACGGGGACTAAACACCTTAGGCTGGGAACCCCACAGGGGACAGGGACGGTGTCTGACCAGATTATCGTATATCTACCCTGGTGCTTAGCACAGTGCTTGACATGTAGTAAGCACTTAACGGATACCAAGATCAGCGCTTAGAACAGTGCTCGGCACGCGGCAAGCGCTTAACAAATACCATTATTATTATCATTACTGGTCCTAGAAGCAAGTTGGGGCCTTCAGGGTTAGTCTTGCTTAGAAAAGGGGGTTTCTCATGCTCTAGCTTGTGTGTCCTGACTTTGGCTGATTCTCTGGAGTCACGTACCTCAAAAGTTATGATCAGGATTCCTTGAATCAAGCCCTCATTTAGTCTTCACTTGATTCCTGGAAGGTATTTGGCCAAGAGCTATTATGCATGGGGAAATGTGTATCCCTTATTTGGTTTTTTTTTCTTCTGGTAATTTCCCTCCCACGAGTCCTAGGTAGAAATGTAAAAGTTGTATTGTCTCTTTTGTGGTGTAAAAAAAAACAACAAAAACTGACATCAGCAGCAGGTGGCAAGGGACTCCGCCACTTGCCTGAGGTGTGACCTTGGACAAGTCACTTAACTTCTCTGTGCTTCAGTTCCCTCATCTGTAAAATGAGGTCTGAGCGCCTATGGGGAATGGACTATGTCCAACATGATTGTCTTGTGTCTATCCCAGCGCTTATTACAGTGCCTGGAACACAGTGAGCGCTTAACAAGTACCAGAAAAAATAGAGGGTTGGTGATGGGGACGGTGAGGGGGACAGTTCGGGCTCGGGTCTGTGGTAAACGTGTCACTCTTCTTTCGTGTGTCTGTGTCCCCTTCAGCATCGACACTCCGGGAGTGATCAGTCGCGTGTCCCAACTGTTCAAGGGGCATCCCGACCTGATCATGGGCTTCAACACCTTCTTGCCCCCCGGCTACAAGATTGAGGTGCAGACGAACGACATGGTGAACGTGACGACGCCGGGCCAGGTTCACCAGATCCCCACCCACGGGCTCCAGCCCCAGCCCCCGGCCCAGCCCCCGCATCCATCCCAGCCTCCTCAGCAGTCCACCCCCACCCCAGCCCAGCCAGCACCGCAGCCGACACCCGCCAAGGTCAGCAAGGTAAAAAAAACAGACAGAGAAAAAACCAGCCCGTGGAAGTGGCCGTTCTCTGTGGTGGTGGCGGGACGACACGTCCGTCTGGGACGCTCTGTCCTCGGTTCCCTTGGTGAAGTGCTCACCCGGGTAAGTCAGGCCCCAAACGAGGCCAGAGCGGTTTCGTTCCTTCAGGGAGCTGCCCCTTTTATGAGGGCTCGATCCGAGGTTCTCTTCTGGTGTCTGTCAGTTGTTTTTATTGAGCGCTTACTGTGTGCAGAGCACTATACTAGGCTCTTGGGAGAATACAATATAACAATAAACAGACACATTCCCTGCCCACAACGAGCTTAGTCTAGAGGGGGAGACAGACACGAATGGGTAGGAACGTCTTGAAGATGACACCAGTCCCTGCTGAGAGGATTTCTTCTCCCGAGGATCCGCTTCTTGTACGTCCCGGAATCGTAGGTCATGAGACGCAGCACGGCCTAGCGGGTAGAGCCGGGGACCTGGGTTCGAATGCCGGCTCCATCACCTGTCTGCTGGATGCCCTCGGGCGAGTCACTTCACTTTTCTAGGCCTTTTTTCCCCCCCCTTATCTGTAAAATGGGGGTCCAGTATCTGTTCTCCCTTCACCTTAGACTTTGACCCTCATGTGATCAGGGACTGGGATTGACCCGATTTAGCTTGTTTCTACCCCAGCGCTTAGAACGGTACTGGACACATAGCGCTCAACAGACACTGTAATCATCATCGGAGCTGTGACTCTGTGTTCATTTAGCGAGGCGGCATCGCTCTGGCTGATGCTCGTAGCTGGCGGTCAGGTTGTCGTACACACATTAAACGGCTACAAGTGTGGTGAGGGCATTTTGTGGGGAGGCGTCCAACAGTTCAGATTAATCAAAGCCGATGCCACGGATGAAGTGGCTTGGTGGTGGTCTTGGGTTTAAAAAGGTTTTTTAAAAACCTTTGTCTGGGATCTCCTGTCCCAACTTTCATAAAACTGGGGAGATTTCGCGGGTGGAGGGACATCAAATATATAGATTAAAAATGGGACCGTGTCCCCCTCTTCTGTCCTCATCTCTCTTCCCAACAAGCCTGTGGCGGAAAAAGAGAACTTTCCCAGCCCCCTCAGTGTGCCTGTCCTGTTGCGATTTGGGGGTGTGGTGGCGGGGGGCAGGGGGTGTGCAATGGAAACATGAGTCTCCCCACAAGAGACTCAGGTCAAACTCGAGTTTTCTAGTCTATCTGATAAGGGAATGATGACGGATGCGGCTTTACCCGGGATGAGAATCCCCCTCCGGAAACGGGAGCGGATTCGGTCAAACGGACCGCGATACCCGTTTCCGAGGGAAACGTCGACTGTCGTCTTTGCAGCCCTCCCAGCTCCAGGCCCACGCGCCCACCAGCCAGCAGAGTCCCGGGATCCCACCCTACGCATCGCCGCGATCGCCACCCGTCCAGCCTCACACCCCCGTGACGATCTCCCTGGGAACGGCCCCGTCCTTGCAGAACAATCAGCCGGTGGAGTTCAACCACGCCATCAACTACGTGAACAAGATCAAGAACCGGTTCCAGGGCCAGCCGGACATCTACAAAGCGTTCCTGGAGATTTTGCACACCTATCAGGTGAGCCGTCAGCCCCAGGAGCCCACTGCGGCACTAGCCCCGCTGGGCCCTGTCTGAGGGACTCTGTCACCTGATGGGCCACCAGGCCTCCGCCTTCTGAAAGTTCTTTGGAAGTTGATGGTTCCGATGGAGTGAGAGGATTGAGGGTGAATAGCAGATGCTTAGAGAGGTGATTTTTACAGTGCGGTTAAATTTGGGTGGGAGGAATTTCCTCACTGTCTGGATTATGGTCAGTCGACTGATTCGTCAATTGGTGGTATTTATTAAGCGCTTACCGTCTGCATAGCACTGTACTGAGTGCCTGGGGAAATATAGTACAGGAGAGTGGACCCTATCCCTGCCTGGGAGAAGCTTTCACTTTAAAGGGGCCCCCCTTCTCTCCTCCCCATCCTCCGTGTTGAGTGACCTCCCTAGTTCTGTAGGGGGGCTAAGAGCCACTATCCCCTGCTCCCTTTTATTGACCAAAAACCCGGCAGTGGAGACAGAAGCTAAGAACGCAAACTTTCCTCTTCTGAGCGGTCAGCTTATGTGGCTTGACAGAGCTTCCTGCTGATGCCTGGTAATAGGAGTGGAAGCAGCAGTGGTAATTGAGCCTCTTCTCGGTGCCACACACTGAACTGTGGCAGTGGGATGGGGGTGGGCACCGTTGGAGTCAGTCGTTGATTTTTTTTTTTTTTTACCCCACCCCTCCAAAACTGACCTTCCTCTTCTTCCGACAGAAAGAACAACGGAATGCCAAGGAAGCAGGAGGAAACTACACCCCAGCATTGACCGAGCAAGAGGTGTATGCCCAAGTAGCTCGCCTCTTTAAGAACCAGGAAGATCTGCTCTCTGAGTTTGGGCAGTTCCTGCCAGATGCCAACAGCTCGGTGGTAAGTTTTCATTCCGCCATTCCACCACGGCAGAACCGCTTGTAGTTGTCAAGTTGGAGGT
Source organism: Tachyglossus aculeatus (assembly GCF_015852505.1). Classification (NCBI taxonomy): domain Eukaryota; kingdom Metazoa; phylum Chordata; class Mammalia; order Monotremata; family Tachyglossidae; genus Tachyglossus; species Tachyglossus aculeatus. The sequence continues at coordinate 14,971,220 of NC_052091.1, forward strand.
GTAAGAGACCTGGGATCGGGAGGGGAATTACCCGAGGGAAGCAGCGTGGCCTGGGAGTTGGAAGACCTGGGTTTTAACCCTGGCTCTGCCTCTCATCTGCTGTGTGACCGTGGGCAACTTACTTCTTCTCTGTGCCTCAGTTTCCTCACCTGTAGAATGGGGATTAAGACTGTGAGTCCCATATGGGACAGGGACTGTGTCCAACATGATTAGCTTGTATCTACTCCAACGCTTTATGCATTGCCTGGCACGTAGTAAACGCTTAAACAAGTACCACAAAATACAAATTCTTCATTTATCAGGCCAAATGGGGTGGAAGGTCCATCTACTTGTGGCGGGGGGGGGGAGAAAATCGACGGGTCTGTTTTATTTCGGTTGTTGTGAGTCTGTCTTCTCTTGCGTGGACTATCTAGCGAGTCACTCCCCGGCCCCGATTTGAGGTCCCTAATGGTAGCTGCTCTTTTTCGATCAGTTACTGAGCAAGACGACGGCGGAGAAAGTTGAGTCCGTGCGCAACGACCACGGGGGCACAGTGAAGAAGCCCCAGCTGAACAACAAGCAGCAGAGGCCCAACCAGAACGGCTGCCAGATCCGTCGCCACTCGGGACCCGGAACGACTCCGCCCGTGAAGGTGAGGCGTCTGACTGCTTGAGGTGGGGTCCCCAGGCCCCTCTCCGAGTCCGGGCCCAGGCCGGGGGTGCAGACAGGAAGATGCGAGAATTAGAGAGCGCACGGGTTCCGTTCTGCCGCAGCCTGTGTTTCTAGTCCGTGTTTGGGCTCAAAAGGGACTTGGGAATTCCGAAAACGCGCTGCCGCGTAATGGAAGGAACCTGCGCTGCCCATGGGGTCGGAATGAGGGCCTGTTAACTACGGGCGAGTTTTCCTGAAAGCCGGGCTTCAGAAGTGGCAGGCCTCAGGTTCCAGGGGGGAACCGGCTGGGTGTAGTTCCCGGGCTGACCCAGAGATCGTCGGAAAATCTATAGGAACCCAACTCAACGGCGGTATTTTCCGCCTGCGGATTTTAAGGGCTGAACCGAGCGTGAGGGCAGCGCACTCCACCCCGGTCTTTGGGAGGTTGTGTCTCTGTCCTCATACGTGGCGGAAACTCTCTCTTTGGTTGACGGTGATGGTCTCCCCGCAGAGAAAGAAGAAAGAGCTTCCCTCCCTTGAATACACTGCAGCCGTAAGGGCCCCCAGAATGATGTCCTTTTGGGAATATTATTGTATTGAGTCACAAAATGGAATCTCCATGGGAGGAGCAGAGGTATCTGTGTGGACTGTGGTGACACCGGTTCTAGAGGCGTTAGCGGCTCATTTTTTCAAGGAGGGTCAGGTCCGGGGAGCCAAGTGGCGGTAACGAAATGAGTTGTTCCACAAATCAGGGCCGACACTTTGGTCGTTGCTCAGGCTTTTCCCAAATTAAGGATCATTCATTTATGGCTCCTTTAATGGTTTCAGATTCAACAGCCAAGGCCAGCCCTTTGGTGGCCTGCATTTTGGCATTGGGCTGATCATTATGGCTTTGTGGATCTGGATTTCCCAGAGAGTGTGTTTTAGTGTGTTTAACTTTTGACTCAACAGGCCTCTTATTTAATGTATATACTATATATAGTAAATGCTTAAAAATAATTATATTTAAGTACTTTGTGTCAAACACTGCTCTAAGCCCTGGGGTAAATTCAAGTTAATCAGGTTAAACATAGTCCTTGTCCCTTCTGAGGCTCACAATCGAAGTCATTCCTCTGGAATTACCCTCCCCCAGTGTCTTCTGCCTTCAGCAGGAAAAGTCTATCGTAAGGACCCTGGGGTACTTTCCCAGAGTACAGTCTGGGAAGTCCTGGAGTGGAGAGCCAGGTGTTGGCACTGGTCTGTTACCTTTGACCGCCGACTTAAACCTCGTTTGATGTTTCCAGCGCAGTTACAGGACGCGGGGCCAGTCACTTTGGTGTTTGTGCGTCCCCCTGGGAGTGTAAAGACAGCCATGGTGGTCCTCCCTTCTGGCTTTCTTCCCAAAGAGCTGCTATTTACCTGCACCGTAAAGGCTTGGGTCGTGTGCCCAAGACTTTCAGGTCAGGTTGGCTCAGCATTTTGTTCCAAAGGACGTCTGCATAAAAGCAATCTGTAATGTTTGTCTCCCCCTCTAGACTGTAAGCTCACTGTGGGCAGGGAACATGTCTGCCAACTCTATTGTATTCTACTCTCCCTAGCTCTCTGAACATAGTAAGCACTCAATAAATACCAATGATGAGGATGATGATGATGGTGTGATCAGAGGAAGCGTCTGGAGGGCAGGTCGGTTCTTCTCGTTTCCTCCGTCTGCTACTTGGCTGAGATTCACTGGGTGGTCACTTTCCAACCCCCAGAAGAATTCTGGACGAAACACCATCTGACGAGCCAACACGTTTGCCCCCCCTTGACAAATAGCCTCCTCACTGATCTGTTTGAAGGAATCGCGTTGCCAGAGCCCAGAAGGCCCTACTTGGGGGCCTCGGCAAGCCAATTTAAAGGCCCGAGTATTTAAAGTGCCGTCTTTGTCATCAGTGCCGGCCAAAGCACGGCAGAGAAGGTTCCCAAAACACCTCGGTGGTGGAAAGGAAGGAAACCAAGAAGCCCCTAAACTGGGTCGGTGGACCCACGGACACACTAAAGTATGGATTGAGGCAGAGGATGCGGGCGAATTCTGGTCTTCCGCTTATATCTGCCCTCTGGTGATCGGTGAAGTGAAATCTGCGGCGGGTCTCGTCGGTCTCTTACTGATCTGTGTGTTTGTTTCCGTTTCCCTCCTTTGCAGAAGAAACCTAAACTGCTTGGCTTAAAGGACCAGTCCCTGGCTGAAGCCAGCAAGCATGGCGTGGGGACGGAGTCCCTGTTCTTCGAGAAGGTGAGAGACGAGCAGCAGCGGGTTGCCTGGGCATTCCCCTCTGTCTCAGCATTAGCTTGTTTCAACAGTGCCCCTGATGAAAGCGCCTAAATGTCTCCCTGCCTTCTACAGTAAAGCCCCAAATGCCCAAGCGGGCTTCTAGATGCCCTCACCATTTTAACACCGTTCCCTTTTAAAAGGCGGCCAGGGGCAGGCCTCTCTAAAGAATGTGACTCGAGAGCCACGGACACCAAGTCACGGCCCATTGTTCCTTGAAACTGCCGCACGTCTAGCTTCTGCTTGTTAAAGGAACTGTGGGAGGAGCGTTCATTAGAAATACCTCCATGTGATCCCGGGATACGTTGGGCATTCCCCACTGGAAATTTGACAGGCTAATTATCATTTCAGTGTCTGCATCAGGTGTACTGGGGCTTCATGATGCCGTATAATCCCATAATTGCCCTGATGCTTAACCTGAGGCAAGATGACTTATTTTGGGGTTCAGGTGTGCCACATTGGTCTGGGGTGAGGGAGGTGGTGGGGGATTGGGACAATGGGCCCGAGTGAATCAGCTGCAGGTCTACCTCGCTGATGATGAAGGCATTCCCAACCAGCGATCCTGAGGGGGAAAGAAGTGCTTTTTGGGAGCTGTGGTGGTGTGGAGTGCCATGACTTCCACAGGCCCTGTCCCGAGCTGGATGCCTCTCCCTTTGCAGCTTATCTGAGCAGGGGGCGGCTACCCGGGTGATTAGCAGGGCCGTTCTCATCGGGTTCGGTGGCGGCTGCTTGACTTTAACTGTCAGACCAGCTCTGATGGAGACAGTTCTGGGTTAACCGAGTATTACTTCTGTAGTCCCTCCCCGGAGGGTGGACGACTCAATGACTTGGGGGTCAGTTGCTTGCCGGGCCCCCGAAAGACAAGCCGGTGGGCTCGCCTTCCTTCCGGTTCCTGGCTCTGGGAAGAACCCGGAGCTGCCGTTGCTTCCTCGGGTGGTATTTGGTCCTCGCTCAGTCAATTTCTCTCTGCCCCACCCTTAACCATTTGCTCCTCTCCTGATATCTCTGTCAGGTGCGCAAGGCTCTTCGGAGCTCAGAAGCATATGAGAATTTCCTCCGCTGCCTGGTTATTTTTAACCAGGAGGTGATCTCCAGGGCAGAGCTCGTCCAGCTAGTTTCTCCATTCCTGGGGTAAGTGGAGAAAGAGGGCAAGTCCACAGCCTAAGGGGGCAATAGGGTCTCTATGTTTGGGGTGAGAGTGGGCAAAGAAATGGAAAAGTTTAACATACTTACTGTGGTTTTGAGGGAGGTTATCCTCTACACCGCCTGGCCGTTGAGCTTGCTGACCTAGCGGGGCATTCGGCCACCCGTGAGGAGCCGGGACGCTGGGTTTTCATGATCCAGGGTCTTCACAGAGAGAAGGAGAACACACCTGAGCCGGGCCTCTTCCTGATGATAATAATTGTGGCATTAAGTGCTTACTGTGTTGGCGCACTTTTCTACGCACATGTAGATGCAAGACAGGTCAGACACAGTCCCTCTCCCTCATGGGCTGGCAGTCTAAGCAGGAGGGAGAACAGGTATTGAACTGAGGCCCAGAGAAGTTAAGTGACTTTCCCAAGATCACACAGCAGGCAGATGGCAGAGCTGGGATTAGAACCCAGGTTCTGTGACTCCCGGGCCTGGGCTCTTTCCACTAAGCCAGGAAAGCAGATGTTTTCTGTGTCAAATTCCTTCCAAGATGCATGTTCCCTCCCATATTGCACTTGAGAATGAGCCCCCTAAACCCTTAAGTGTTCACCCTGCAACTCACTGCTCTTCTGCTCCTAGTCGAGGACTCAGTCGCCTCCCCTGCCTGTAATTTATTTTAATTTCTGCCTCCCTCACTACACTGTTAGCTCCATGAGGGTGGGGGGATTGGGTCTGCTTACGCTTTTGTACCCTCCCAAATACATGATACGATGCCCAGCACTTGGGAAACTTTTGTTACCATCGACTGAGTGCAGCTCAGCTCAGTTCTCTGATATCTCAAGGGTCGTGTTCTTGGAGAGCTTCACCTGAAGTAAAACTCAAGTGACAGGATATGCGCTTTGACTGGTGTCCCTTGCGGCTCTCGTCGCCTCTTCCGACACGGAATGACATCCCAGTCCCGTACACGCACATTGTCAGAAGAGTACTTTTGAATTCCCCTACCACGTTCTACCCACAGGGCATCATGGAAAGTGGTGCTGTGGAAGAACTGAGCATACTGGGGCTTTTGGACCTATTTCCTGAGCACCTACTGATGATGATGATGGTGGCATTTGTTAAGCACTTACTCTCTGCAAAGCACTGTTCTAAGCTCTGGGGCAGGGACCGTGACCAACCTGATTATCTTGCATTTACCTCGGTATTTAGAACAGGGCTTAGTCCCCAAATGTCATTTAATGAAGAAACAAAAAAATAAACCCGCTATCAGCCTGCCCACTTGATGGACAGAGAGCCCCGGGGTTTACCAGGTCCCAATTCCGTCCCCACTGAGGTGGGCAAGGGGGAATATTGTATGGTCACGGGGTTGTCTCTGAGCAGGAAATAAGGTGCAGAGGGCAGGGCTGAGAAGCCTGAACCGTGGGCAGCAGCGTCATAAGCAGGTGGGCTTCCCAACACTCTCAGGAATCGTGCAGCCCTCCCCCAGTGCATGGCTTCATCAGATGCCTTCCGATCCTTCCAGGCTGGGTCGACAACGGACCCTGCAAACACGCTGTCATCATGTAGCTAAGTCCTCTCTTTCTGGTACCTTTTAAATGTGGTTCCCATCGAGGTTTTGCAGCCGGACCGTAGGCGGCCCCGTGATTTAGCCAAGGCGTATTCATAACCGTGCCCTTTAGGGCCGAACGGCCTTGCCCCGTGAGAGGCTGTGCTCGTATCAGATGAAGATCTGTAAGTTAAGTTGCCTGGCGTACTTCTTTGCCACTGGGCCTTAATGCAGGGAAAAAGAGTGCAAAGCAGTAGGTACTTAACCTCTTTTTTCTCCCGTGGGAGCAGAAGAATGTCCTGTTGCTCAGTTCCAGCTCCCCTTCCTTTGCTTTTGCTTGCCTATGAGAGTGCAGAGCATATGTAATGGAGCAGGGGGATTGTCTGACCTGCCTAGGAGGGCTCATGGGTCATTAGGAAGAAGTCAGGAAGGGTGCTTTGGGAGAGCACACTACTTTGGGCACAGACAACAGCCAGGGGCTGGTTTAGACCCCTTCATATGCAACAGACCATAACTCTCCCCTCCTTCAAAGCCCAATTAAAATCACATCTCCTCCAAGAGGCCTTCCCTGATTAAGACAGCTTTTCCCCTACCCCCTTCCCTTCTGCGCTGACTAGGCACTTGGGTATTTATCTTTTAAGTACTTGATGTTCATTCCACCCTCAGCCCCAAAGCACTTACATCCATATTCATAATTTACCTTAACGTCTGTCTCTCCCCGTAGATTCAAAGTTCACTGTGGGCAGGGATTGTGTTTGCCAACTCTGTTACAGTGTACTCTCCAACGGCTTAGAACAGTGCTGTGCACACAGGAAGCGCTCAAATGGGATTGATTCATTGAGTGACATGAAGGGAGTTCACGCTGTCACCTGGAGGGTTTTGAAATCAGAAATTTAATTCTCAGAACCAATTTCTTCTTGGGGATGCTTCCTAGAGGGAAGTAGTTCCAGGGGGAAATGCCCCAGAATTGAGCTTAAATTCCAAAACTGACAGTTATTCTCCTCCCCACCTCTTCCCCACTGCTCCCTGCTGCCGGGTGGCCGTGATTTTGTCAAGGATTCCCTAAACTCTGTCATGTCAGTCTCACTGGGAGAACTGAATCGTAATCCAGGCGCTACCGAGGCTGTCTTGGGATGCAAGGCACCCTGCTTCTGATCCCTTACCTGTCTTTCTGATTTGCTCCTTCAGGAAATTCCCTGAATTGTTCACTTGGTTTAAAAATTTTCTGGGCTATAAGGAGTCTGTCCATATGGAGACATTTCCCAAGGAACGGGCCACGGAGGGTATTGCTATGGAGATCGACTACGCCTCCTGCAAAAGATTGGGCTCCAGCTACCGAGCCTTGCCCAAAAGCTACCAGCAGCCCAAGTGCACTGGACGGACTCCACTGTGTAAGGAGGTAAGTTGTGCCTCTCTGCCTCTGTGCCTGTCTCCCTCAGCTTCCCGTCGTTAACAGACGAAGGGAACAGACGGCTGTTTTACGAAAGAGTCAGAGGGGCGTGCTAGAAATGGATCGCCCAATCTGAAAATTCGGGAACTCTTTCTTAGGAAACTTGGAAAGCTCTATGTGAAATTCTAGCTGTTCTTGACCCTCCCTTGGGTCAGTAGCCTCTAGCAGCACTTACGTGTTATAAGACAATAAGTGGCCCAGAGCGAAGGGAGCCAGATGATCATTTCCCTTTAAAAAGAACCAGCCACTTGAATCTGTAGCATGTGGTGTTTCTGCAACAATAGTAATGATCCCACTGGCTATCCTGAACATGCAAGACCTCTTCTGTTTCCAGGTAAAGTGGCACAGGTAATTAAAGGGTCTGTAGTTTATATTAGTGGGAAAGGGTGGGTCTGTTTCTAATGCTAGTTGTAGAATTCCAGTTCTTACAATGTATATTCCAAAATGGCTTGAGTGGGTTGAATTTGGTACAGAGTAGCTTAGGGCTGAAAGGAAAGCACTCAAGTGACTAAAAAAATCAGTATTACTTTGGCTTAGACCTGAGTAACCTAGTAGTCGTGTGGTACTTCAGCCAACAGTTTTTCCATCTTAACCTTTTCCTTTGGAATTCCAAGGTTTTAAATGATACCTGGGTCTCCTTCCCTTCCTGGTCTGAGGACTCCACCTTCGTCAGCTCCAAGAAGACGCAGTACGAAGAGCACATCTACAGATGCGAAGATGAGCGCTTCGAGGTACCAGCCTACTCGGAGCCCTGCGGGGCTCAGCCTTCAGTAGATAGGGTCGTGGGAAGCGGTGTCTTGCCAATGGAGATGGGCTTAAATATACCCCGGGACTGATCGATTCATGATCCCAAGGGTAGTTAGAGAAGCAGCGTGTTCTAGCGGGTAGAGCACGGGGCTGGAAGACAGAAGGACCTGGGTTCTAATCCCAGCTCCCTCACTTGTCCACTGTGTGACCCTGGGCAAGCCACTTCATTCACCTCTCTGTGCCTCAGTTACCCCATCTGTAAAATGGGGATTAAGACTGTGAGCCTCATGTGGGACTCTGTCCGACCCGATTTGCTGGTATCCATCGCAGTACTTTATACAGTGTCCGGCACATAGCGCTTAACAAATACCATTATTATTATTACTGTTATTTGAGGTCCATGGGTTCTTTTTTTTTTTGTTCCTAGCTAAAAGCAAAAATGGGTTAACCATTTTTTCATTTAAAGCCAAAATCTGCCAAGGCTGATTCTCCTCTCCGTGACACTTATACCGGAATCTACGTGTCCCTGTGAATTAGCCGATTTGTGGGTAGCTTTTTGCCTGGGCTTTTTCTCTCCCCCCTGGGTAAGCGATCCGTGGGGGTTGCCTGATGGAGAGATGCTAAATGAAGTTGCTCACCGACTGGCTCGTTTCCAAGTAAACGTACTAGTCTATTGGTTAACTGGCCCAAAGTGATGGCTTGTGTGGGCTAAAGTCCCCGAGTCCAGGTTCCAGTGATGCAGTGAGGTTGGAGGCCCAAGGGGAGCAACCCAATCTCCAAGCAGAGACAGCTCCCTTTTTCTGCTGTCAGAGCATGTTAAGAGGTCTGACTGATCCTTTGGAGTTGTCTGGGAGCTAGCTGTGGAATAAGAACTTGTGCCTCTTTGTATTTCCTGACACTTTTGGAGCGTGTAAATAGAAACAGTAATATGACCTTGGTTTTCTCTTTGCAAAGGAAATTCATGGCACTTAGTATATGCCAACGTAATGTATTAAGCACTGGGGCAAAATCAAGATAATCAGGTTGGAAATAGTCCCTGACCCATGTGGGGCTCAGTCAGTCACATTTATTGAGTGCTTACTCAACTGTACTAAGCGCTTGGGAGAGTACAGTATAACAAGCACATTCTCTGCCCATAATGAGCTTACAGTCTAAAGGGGGAGACAGACATTAATATAAGTAAATAAATTGCAGATGTGTAGGTAAGCTCTATGGGGCTGGGTTGAATAAAAGGAGCAGAGGGAAGTGGGAGAAGAGAAAAAGGGGTGAGCTTAGTCAGGGAAGGCCTCTTGGAGGAGATGTGCCTTCAGTAAGGCTTTGAAGGTGGGGAGAGTCATTGTCAGTCGGATATGAGGAGGGAGGGCATTCAGACCAGAGACAGGGTTTGAGCGAGAGGTTGGTGGGGAGATAGAGGTAGAGTGAGAAGGTTGGCGTTGAGAGGAGTAAAGTGTGAGAGCTGGGTCGTAGGAGGAGAGGAGATAGGTGAGATAGGAAGGGGCAAGGTGATTGACTGCTTTGAAGCCAATGATGAGGAGTTACTGTTTGATGCTGAAGTGGATGGGCAACCACTGGAGTTTCTTGAGGAGTGGGGAAACATGGGAAACGCAGTCTGAGGGGGGGGGAGAATAGGTGCTTCACGGCCAGCATACAGGTGAGGTAGCTGAGAAGTGAAGTGACTTGCCCAAGGTCCCATAGCAGACAAGCGGTAGAGCTGGGACCAAGTCCCCCCATTCCCAGGCTTGCACTCTTTCCACTCGGCCACACTGCTTCTCACGTTCATTTTAAGAACAAATGAGAAGGAAGACCATGAAGGGAAAAGGAAGCGAGGCCTCTTTAGCCCCTTCTGAAATCATCTCATCCAGAGCATCTTCACTGATCCAGCTTCCCCTCTCCTCATCCTAAATCCCTCCACAACCTGCCATTTCAGGGTCATCTAAGTGCATGGGTACTTGCAACCTCTCTCTGGAGCACTGTACAAACCACTCTTTTCTACTCTATTTTTCCCCCTACGTGTAGCTTATCTTAGGGTCTGTTCCACCCACCCTCCACCCCGCCACCAACACCCCCATTGGATTATAAACTCCTTGAGAGCAGGGACCCTTGTGTCTTCGAGTCTCTAGCATACTGTCCCAAGCTCTTAGTTCAGTGCTATGCACACAGCGAGCGTTCAAATGCTGTTTATTGAAGTGAAAGGAAATAGGCCCTGGCAGAAAACTGAGTGTGTGACGTGAAGAGGTGAGGAGTGCCATTGAGGCTCTCACATATCGAGGTGGGCATGAAGTCCTCACCAGAATCCAGCAAGACCACACAGACAAATTTATGCATGGGTGTACACCGGCTCCTAGCCCCTCTGCTCCCCCCGACCCTCATTTTGTATCTCGATTGGCTCATTGCGTGTGCGGCCTGCTCCTCAGCGAGAGGGGCCCAGAGTAAGTAGCGGTGTCAGGAGTGGTTGATGGGGGCAGGGGGGCGGGGAGGTGGGTCAGCTTATTCTGGGAGAAAGGGGAAGAGAGGAGAGTGCCTGGGACATGCTTTCCTGATTCCCTTCTTCCATCTCCTGAAGGGGTCCGGTCAGTGCTGATTTGGAGAGAAGAGAGTGACAGGATGGACCCAGGTGGAGAGAGCTGTTGGACTTTCTCTCTCTCTCTCTCCCTTTCCCCTCCCTCCCCACTTCTCTATTTGCCATGCTGGCAAGCCAAGACTCGAAAGAAATTTGCCTTTGGCATAAAAGAAATCAGATAGTAGATGAAAAAGAGTTTAACAAAGATTTACAGCTTCTGTACTTCCTCAGTACATGGATTCTGATTCCCCACAAGCTTGTCTTAAAAAGGAACATGTATAAAGATGGAGCAGAGCCAGAGGAAAATCCTAGTAGGCTAAGTCTGCAAGCAGCATGGCCTAGTGGAAGGAACGTGAGCCTGAGAGTCAAAGGACCTGAGTTCTAATCCCGCCTCCGCCACATACCTGCTGCGTGGCCTTGACTAAGTCACTTTAAGTTCTGTGTCTGTTCCCTCATCAGCACCACTGTTCTTCCTCCTACTTAGACTGTAAGTCCCATGTGGGATCCGATGACCTTATATCAACCTCAGTGCCTCGTACAGTGCTTGGCACACAGTAAGCGCTTAACAAATGCCACGATTATTAAAACTGGTTTGGGGAAAAGGGCATTTGGTTGGGACTCGGAAAACTAAAACGGCTAGCATGATATTTGTGAGCTTGGAACTTTCTCTTCCCGAATGAAAAGTCCCCAGCTCAAGTGTATTGAGGCTAGATGTGTCTTAGAGCTCCTCTTCCTTTTCCTCAGCTTGATGTGGTCTTGGAGACCAATCTGGCAACCATCCGAGTCCTCGAGACCATCCAGAAGAAACTTTCACGTTTATCGGCTGAGGAGCAGGCCAAATTCCGCCTGGACAACACCCTCGGGGGCACGTCGGAAGTGATCCACCGCAAGGCGCTCCAGAGGATATATGCCGACAAAGCCGCCGACATCATCGACGGGCTGAGGAAGAACCCGTCTGTTGCCGTCCCCATTGTCCTCAAAAGGTAAAGGTGACGGCCCTAGAGAAACGCCGGCGGGGTTTGCCTGTGGCTGGCGGGCTGCGGTCTGAGGCAAAGGTCGTGGCGTTGGAATTCAAGGGGGGGCGGATTTTGTGGGCAGCGGAACGACTGGCTTGTAGTGGTGTCGATGATGCACTTGGTGCAGGCAGCGCCCTTTATTAAACACTGGGGTGGGAAGGAGACCCAAACCCTGACCTTCAGGGGTTCACATGCAGAAAAGCCCTCATGGGCCGGAGGAGGGCACCGACAAGCGCCGAGGTGGGTGGCTGTCTGGCTGGCTGTCCGAGCAGTTTGTAATCTCTCCCAGCCGAGAGTCCCCGAGGTTCAGAGACCGGGGAGAAGTGGAAACTTGGGGTGATAGTGGAGAACGGAGATTCAGATGAAGCCCTCTATTCCAGTTCTTGGAACCGGGGAGCAAACCACATGTTTGCTCCTCATTCCTCCCTCAAAGGAGCCCTGGGGTGGGCGGTGGTCAGGGGAGGGGGACGCCTCGGAAGGGAGCCGCAGCCGCCACTGGCGACCCACGGCCCTGGGTGCTTCCTCCTGGCTGGAGGGACCGTGGTCATGGGGAGGCAACTGGGCAGGAGGCCGGGAGATCTCGTGCTTCTGGTAGATCCCTCAGGGCCGCTTGTAACCGGGGCCTTGCCTTGTCTCTTGAGCACTAGACTGTCAGCTCCCAGAGGGTAGGGATCAGGTCTCCCAACTCTCTAGTATTGTTCTCTCCCAAATGCTTAGTTCAGTGCTCTGCACACAGGAAGCGATCAAGAATCGCCACGGATGGATTGGTCAAAGGGGTTTCCCCATGCTTATCACTCATTTCGTCACAATGCATATTCTTTCCAGAACAGCAGTTCCTTATTGTTGTCTGGGCAGGAGCTGTCCAACCTCCTTCCTGGTGGCGCCCATATAGGGCACATTTGGATTTCTGTTTGCTCTAGGTTTGAAAGTTCAAAATGCAATTGGATTTTTTTTCTACAGGAGTCATTCCTCGCTGCACTCCGAATGAGAAAAGAGTAAATGACAAGAATTGACTTCAAGCGTGAACGTGCTAATACGAGATTTATCCTTGCAGGATCATGTTTTCTGTCTGCCTATCTGTCTGTCTCCCTCTCTCTCTCTCCAGGCACAGTGAATTTGGTCTGGGGCCATTTTCCTCTTTCCTAATCTTTACTTCTGGACAGGCTTCTCAACAGCCACTCCAAGTGATCTGTCCAACTTCAGAATTCAAATTTTTCCCCAGAATCCACTCCCTAAATATGAATAACTCTTTCCACCTAAAACAGCCCTTCTTTCAAATGGGGCTTTGTGAATGGAATCTCCTGGTCTTATCTGAGTTGTGCAGATAGCACCAGAAGGCAAAAAAAGTAATTTCCAGTGTGGGTGATTTCCAGTCATTTATTCTCTGCGTTTTATAACCTTTCCTAATCCAAGTCTCACCTAATCAAGATTTTTTTTTTTTACCCTCCGACCAAGGAGAGCTTACAAGAATTTAGTAATGTTTAACCATATATTTTGGACTATAGTAAACGCTTAGTAAAGTCAGCATGCCACTTTTTCCACTCCCCTCCCCAAAAATTTCTCTCCCCTTTCCTCTCTTCCCCCTCCCCAGAAAAATAGGTATCTGTCTTCCTTGGGTTTATCTGGGAGTCCTTTTCCCCCAAATTTTTTGCTTTCTTTTTTTTAACATAATTTCAGGGAGCTCCAACTGTGGTATTTAGGGACTAGCTGTCATTTACTCAAGTGGCCTATCTCGTCCGAGTTGGTTTCCCAGTTAACTTTGGGATTCCTGGGTATCCCTTCCTCTTGAGCAGCGCCAACCTTCCGAAACGATGCCCACACTCACCCTCCCCGGAATCCCCCCTGCCTGCAAGTTTTTAGAGGAATCGAATCCTTCCCTTCTCCCCGGCGTCCCCCAGGAGGAATCTTCTTCAGAGATTTGGCTGTCAGAAGCCGATGAGGTCGCTTTTTCCCCCACACCCCACTCCCCATCTGTCTCAGTTTCTGGGTCTTCATCTCTTCAAGGTTGAAGATGAAAGAGGAAGAATGGCGAGAAGCCCAGAGAGGATTCAACAAGGTCTGGAGGGAGCAGAATGAGAAGTATTACCTCAAGTCTCTGGATCATCAAGGTATCAACTTCAAACAGAACGACACCAAGGTGTTGAGGTCGAAGAGCTTACTCAATGAGATCGAGAGCATCTACGATGAGGTAAGCCAGGGGAGGGCATGGCACATCACTCCTCACCCCCTGGAAATAGGCCAGGGCCTGTGCTGACTATTTAAAGATTTCTGATACCGCTGCTTTCCGGATAAACCTCCTCATTGATGGTATTTATTGAGAGCTTCCTGTGTGCACAGCACCGTACTAAGGGTCTGAGAGAATAACAGTACCGTGAAGTTGGTAGACAAATTCCCTATTCACAACAAGCCTTGGGTGTAGAAAGCAAGCCTCACGCTTCAGTCCTCTAATGCTGACCTTCTCACTGTGCCCTGATCTCATCTATGTCACGGCTGACTCTTTACCACGTCCAGCCTCTGGCTTCAGATGCCCTCCCTCCACTGATCCGACAATTATTCTCCCCCCGTCCAAAGCCCCATTGAAGGCAAGGAATCTCCTCCAAGAGGCCTTCCCTAGACCACAAGATCGTGAGCTCTGCAGCCAGTGCTTAACCTCAGTTGCTATTGTTATTAGTATGATTATTTATTGTGGTATTAAGCACTTACTAGCTTAATACTGTACTGAGCGTGGGGGCAGATCCGACATAATCAGGTCAGACACAGTCCCTGTCACACCGTGGGCTCCCGGTCTCAGGCTTGGGTCAATGTTGGGAGAGAAGGGAGCTTGTGGTGAGCAGGGACCATGTCTGCTGATTCTGTTGTAATAATAATAATGATGGCATTTATTAAGCGCTTACTATGTGCAAAGCACTTTTCTAAGCGCTGGGGAGGTTACAGGGTGATCAGGTTGTCCCACGGGGGGCTCAACAGTCTTAATCCCCATTTTACAGATGAGGTAACTAAGGTCCAGAGAAGTTAAGTGACTTGCCCAAAGTTACACAGCTGACAATTGGCAGAGCTGGGATTTGAACCTATGACCTCCGACTCCAAAGCCCGGGCTCTTTCCACTGAGCCAAGCTGCTTCTGTTGTACTCTCCCAGGTGCTTAGTACGGTGCTCTGCACATAGTAAGCACTCACTGAATGCCACTGATTGTTGACGAGGCCGTGCCTAAAACTTTCTTCAGTTTAAGTCAGCCGCTCCTCTGGGCTCCTGAGTTTGGTACAGTCAGAACTGTTCCCGATGGGGGCTAGCGGGGCCCAAGGGGAGTGGATGACTTTGGCGGCTCGCCCGCCCCTGACTCTGGTGTCCCCTCTCTCTTCCTCTGCCTTAGCGGCAAGAACAGGCCACGGAGGACAACGCCGGCGTGCCCGCGGGCCCCCACCTGTCTCTGGCCTACGAAGACAAGCAGATCCTGGAGGACGCCGCCGCCCTGATCATCCACCACGTCAAGAGACAGACGGGCATCCAGAAGGAGGACAAATACAAGATAAAGCAGATCATGCACCACTTCATCCCCGATCTGCTGTTCGCCCAGAGGGGCGACCTCTCGGACGTGGAGGAGGAAGAGGAGGAGGAGGAGCTGGATGGAGACGAGGCCACGGGGGCCGCCAAAAAACACAACGGCGTCGGCGGGAGCCCCCCGAAAGCCAAGCTGCTGTTCGGCGGCACGGCCGCCCAGAAGTTCCGGGGCGTGGAGGAGGCGTACAACCTCTTCTACGTCAACAACAACTGGTACATCTTCATGCGGCTGCACCAGATCCTGTGCCTGCGGCTGCTGCGCATTTGCTCCCAGGCGGAGCGGCAGATCGAGGAAGAGAACCGCGAGCGGGAGTGGGAGCGGGAGGTGCTGGGAATCAAGCGGGACAAGAGCGACAGCCCGGCCATCCAGCTGCGACTCAAGGAGCCCAGTAAGTGCCCGCGCCTTGGGCTGGGACCGTAGCGGCAGAAGCCACTGGTGTTTTGAGGGGCAAGGAGGGAAGGAGGGATGGGATTTCGTGTTTGGGGCCGGTGACCCATGGCGGGTGCTCTCTCTGGCTCCTCTTGGGTCCCAGTGTGGCTCGGCCAGTCCCGGGCCTGGTCCCGGAGAGCTAAGCGGGCTCTGCCGGCAGTCTTGTGGGCAAACCCACCCCTGGTCTGGCGGCCCGGCCGGCCACGGCTCTCCCACCTCCTCAAGGGGCAGCTGCAAGGGATGCCACGGCCACTCTGCCCGCCACACGGACAGGGAACTCCCCTCTCACGAGACACATTCTGTTGGGCTCTTCGCAGAGGGACTTGGGGTAGGGGGAAGAGGGTGCTGAGGCCCCTCAGACTTTCCAGGGGCTAGTGGTAGTGACGTTAAAAGTTGCCCGGTACTGGTCGCTGGTAGCCCATAATAATAATAATGATGGTATTTGTTAAGCGCTTACTATGTGCAAAGCACTGTTCTAAGCGCTGGGGAGGTGACAGGGTGATCAGGTTGTCCTCCGGGGGGCTCACAGTTTTAATCCCCATTTTGCAGATGAGGTAGCTGAAGCCCAGAGAAGTGAAGTCACTTGCCCAAAGTCACAGAGCTGACAGTTGCCGGAGACGGGATTCGAACCCGTGACCTCTGACTCGAAAGCCAAGCAGCGTGGCTCAGTGGAAACAGCACGGGCTTTGGAGTTAGGATGTAGGGCTCCTGTGAGGTTTCACCTTTTGGGCGTTTTGAGCGAGGACTCTTCCCTGGCCAGTGGGGCATCGTACACCCTTCAGGGCAGTGGAGAGAGCGTCGGGAGGCCATGATAGTCTCTGGGGAAAAGCACCCTCACGGAAAGCAGCGTGGCTCAGGGGAAAGAGCATGAGCTTTGGAGTCATAGGTCATGGGTTCAAATCCCGGCTCTGCCAGTTGTCAGCTGTGTGACTTTGGGCAAGTCACTTAACTTCTCTGTGCCTCAGTTACATCATCTGTAAAATGAGGATTAAGACTGTGAGCCCCCCGTGGGACAACCTGATCACCTTGTAACCTCCCCAGCGCTTAGAACAGTGCTTTGCACATTGTAAGCGCTTAATAAATGCCATCATCATTATTATTATTGGGTGGTCAATCCAACAGTGATACCTATTAAGCACTTACTCTGCAGAGCACTCGACTAAGCACTTGAGAGAGTGCAGCACAAGAATTGGTAGACACTTTCCCTGCCCATGAGGAGCTTACTGTCTGGAGGGAGGCAAGACATTAATATAAAATAAGTACATTACTAAATGTACAGAGGGGCTGAGGGTGGGGTAACTATCAAGTGTGGCGACACAGAAGACAGAGTAGTGGAAATGAGGGCTTAGTCCAGGAAGACCTTTTGGAGGTTTTTGGTGGGTTTTTTTTTTCTTTTTAATAAGGCTTTGGAGGTGGGGAGAGTGGTGGTCTGTTGGCTTCTCAAGGGGAGGGAGTTCCAACTCAGTGGGCAAGAGGGTGGTCCTAAGTTAGATGAGATAGAGGTACTTAGTTGGCATTAAAGGGGTTAAGTGCGCAGACAGTCATGAGCATAATAATTTGTGGTATTTGAAGTGTTTACTATGTGCCCAGTGCTACTGTGCACTGAGTCTGAATAAAGATAATCAGGTTGAACACTGTCCTTGGCCCTCATGGTGTAAAGGGGAGGGAGAGCAGGTGTGTAGTTCATCCTCATTTGACAAGTGGGGAAACTGAAGCCCACAAGAAGTAAAGGACTTACCCAACGTCACCTGGAGGTCAGGAGGCGGAGCCGGGATGGGAACCCAGGTCCTCTTATTCCCAGGCCCGCTCTCTTCCCACTAGGCCACACTGCTGCACTGCTATCTTGATTGTAACATCTTCCCCAGCCCCTCCTCATCTTTACCTCCATCAGGCCAACTGAAAGGCTTCTGACAGTGCCGACCAGCCACGCTTGGGAGGGGGCACCGGGGGCCCAGCCGGTGGGGTGTGGGCGTGCCTTGCAGGGGGAGAAGACTACGGCCTAATCAGTCGGTCCCTCAGCAGTCTATGTTGAGCACTTGCTCTGTGCCAAGCACTGGACTAAGTGCTTGGCCTTTAGTTGAGTCTCACGGTGTTGGTAGACATGATTCCTCCCCTCGAGAACTGACTTTCTAGTCAGGACTAGTCCCTAGCCCCCCGGGAACAATTAGGGCTTTTTTTTTTTTGCCTGCAAACCCAGCGTCTCCCAGAATCGATCCTAAGCGAAACTTTTGCCAGAGTCCCCCCACTTCCCGCCCACCTCCATGCCGGTTTTTCCAGGAGTCAATCTTGGTTGCGGTTGGCAGGTGGCTAAGGAAATCGCCACTCCAACCCCTCCACCCCACAGCCCTTACGTACATTTCTTTACCTTAGACATTATTTGTTTATTCTGATGTCGGCTCCCCCACCTCCGGACTGTATGCTCACTGTGGCAGGGAACGTGTCTGCCAACCCTGTTTTATTGTCCTCTCCCAAGCATGTAGTACCATGCTTTGCATATAATAAGCGCTCAATAAGCAGCATCGATGATGATGATGACAAGCTGCTGTAGGGTGCCCGGCCCGAGGGCTGTCAGAGGTGCCACCGTGCTAACCGGAATGATTTCTGACCTGTTTGGCTCCATCCGTCCATCACCAGTGTTCGAGCTCCAGTTGAGATGGTGATTGGAGCTGAACAGACTTGGTTGATGAGATGCTTTGAAACGCATGAGACCCAAGCCGAGGTAGGCTGTCCCTGAACATTGTTTTAGACATTGTCTTTCGCTGATTGAGGAGGCCATTCTGGTGCTTAGTGACTAATGGAGCAAGATGACTTCATGCAGGTGAAGAAGCAGTGTGGTCTAGTCGTAAGATCCCCAGCCTGGGAGCCAGAGGACCTGGCTTCTAAGCCCAGCTCTGCCACTTTCCAGTTGTGTGGCCTCGGATGCCCGGACCGATCCTTAATGTCTCTGGCCCTCAGTTTCCTCATCCGTTCAACGGGGATGCAGTACTCATTCTCCCCTTCTCAGTCTGCGAGCACCTCGTAGGACAGGGACCGCGTCCGACCTGACCTCGGAAGGACCCCAGTGCTTAGAACAGCGCTTGGCACAAATACTTCAATGATTGTGAAACTACAGGGATCAACCAATCTCCCCAGCCTCAGTTTCCTGCTTCTGCCGGGCAGCAGGGGGAAGAGGGAGTGGCAGTGGGGCTGAACTCTGACCTCCTGACCTCATTTCCCATCTGGGAAATGGCATCTTGGCTGCTTAGTACGTCACCTCTCTTCTTCCTCTGCACAGCTGCCAGGTGTCTGGGGGAGGAGAGGGGCTCCACCCCAGCCCGAGGGTGGGGAGAGCGATGTAGAGTTTGCTTAGATGAGTTCGTGCAATTTGTAGAGCAGTTGGGGATCCCTTTGGAACCAGAGGGCCCTGACGCGTGGGAAGATTAGCCCGAAGTGCAAATGGCATCATTATTTTAGAAAATTGAATTTGGCGCGGGAACAGAAAGGCACGAGACAGACAGCAGAGCCCGGCGGTGGCACCGCTTTATCGCCTCCAGCTGTAAAATAGGGGTGAAGACTGTGAGCCCCTCGTGGGACAACCTGATCACCTTGTAACCTCCCCAGCGCTTAGAACAGTGCTTTGCACATAGTAAGCGCCTAACAAATGCCATCGTCATCACCACCCCTAAGAGAGAGAGACAGTCTGCCACTTTGCTCTGTTCGACAATAACGCGGGGATCAAATGGCCCTTGTGAAAAACACTGCAGTGCAGGAAAACGGGGTGTCCCCCGCCCCCCTGCCCTCGCCGAAGGAGCCGGTCTAGGAAGGCGCTCTCGGTGCTAAGGTATTTTGGGGTTCTCAAGTCAGGGAGGGTTGAGCGGTCCTGAAAATAGCTGGATTTTCCAGGGTGGTCCGTCTGGAGAGCTTCGAATGAAGCGGCAGAACTGCCGTGCTCCCCGGAGCGAGACCGTGGAGTGTTTTTTTGTTTTTGTTTTTAATGCACCTCTCTAGCTAGATCAGTTGACCCCTGATATGTTGCTGGCTGAGGGTTCTACCCTGGGGCGGGCTGGTGGGTGGGCAGGCGGCTTTCCCCTATGACAGTGCCCTTGGCACTGGCCAGGCCTCACCTTACCTCATTGTCTCTCTTCCCGGCCCCTCAGTGGACATGGACGTAGAAGACTATTACCCAGCCTTCCTGGAGATGGTCCGGAACCTGCTGGACGGCAACATGGACTCGTCGCAGTACGAGGACTCGCTGCGGGAAATGTTCACCATTCACGCCTACATCGCCTTCACCATGGACAAACTGATCCAGAGTATCGTCCGACAGGTGACCGGCGACAGGCAACCGGGGTGGGGGGACCAAGGGAGAGAGGAGAATCAGAAAGCAGCGTGGGTGATGGGGATCGAGCTTTAAACCCAGCAGGAGACGAAGGCTGTCAGCCGCTCGATTTGGCCTCTGCTCCGGAGTAGCCCCTGGCCACACACCAGGGCTTAGTGATTTCTTGTCTGGGAGGGCCGCTTCGATGCACGCGGCCCACATGGAGGGAGACAGTGGCGGGCTCAATCATTCTGACATTCCTAACGTGGTGCTGATCTCAGCAGTTACCGAGTCCCTCTTCTATCCCCTCGGGCCACTGAGTTCTTAGGTGGTCTGTTTTCCTTTTTTTTTTTTTCCCCCCTCTCCAGTTTCCATAGCTCTAGCCTGCCCTCATTCATTCATTCTTTCATTCATCTGTTCAATCGTATTTATTGAGCGCTTACTGTGTGCCGAGCACTGTACTGAGCGCTTGGGAAGTACAAATGGTCAACATACAGAGACGGTCCCTACCCAACAACGGACTCACAGTCTAGAAGACTCCCTCCCTCCCTCTCTCCACCCGCGCCCCTGGCCTCAGGGGCATCCCAGTTCCCTCCTCCCTGAGCTAAACAGATTTTAGCAGAGTTGTTTTGTGGGGTTAGCTTGTGATGCCCCAGGCTTTTCCCTTTGGTTATCTCACATGGGATTGATCTGTTGTCATGGGAGGCTTCCATTAATTTATGCTCCATTCCCCCACCCCTCCTCCAAGTTTAGGCCAGGAGGGTCCTAAAAATCAAAGGTAGTCCCATCCACTAGTAGGGACAGCAGCGGGTTCCTGGGCGGGATCCCATGTGACAGCTCTGCTTGAATGGCTCTTATTTTTTATTGAGTAAAGCATGTTTTTCCAAGCACAGAATTTAGGGAAGAAAAAAAACCCCAAAGATAAGTGCACAGTTACCATATTTGCTACTGGCAGTGAGACAGTCAGGACTGCAGTCCCACAACTCACATTCAGTATTTTCCCTAGCCAAGTTGTATCCTTTCCAACATGCCAAAGGAACACTGTGGAGGAAGAAGAGCCCACAAACAACAACCCCCCACACACGCACACCCTCTCTCTGTCTTTTTCTCTTTCTCTCACCCAGACATATGTATGTCCAAGGAGATCTAACCTTAGGTAATTGCTTTATTTAGTTGGCAGCCAAGGCAATTTTCTCTAAGTGCCTAACAAAACATTCCTTTGGTGGACACCAACAGTTGCTCTGAAGTTTAAAAAAACCCAACAACAAAAAAAAAATTGGATGGTCTGAGGAGGTTTAGGCATCCCTCAAAAATACCCCCATATTCTTTAAGTCCAGTTCTGTAACTAGAGAAAGGACCGTTCTCTGTTGCCTATGTGAGGAATGTGGAGGTGCAAAAATAAAGAGCAAGTCCCAAGGTGCTCCATTAATGCTTTCATGAAAACGTTGGTCCAGATTCTCAAGTGTTTCAGGAACCTAGTTCACCATTGCCAACCATGTCTCTGGCTACTGGTAAATTTTAGAGAGACAAGATTGTCAAGGGAATTTTTTAAAAGGGTAAACTAGCGGCTAGTTGGGAAGCGGATATCGGGGGGGGCGGGGCGGTGGGGAACTGGCAAGTCGCACTCAACTTTGTGGCCATCCTGATCCCATTTAATTAGGCTGAAAAAAACCTCTGACACACATTAGGTTTTCCATTCATTCATTCACTTGTGCTTATTAAGTGCTTACTGTGTGCAGAACACTGTATAAGCGCTTGGGAAGTGCAAGTCGGCAACATATAGAGACGGTCCCTACCCAACAACAGGCTCACAGTGTAGAAGGGGGAGACGGACAACAAAACAAAACATGTAGACAGCTGTCAAAACCGTCAGAACAAATAGAATTAAAGCTGTATGCACATCATTAACAAAATACATAGAATAGTAAATATGTACAAGTAAAATAAATACACCCTGATTACAGTTTAACCAACCTAACCCTGTTGCCCCACCCCTGGTAACGGCGGCGTGAAAACAGGCTGAGAGACTCATTTCCAGCAGTCTGAGCTCTGTGACTCCTGTCACGTCATCAGAACCTCGTGGCTCAAGTTGCATTCTGTTTTTGGAAAACGTGACTAAAGCCGGTGACTTTAACATTCAGAAGACAGGGAAACAATCTCTGCTGCACTTCCTCTCTCGGTGGTGATGTAATGGCATTGGAGAGAAGGGGTTTACTTATAATCGTCTCCACCCATGCTGTCAATCTCCATTCCTGTCCCATGGCACCTTCCAACATCCAGGCATCGCTACTCCTTAATGTGTAGGGGAGGGTCTCTCCTCAGGGAAAAGGCCCCGGGGAGATGTACACTCATTCGTGTTTTTCCAGTTACCTAAAGATACAAGCTGATGGTAGTAAAGGTAGGCTGTCACTTGGGGAAACCTGCTTCTTTTTTCATTTTGTTTTTTTCTTTTAATGTGGATTTTCCTCCTCCTGAAGTAGAAGCCAACTGGCTTTGAGACCAGAATGTGAGCACTCTGGTCTGTGACATTTGTGGGAGCCCATAGTTGGGTAGGGACCGTCTCTATATGTTGCAGATTTGTACTGTCCAAGCGCTTAGTCCAGTGCTGTGCACACAGTTAGCACTCAATAAATATGATTGAATGAATGAATGTGTCTTAGACAGGGAGCTGCCTCTTGGCAAGAAGTTTGCAAGAGGGCTGCCCGAGGGCCAGGCCTCCGTTTGGCAGGCTAGCCAGGACGTGACAGGAGTAACAGCAATGTGCATGCCCGTGTTAGTTTGGGGCATGTTCTCTGTCATAGTTTTTTTTTTTTATCAACACCCCCAAATTCATGCTGTCAGCACAAGATTAACTTTGGGCTTTTTGTAAATTCTAACAGACCAAGTGGTGGCAACAATCTTATGCCACGGATATCAGACGTAGGTGGACATTTAGGTGAATTCCCATTTGTTCGCTCAAAAACATCAGGATGGGAGTGGCTCCCGGAATCCAGGCTTTGGTATCTTTATTGAAGTACTTAAAAAGTATTCCGTTACGTTTTTTACTTCTTTGTCAAGGTCGCCTATTTATTTTAAATACCCGAGAGAAGTAGCCATAGTTACCAAGCTTTAGCACTTGGCCAAATCTGGTCACCATGCCCAGGTAACTGGCCTCTCATTAAGTCTTTAAATAGGGAAATTGAGCATTACCAGGAGTGTCTCTGTTATTACTTGCAACTGGGGTATTTCCCTTCCACCCCACACCCCCTTTCTTTCTCTCTCTCCCTCTCTCCCCCACCCATTTTAATGTATCCCTCCCTCTCCATGTGACAGGACTCATAGGCCATTAATTCCAAAATTAATGTGCCAAGAGAGTTGGAAACTGCTAGATTTGATAAAGGTGATCCATTTAGTGTAGAGATACAGTAAAACACAATATGTTCAGCCTTGCAATTTATTAGAGAAGCAGCGTGGTTCAGTGGGAAGAGCCTGGGCTTTGGAGTCAGAGGTCATGGGTTCAAATCCCGGCTCCGCCAATTGTCAGCTGTGTGACTTGGAGCAAGTCACTTCACTACTCTGGGCCTCAGTTACCTCATCTGTAAAATGGGGAATAAGACTGTGAACCCCCCATGGGACAAACTGATCATCTTGTAACCTCCCCAGTGCATAGAACAGTGCTTTGCACATAGTAAGCGCTTAATAAATGCCATTATTATTATTATTATTTCAGAGTGTCAGGTGCGGTTGATCTCAGATGAGTGTAGGATTAATTCATATTAAACACTATTAAAAGTATACACACCCCACCCACCCCCGCTCCCCCCCCCCGCAATATGAGCCTTTACCGTAATGGACCAGTGAGTGAGTTCCTTTTAACTTACGGACATGCTGGAAAGAATCATAAAACACGGTTCCTTTCTTCCAAAACGTACCTTCAAGTTAAGCCTTCTAACAACTCTTTAAGGTGTTGGGTTGGCAGTGACTGGAATTGGGCTTTTAGGTCTGCTGGAAAAAAGGCTTGCTGACAACCACTGAAGAAGAGAGCCCTGGGCTCAGTCTAGCTTAGTTTTCTCCTATAAGATAGGACTGTGCTGGTAGTCAGGTGGGAAGTCATGTTTAATCAGTTGCCTGGAGGCAGACCTGGATTTCTTGACTGGTTTGGGCAAACCAAAAAGAGAAAATGCTGTTTGTTCGGGCCCACTTGGCTTTTAAACATCCCCCCTCCCCGGACCCTGCCGCACAGCTGACTGTCTTCCTCTGTGCCGCTTTCCAGCTCCAGCACATCGTCAGCGATGAGATCTGCGTGCAGGTGACTGACCTCTACTTGGCGGAGAATGGCAATGGGGCCACGGGCGGCCCGCTCAACACTCAGCCGGCGCGGGCCCTCCTGGAGTCCACGTATCAACGCAAAGCGGAGCAGCTCATGTCCGATGAGAACTGCTTTAAGGTTCGAGCCGGGGCCCGGACACCCCACCCCGCTCCCACCCCACTGCGGTTTAGGGAGTCTGGTGGGATGACAGTTTGTCATTTGATCGGTGGCATTTTTGCAGTGCTTGTAGTGTGCAGGGCACTGTATTAAGCATTCGGGGAGGTCGACAGAGTTAGCAGACAAGATCCCTGCCCTTGGAAAGCTTCCGGCGATGGTGGGGAGACCGACATTAAAATGAATTTGAGGTAGGGGAAGCCATTGAGCCCAAGATGTTCCGACGGAGAGTCGAGGCTCGGTCCCAGAGGTCTTCTTAAGTTTGGAGCCCCGGCGAGTTGATTGGTAATCCATCCTGCCAGTCACCCTTGGCATCCCTGGCACTTGGTCTCTAAAGCTTTTGGAAAGTGCCTCCCTCCTGAGGCCCCGTCCTGTGGGGCCACCTCGGACAAAATAAGCCCTCGGACTCTCGTCTTTTGGGACGGTTTTGTGGGGGAAGGGGCGTCCTCTGCTAGAGGGTAGGAGGTCACCGTTGAAACTGTCTGTAACCCATCCCTCCACCTTCTTCCAGCTGGTGTTCATTCAGAGCCGAGGCCAGGTCCAGCTGACCATCGAGCTCCTGGACACGGAGGAGGAGAACTCGGATGACCCCGTGGAAGCAGAGGTAAGGGCAGGTGGACTCGGGGATGGCGACCTTACACAAGGCCATTCGTTTAAAAAAAAAAAAAAAAAAAACGGCCCATGGCCACAAAATTGTTCTCGGGTTTAGGATTAACCACGCTGCCAGGTGTCAGGGTAAGGGTAGCCACGACAGGGTTGAAACGGGCCTGCAGGCCAGCAGCTGGTGGGAGGACAATTAGTGCTGCAGCCCTTGGGTTAATATGGACAGGCAAGGGAGGGGGCCTTAAGGGCTTATGGTGACTGCAGGCGGAGAGCTGACAGTGAGCTAGCACTCATCCCTCCTTGTCTTCACATTGCTCTGTTCTATAAGACTCCTTGTCTGAGGCCCAGGAATTCAGGGTTCTGGTTGGAAGGATGCAGAGGAAAATATCCCTTCTGGTCACTGGAGTCATGAGGAGCGTGGTGGTGGGGTCAATGGAGAGGGGGAGGCTGGGAGGATCTAAGAGGGAAGAACAAAAGTTTGGTTTTGGACTTGAAGGTGGGATGCTGACAGGCCCTCTTCGTGGAGATGTCCTGGAAGCAAAACTAATGGACTCATGTTTCAGTTGCTGGAGCGTGCTTCTCAGCCAGGGGCAGATGACAGTGCTAAAGAGAGGACCTGAGGCGAAGATACCTTTTAATTTAAGTCTTAAATCTACCAATTTAAGACATATCATATCTTCTGCATAATACCAGGGGAGCCTTGATCTCTGCTGCTGCTCCCATCCAGAGCCAAGCCACCAGTGATCGTCCCTTTATCACTGGAAGTGGCTCAGTCAGGAATCGGAAGTAGGAGACGCTTGAGTCCTTTCTTCCTTCTGGTTTTGTCACTTCCGGCAGCCCGATGAGATCTTTGTGCCCGATCAGAGTCAGCGAGTCTGACTGGTGCTGACCACTGACTTGTGTTTCCCTCTCAGCGGTGGTCAGACTACGTGGAGCGCTACGTCAACCAGGATACCACTTCCCCCGAGCTTCGGGAGCATCTGGCCCAGAAGCCGGTGTTCCTGCCGAGGTGAGTGTCCCCAGCTCCATCTGTGGAGTGGCCTGGGGCAGGGAGCCGGGCGAGTCACGGCCACGGGGCTCCATCCCGCAGCAGGATTGCTAGGACAGGCTAGCGGCCGATAGCCAGCCTGGATTCCAGAAAGCCTGGAGTCTCGCTTGGTGAGTTTACTGTTCACACCGTGTCCGGATTTTTGGTTTTTATTTATTTCGTCATGTAAGCTATGTTCCAGGCACTGTAGTAAGTGCTGGGGCGGATACAAGCTCATGAGGTTGGACACAGTCCATGTCCCACTTGGGATCCACAGTCTTCCGAGGTGCAAAAAAGTGACCTGGCGGAGCCAGGATTAGAATCCAGGTCATTCTGCTGCTCGTTGCCCGTCATTCCTGGTCCTGACAAGGCAGAGGAGAGGGGCAAGATCTGAGTCGTCATCAGCGCTTCCCCTCTAATAACGGGGGTGGGGGCAGTGCCGCCGCTGCAAGGTGCCCAGGAACAGACGGGCATTTGGGCTCTCCTCGCAGCGAGAGGGTCCTAGCACGAGCAACAGTGGTTCTTGGCAGGGAGAACGGTGTCGTTTTGGCCCACGGGGTTAGCCGCCACCCCATCCTGTCGGCCCACAGTCGGCGTGGAGCCAGGAGCAGGTGCTGGGGCAGGAGGGCAGCGGGAAGCAGGGGCGGGCACTAATTGCATCCGGGGCTCTCGGGTTTACAGGAATCTGAGGCGGATCCGTAAGTGTCAGCGTGGTCGGGAGCAGCAGGAGAAGGAAGGGAAGGAGGGGAACAGTAAGAAGTCCTTGGAGAACGTGGAGAGCTTGGACAAGCTGGAATGTAAATTCAAGCTAAACTCCTATAAGATGGTGTACGTGATCAAATCGGAGGATTACATGTACAGGAGGACCGCTCTGCTCCGCGCTCAGCAGGTAGGAGGAGGAGCGAGTTCCCGCCCCATTCTTGGGCCGGGTTTGGGGCAGAGGGATGCTGCTCAAGGGAGTGGGGGCGGTCCACTAAGCCCTGCCCGGCTGGGGTTACCCACCTGTCCTGCGGCGTTTTAGGCTGGGGGACCGAAAAGTGGTCCAACCCTCCTCCTCCAGAAAGCGGTTCTTTAATGGGTGCATCCGAATGAGCACTCAGTCCAGAAAGCGGTTCTTTCATGGGTGCATCGGAATGAGCACTCAGTACAGTGCCCTGCACACGTAAGCACAGTAAATACCATTGATTGGGGGTAAACGTCTTCGCTCGGCTTTCAGCTGGAGGGCCCCCGTCTGAGGTGCCGGAAGGCTCCTGTGGGGCTGTGTAGCCTGGCAAACACTCAACCGTGGAAATGAGAGAGGATAAAGGAAGGGACTTCCTCTCTTTGGGGACTTTTTTTGTCCCTTCAAACAAAGGGTCAGGTTTTTGGGAAGTTTTTAAGTGTGACTTCCTGCAGAGTCAGCCCATGGAAGAATTCCCTTCTGCTGGGAGCTGCCTCTCTCCTTTTCCCTAACTCCTTTGAAGCTGATAACCTAAGGAAATGCCCCCCCCATGTAAGAGCCAGGGCACTCTGTGGGTGATTGAAGAAGAAAGGAGAGATCCTCTGGCTTAAAAAGCACTTATGCATCTCTAGAGAGATTTCATTAATTGGCTTTGTCTGATGGGTGATTTTGAACACATTTGTTTTTGATACACTTTTAAATGTAAAGAAATTGGGGGCACCCGTCCGAAACGGGCCCTGTGCGTTTCTGCAACTGACTGAAATAATGCGACATTCAAACGTTGAAATCTATAACTTGGAGAAAATTGGACCTGACGGAGCGGCTTAATTCGGAAGCAACGTGGCTCAGTGGAAAGAGCACAGGCTTTGGAGTCAGAGGTCAGGGGTTCAGATCCCAGCTCCGCCAATTGTCAGCTTTGTGACTTTGGGCAGGTCACTTAACTTCTCTGTGCCTCAGTTACCTCATCTGTAAAATGGGGATTAAGACTGTGAGCCCCCCGTGGGGCAACCTGATCACATTGTAACCTCCCCAGTGCTCAGAACAGTGCTTTGCACATAGTAAGCGCTTAATAAATGCCATCATTATTATTATTAGTGCAGGACGAAGGGTGTTTTGAAAACATAAAGAAGGGGATTTAGGGTTCCTCAGGCCAATGTTGGGCAACCCCCAATCTAGGCGTGTTTTGGCGATCACTCCCCGAGGCCCGCTGTTCTGGAGATGGCCAGTGGTGAGTTCTAGGGGGCAGGGGCAGTTGGGGCTCTGAGGGTCCGTGCAGATGAGGAGTAAGGGAGCATTGTGCTTATCTTCCCGAAGAATAAAGTCCAGCCCCCGAGGGTAGGTGGCCACTCCTGCCCCGTCCCAGAGGAGAAGCGGGAGCTGGCGGCCTTTGGGCAACAGCTACCAGCCTGGCCCGTTTTGCCACCGTGGTGAGCGGGGTTCTCGGCCAGGCCCCCATGGCCGAGGAGTGCGTCGCCTCACGAGTTACCCTCGGTGGCTGGTGGGGCCCCTCTGGGTAGGGGGGTCACAGCCCTAAAGGAACCCCCGGTTACAGAGTCCATTGGCGCTCTCGGATCCCAAAATCAAACCAGGTCCTATTCGTCCCAGGTGACCTGTGGCTGGGGGACTTTCCCCTCCTGCTGCCACAGTTGAAGATGGTGTGAAAGGGGGTGTCCAAAATGCCTCTGCAAATGAGCCAGCCTGAAAAGGTTGGGGGGAGCTAGCCAGGGGCCCCTGGGGCCACAGGGGCCGCGCCGGGAGACGGCATCCGCCATGGCGATGTGAGACCCTGCATTTTGTGAGCATTCACAAATACTGTGTTAAACATGGCACGATATTCAAGACGCCGTAACTCCCCGGCTGAGGGAAGAGCCGTGTGGGCTCGGAGGAGGGGCATGGGGGACTGGCATGCGGGTTGCCTGGAAAAAAACATCCCCCCCACCCTCCCCGGCCCGTAGAACGGTGAGAAAACGGGGCGATGGGAGAGAACGGCTCTCCTTTCCTGTGCTAGAGAGCCCATCCTTGCCCCCTTTTGCGGGAATTGTGCTGGAGGAGTTGGGAACCCAGCCACTGGAAAAGTGAGGGGTATGGGAAGGATCTGGCTTCCCACCACCCTGACATTTCTTTTTCTGCTGTTCCCGGGTGGACGGGTCGCTCGGCCTGCGGCGCCTTGGCCCTCATTTCCCGAGGACTTCCCCGAGGCCGTGGTTTCTGCTCTTCCGTGCGGTGGTCCGCCCCCGGCCAGAATCGTCTCGCGGGGTCCGGGGGCTTGGGCCGTTTCTGGTCATTCTGTAATGGCTTGGGGGCTGGTGGGTGGGTGGGTGGGGAGCGGGCCGAGCCCCCTGCTCCCGAGCTCCGTCCTGAACCCGCTAAGCTCGTCTCCTTCCGTTTCTGCAGTCTCACGAACGAGTGAGCAAGCGGCTGCACCAGAGGTTCCAGGCCTGGGTGGACAAATGGACCAAGGAGCACGTGACCCGGGAGATGGCCGCCGAGACCAGCAAGTGGCTCATGGGAGAAGGGCTGGAGGGCTTGGTGCCCTGCACCACCACCTGCGCCTCAGAGACCCTGCACTTTGTGAGCATTCACAAGTACCGCGTGAAATACGGCACGATATTCAAGACGCCGTAACGCCCCCGGCTGAGGGAAGAG
This sequence comes from Tachyglossus aculeatus, assembly GCF_015852505.1. Classification (NCBI taxonomy): domain Eukaryota; kingdom Metazoa; phylum Chordata; class Mammalia; order Monotremata; family Tachyglossidae; genus Tachyglossus; species Tachyglossus aculeatus. The sequence continues at coordinate 15,000,546 of NC_052091.1, forward strand.
CCGTGTGGGGTGTGAGCGCGCACGCGCCGCCGCCGCCACCGCCGGGAAGCGAGGAAGACACGCCTCCCTGCCCTCCTTCACCGTGTGGCTCCGTCACGCGGCCCCCGGACTGGCGTGCGGCCGGGCCAACCTGTCACCAGCGGGCTGCCGTTTAGGAATATGGATCTCTTAAGGAAAAAAAAAAAACGAAAAAGAAAAAAAATAGCTGGAGACTTTTGCCAAGGGGGTCTCGAACTCCAGCGAGCCCCTCCCCACCCCCCTGCCCCCCCCCCCCCCCGGGGGGGGGAGGCTCTCCCTTTTTGGCACCCAGCCAGCCTAGGGAAACATATCTCCGGCCCGCCACCCCCTCGGTGCTGAGACCACATGGCCTGGGCATCTAACCAGGGGACCGGGCAGGGTCTCCAGGCTTCGACTGGACGGGGCGCATTTGGAAACAGATTAGGAAAAGATTTTATACTCACATGGGGCGAAAACCGTGCCGCTCTCCCTCCCACCCCCCCGGTCAGAACTGGATCTTTTATTCCTTTCGGTCCCGCGAGGCGGTCCGGATCTTCCGTCGACTCCTCCACGAGCTTTTTCTCAACATCACCGCCGCCCACCGTTTCCTCTCTGGCCCTCTGGTCTCTCCCCCTCCCAAGCTCCTGACTTCACAAGTTCCAATCAGTCTGTCCTTTATAGTGCCAGTGGAACTGTTTTGTACTTGCCTGTTTACTAGTCTATCCTAGTGCCATTCACCAGCTTTTCTTTTCCTCTCAGTCTCTGATTCTTTCTCTCTCCCCCCACTCTCTCTCTCTCTCTGTCACACAAACTATTTACACAGTAGAAGCAAACACAGTTTTAACATGGTTTTCCCCTCTTTTTTTTGTAAATAATGTACATACTGTCAATTTTTTTTGTTTTTTATTAAAAGAAATATGCTTGATGTGCTATAGCATAACTGTTTTAGCTTCTTGTGTACCATAGCACTGGGTGGCTTCAGATTTAGTACCTACAGACTGAACTACAAGACGTTTATTACACTTTTTACCAAAGGGAGTTATCATTGTAGTGCTTTTGTGTGAAACTTCCCCTGCCCCTTCTTTCTCTCTCTCTTTTTTCTTTTCTTTTTTTTTTTTTTTTTAAATAAAGCTTGGTTCTTACCTAAGGAAAAACACTCTGATCCAGATCCCTGGTCCTGTGCAGAAAGGCAGCGTATGCAGAGTCCGGTCCCCCCGCAAACCTCAGGTCCCGAGCGGGGAGAAAGCCAGTTTTGGTTTCGAACGGTTGACGCTCTACCTTGTGACCTGTCAGCGTTTCCAAGTATCGAATTTTTTTTTAACTCCTGTTTGGCAGACTTTCTATCTGCCCTGTCTTCCAGTTCGAAAAACGCTTCGCTTCGCAGGGAAGTTGTTGAGCTCTTTAGGGTGATTTGATTGTGCTTACGTGTTTTCCCTTCCCGTTAGAGGGAAGAGGGGACGGGGGTTGGTGGGAGGGGGGACATCTTAAATACCAAACCAGTATTTGAAAGACTGTTGGTGTGAGTGGGGAAAGTATGAAGGAGAGTGTGTATGTGCATACGTGTGAAGAGGGAGGGGTGTGTGTGTATGCATGGATGTGTCTTTAAAGGGGCTTTGAGCGGGAGAAGACTTTTGTGATAACACTTCGCTAGTGAAATCCACAAAGGGGATATATATTTTTTTAAACAGAGAAGTTGAATCCTGTAGCGCTGGCCGATGTTTTACGTGTGCGGGGTTGGAATTTGTGAAATGGTCAGCTCGGACTCGTGGAAACTCCCCCTCCGCCGGTACCCCGTCTCTGCCCCGCCACGTCCTCCGCTGCCAGCCGGGCACGGAGAAGCAGCAGACGGTCGGACAATCCTCCTCTTACCCCCTGGCCCGGGCATGTCCCGAAATCGGCCGCACCTTTCTGTCAACTGAGAAATCTTTCTATTTTTACTACTTCAGAATTCTGTTTCTTGTTTCAGTCAGAGGTGGGGAGAGGAGCTTGTGGCGTAGCCAGAGCGGTGGGCTGGGCAGGGGAGCAGTGAGAGCCCTCCCGCGAAAGGTGGCCTGGGAGGAGGAGGCCGAAAGAGAGCCCCCCGACCCACCCGGGGAGGGAAGGGGAAGCGGGGCTGGGACGGTGGGCCGGGGCCCGCCAGCAATAAGTCATCCCTCCGCCCCGCTCCAGTTTCCCAGCCGGTCCTGAACTTTAGGAAGGGGCTGCAGAGTGGGGACCCTGACTCCTCTGGCCTTGGGGGTCTTCATCTCACCACGGGGCATCACGCCGGACTGGCCCAGAAGCGGCAGTTGGGGCCACCTGGACGGTTCCATCTCCACGTGATGGCTGCCCGAGTGTCCGGGCCTATGCTTCATTTGAGCAGGACAGAGGATTTCATGGCAGGATTTTTCCAAGCGCCCCCAGGAAGGGGAAACCAAAAACAATAAAACACCAGGAGACTTTCTCCTGTATCAGGGTCTTCCCAGACTGCTTTCGTCCCTCCCGATGTCTGAGCTCCATGCTCTGCTCCCAGCCTGTATGATAGCGGAAACTTTTTTTTAATTTTCAATTGCTTTTTTTGGTATTCTGTACTGTGATCCTTGGCCACCTTTCCGTGTGATGATTTCTATACAAAATGTTGTCAAACTTGACTGTAGTGCAGTATTTCCATTAAAATATCAGGGCTAATCACGGTCTATATTATCTTTCTTCCTCTTGCTATCTAAGGAATGAAACACGGGAAATCCCAGGGGGCGGAAAGCTGCTTTCCTTAAAGGAGAAGCAGAATTGTGTGTTTCGGAGGGAGGGTGTCAGGGTTGAGGCTTAATTCAGGTCTGTAATCACTGCTGCAAGTGGCAGGGGTTTGAAAGAAAAAGATCCCATCGCTTAGAAACACCCCTCCACCTGAAGGGAGCCAGTCCATCCAGACACAGTACAGCGCGGAGCAGTGATGCCAGACATCCCAGAGCTGGGAGCCTGGCTGCTTCCCGGAAATTCTGAAAACAAGCCTGGGTTTGTTAGAGGAGGGAAAGGCGGGGACTTCATTTAAAAAAAAAAAAAAGAAAGGCTAAGATCTGCTTTGTTTTCCTTCATGGGCGAAGTGAAAGAAGAAACTAAAAACTAACAGTGTCTCCAGTTCAAAAGCGTCATTTCCATTTTTTTTTTTTTTGCTTGTTTTTTCTTTTAAAGGAGGGAGCCTGCCATGTTCTTTTAGGATCAAACTTCAGAAGGAACCAGAAAAACTGCCGTTTTCTCTAGGAGGGAGCTCCGTCGTGTTTATGGAACGAAAAGACATAAGAAGGAAATGTAACTTAAATAGCACTTGTAAATAAAGAGAAACTTTACCAGCCCGGCACCTTCACATCCCCAGATCCCCACCCCGGGGCCCTAAGAGGTACAATAATGGTGGTTGGTTCAGTGTAACCAGCTCTCTCTCCTTCCCTGTAGAGCAGAGCTGTGGAAGAGAGCTGCCCAAGGCCGTCCTTTATAGAAAATGCGGGGGAGAGAACTCAAATCCCCCGCTCAAGTCTTAAGCCGTGAAAGATTGCATTTCGACAGGGGGGAGGCTTTGCTTATCCATTTTCCTGGAGAGTAATAAAGCAAAACACACTTTTTATTGCGGTCCCTGGGAATCCTTGTTTCCCTCCCAACCCATCAGTGGTGTTGATTGGGCGCCAACTGTGACCACAGCGCGGTATTCTCTCTATGTTGCCAACTTGTACTTCCCAAGTGCTTAGTACAGTGCTCTGCACACAGTAAGCGCTCAATAAATACGATTGAATGAATGAATATTAAGTGCTTGGGACAGTGCAATGGAGTTAGCAGTTCCCTGGAAAAGAACCTGCCAATGGATGACCCTGGGTTTGGGAATAGCCTCTTCTAGTTCAGCAGCCTGGTTGTGTACGTTTTTCAGGGGGGACACGCTTTTTGTTTTCTGTTTTCTTTTAGATGGTATTTAAGTGCTTCCTAAGTGCCAAGCACTGTACTAAGCACTGGGTTGCATACGAGATAATCGGGTTGGGCACAATCCCTGCCCCACATGGGACTCACGGTCTAAGGGGAAGGGACAAAGGGTATTGAATCTCCATTTTACATGAGGAAACGGAGCCCTAGAGAAGTTAAGTGACTCACCCAAGGTCGCACAGCAGACAGGTGGCGGATCCGGAATTAGAAACCAAAGTCCTCCGGTCCCAGGTCCGTGCTGTTTCTACTACGCCAGGCTGCCTCTGTTTTCCATTTTAGCATTCTGTGCTTGTTGCCTAATTCTACCCTGACCGAAATTTCTTTTCTTTATGTACAAAAAGCAGGGGGGCTGTTTCTCCTTCCCACAGCGAGTAGAAGGATGTCCAAGTTCCTATTCGAAGCATTTGAAGTCACTTGGACCCCAAGTTCTCTGTCACTACAAGGCAGTGTTTTAAAGCTAGGCCGCCATCCCCTACGAGGAAGGAAGGAGAAGGGGGATGTTGTCATTCCTTACCTGCAGCTGGTGAGCCGAAGTGCTCCCTGAACACTGGAATAGAGTGGTGATCTGTAGGTTTGTTACAGCGCATTTGATAGACTCTTTATTGCACTTCTTGGCTTTTAAAAGTAGCGTTCAAAGGAAAAAAGGGTAGGCATGAAGGAAGCTGAGCTCTGGCTTAAGGCCTGACAGTTGCAGTTCTAACTAAAGATTGTAAAATGATTCAGTTGTGATAGCAGAGGCGATCTGTGCAGTTCATGTCATTCTCTCGGCCTTAGCTGCCACTTGAAAGATCTTTTCTCTGGAACCACGCCTATTTCTCTGAACAAACTGCCCTATTACTGAACGGAAATTTTGCCCGGCCCCAAAGGTCGTAGACCTGGGCAGAGGGACCGCCAATTATCAGAGGATGTGGTGGGTGAAAAAATCCATATATAGCCTCTAAAACTTATTTTAGGCCATAATTTCATCCTGTTACACGCCACAAGCCTCCACCCCGAGATACTCACAAGGCTGATAATGAGCCGATTATCACCTCTTCACCTCCACCTCTTCTTAAGCCACGAAAAGGCTGAGAGCAGGAAAGAGGAGAATTTATGATGAGCTGAGCTCCACATGGGACAGGGACTGTGTCCAACCTGAGCAGACAATCAATCAGCAGTATTTATTCATTCATTCAATCGTATTTATTGAGCGCTTACTGTGTGCAGAGCACTGTGCTAAGTGCTTGGAGGTGTACAACATGGTATTGGGAGGCAACTCCCTGCCCACAAGGAGCTTACAGTTTAGAAACCCTGATAATCTTGTACCTGCCCTAGAGCTCGGCACATTCTAAATGCTTTACAAAGACGTATAATTTTTATTAATAATTACTAAAAGTAGATAATCCCCAAATTGCTTGGCCTCTGAAAAATCTGGTGGTGTTTGGAGTGGTCTGAATGAGCCTATTTCCGGATCCTGTAATAAGTTTCTGCCTACAAAATTGGAGGAAAGCTCCTGGGAGCTGGTAGTTCGATAAGGATGGTGCGTCTTAACGTTTTTATTTTACTGTTCTCTTTCCCGTTCTGAAAACTTTTGATAAAAGAAGCTGTTGGTGGCCATTTTCTGGACATATCTGTCCCAGCATGAGAACCAGGGGCAGGAGGAGGATTAGCGCCCCAAACTGAGCCACACCATGGGGTTCAAGAGGCAATTTAGGCTCACTAAAAGGGCACCGGCCCAGAAGGCGAGGCCTAAATCCAAACATCGGCCCTGCTGGGGCCTGGAATATTGGAAAAGGCACTTCCCTATTCTGTGCCTCAGTTTCCCAAGCTCTCCCCATGTGCAAAATGGAGATCAATTCATACATACTTAACACAGCCCCTGTATATATGTATATATGTTTGTACATATTTATTACTCTATTTTACTTGTACACATTTATTCTATTTATTTTATTTTGTTAATTTGTTTTGTTGTCAGTCTCCCCCTTCTAGACTGTGAGCCCGCTTTTGGGTAGGGACCGTCTCTATATGTTGCCAACTTGGACTTCCCAAGCCCTTAGTACAGTGCTCTGCACACAGTAAGCGCTCAATAAATACGATTGAATGAATGACCATTATACTAAGCACTTGGGAGAGTACAACATAACAATAAGCAGACATTCCCTCCCCACAATGAGCTTACAGTCTAAAGGGGAGACAGACATTAATATAAATAAAATTATTCAATTGTATTGAGTGCTTAGTGTGCACAGCACCGTACTAAGCACTTGAGAAAATACAGCAATAAAGAGGCGATCCCTGCCCACAGTGAGCCTAATTAATTAACAGGCATTAATATAAATAAAATTATTCAATTGTATTGAGTGCTTAGTGTGCACAGCTTGAGAAAATACAATGCAATGAGCTCACGGTCTGGGGGGTGGGGGGAGACAGACAAGTAAACAGACATCAATATGAATAAAGAAAATATATACATAAATGCTGTGAGATGAGGGGAGGGAAGAAGGAGCAAGTCAGGGTGATGCAGAAGGGAGTGGGAGATGAGGAAAAGTGGGACTTAGTCTGGGAAGACCTCTTGGAGGAGATGGGCCTTCAGTAAGGCCTTTGAAGAGGGAGAAAGTAATTGGTGGATTTGAGGAGGAAGGGCATTTCGGGCCAGAGGAAGGACGTAGGCCAGGGGTCCGTGGTGAGACAGGTGAGATCGAGGCACAATGAGAAGGTTAGCAGCAGAGGAGCCAAATTTGCGGACTGGGTTATAGAAGGCGAGAAGGGAGGTGAGGTAGGAGGGGACAAGGTGATGGAGAGCTTTCAAGCCAGTGGTGAGGCGTTTTTGTTTGATATGGAGATGGATAGGCAGCCCCTGGAGATTTTTGAGGAGTGGGGTGATAGGCCTTGTAGGAAGATAATCTGGGCAGCAGAGTGAAGTATGGACTGGAGTGGGGAGAGGAGGGGAGTTGGGAGGTCAGAAAGGAGGCTGATACAGTGTAATCTAGGCAGGATAAGATGAGTGATTGCACTAAAGTGGTAGCGGTTTGGATGGAGAGGAAAGGCCAGATTTTAGCCATGTTGAGAAGGTGAGACCGACAGGATTTGGTGACGGATTGGCTATGTGGGTTGAATGAGAGAGGGGAGTCGAGGATCATGCCAAAGAAAATGCCAACGGGCTTGTGAGACGAGAAGGATGGTGGTGCCGTCTACAGTGACAGGAAAGTCTGGGAGAAAGCAGGGCTTGGGAGGAAAGATTAGAAGCTCTGCTTAATCAGGGAAGGCCTCTTGGAGGAGATGAGGCTTCAATAAGGCTTTGAAGTGGGGGTTCCATTCATTCATTCATTCAATCGTATTTATTGAGGGCTTACTGTGTGCAGAGCACTGTACTAAGCGCTTATCACTGTCCCTACTCCATTACTTGACTGCCGTGTGACCTTGGGCAAGGCACTTCACTTCCCTGGGCCTCATCTGTAAAATGAGATGGAGACTGTGAGTCCCACGAGGACCGTGTCCAACCCGATTTGCTTGTATTCACCCCAGCACTTAGTACAATGCCTGGCTCGTAGTAAGTGCTTAACAAATGCCATTATTAATATATTGTACTCTTCCAAGTGCTTAGTACAATGTTCTGCCCACAGTAAATGCTCAATAAATACCATTGATGATGGTGATGAGGGGGATTTCCCGGGGGCAGTTGAGCTGGGCCACCTCAAGATGGTGGAGAGAGCAGGGCTCAGGGAACCTGGATTCTAATTCCTGCTCTACCACTTTCCTGGTGGATGACCTTGGGTGAGTCACTTAACTTCTCTGGGTTTCAGTTTCCTTGTTTGTTAAATCAACACTGAATTCTCCCTTCCCCTTAAACGGTGAGACTCTTGTGGACGACCCCCCTTTTTCCTCTCCTCCTCCCCATCCCCTCCGCCTTACGTCCTTCCCCTCCCCACAGCACTTGTATATATATTTGTACAGATTTATTACTCTTTTTTACTTGTACATATTTATTATTCATTTTGTTAATGATGTGCATAGAGCTTTAATTCTATTTGTTCTGACGACTTTGACACCTGTCTACATGTTTTGTCGTTTGTCTCCCCCTTCTAGACTGTGAGCCTGCTGTTGGGTAGGGACCGTCTCTAGATGGTGCCGACTTGTCCTTCCCAAGCGCTTAATACAGTGCTCTGCACACAGTAAGCGTTCAATAAATACGATTGAATGAATGATCTGATTTTTTTAATGGCATTTATTAAGCGCTTACTATGTGCAAAGCATTGTTCTAAGCGCTGTATTATCCTCCTCCTCATTTTCAATGGTTTTTATTGAGCCTTTATGGTGGGCAGAGCACTGCCCCAAGGATTTGGGAGAATATGATATAGGGAAAGGGGATTTTACACAAATTAAACCTTCAGTTTTTGAGTCCGCAGCTGTGCGGTCCTTCCCCTCTCTCTCCCTTCTCTTCCTCCCTTCAAAGCCCTACTGAGAGGTCACCTCCTCCAGGAGGCCTTCCCACACTGAGCCCCCTTTTTCCTCTCCTCCTCCCCACCCCCACCGCCCTACCTCCTTCCCCTCCCCACCGCACCTGTATATATATTTTTACAGATTTATTACTCTATATTACTTGCACATATTTACTATCCTATTTATTTTGTTAACTATGTGCATATAGCTTTAATTCTCTGTTCTGACGACTTTGACACCTGTCTACATGTTTATTCTACTTGTACATATTTACTATTCCATTTATTTTGTCAATGATGTGCATCTAGCTTTACTTCTATTTATTCCGACGACGACACCTGTCCACATGTTTTTATTTTATTTTACTTTATTTTATTCTGTTAATATGTTTTGTTTTGTCCTCTGTCTCCCCCTTCTAGACTGTGAGCCCACTGTTGGGTAGGGACTGTCTCTATATGTTGCCAACTTGTACTTCCCAAGCGCTTAGTGGAGTGCTCCGCACACAGTAAGCGCTCAATAAATATGATTGAATGAATGAATGAATGAATCCCCCCGCCTCTACCTCCTTCCCCTCCCTACAGCACTTGTCTATGTATTTGTACAGATTTATTACTCTATTTGTTTTATTTGTACATGTTTACTATTCTATTTATTTTGTTAATGTGCATAGAGCTTTAATTCTTTGTTCTGACGACTTTGACACCTGTCTACATGTTTATTCTACTTGTCCATATTTACTATTCTATTTATTTTGTCAATGATGTGCGTCCAGCTTTACTTCTATTTCTTCTGACGACTTGACACCTGTCCGCATGTTTTGTTTTGTCGTCTGTCTCCCCCTTCTAGACTGTGAGCCCGTTGCTGGGTAGGGACCGTCTCTAGATGTTGCCGACCTGTCCTTCCCAAGCGCTTAGTACAGTGCTCTGCACACAGTAAGCGCTCAATAAATACGAATGAACGAATGAATCCCCCCACCCTACCTCCTTCCCCTCCCTACATCATCATCTTCAATCGTATTTATTGAGCGCTTACTGTGTGCAGAGCACTGTACTAAGCGCTTGGGAAGTACAAGTTGGCAACATATAGAGACAGTCCCTACCCAACAGTGGGCTCACAGTCTAAAAGGGGGGAGACAGAGAACAAAACCAAACATACTAACAAAATAAAATAAACAGAATAGGTATGTACAAGTAAAATAAATTAATAGAGTAATAAATATGTACAAATATATATACATATATACAGGTGCTGTGGGGAAGGGAAGGAGGTAAGATGGGGGGATGGAGAGGGGGATGAGGGGGAGAGGAGGGAAGGGGCTCAGTCTGGGAAGGCCTCCTGGAGGAGGTGAGCTCTCAGTAGGGCCTTGAAGGGAGGAAGGTCATGGGTTCAAATCCAGGCTCTGCCAATTGTCAGCTGTGTGACTTTGGGCAAGTCACTTCACTCCTCTGGGCCTCAGTTACCTCATCTGTAAAATGCGGATGAAGACTGTGAGCCCCCTGTGGGACACAAAGCACACAAAGCACGCGAGCGTTCAGTACATACCAGGGATCAATTGATAGCCATCGATAGAGAAGCAGTATGGCATGGGGATGGGGCGCGGGCCTGGGAGTCCCGAGGTTTGCTGCCATTTGTCTGCTGCACGGGGTTGGGGCACGGGCCTGGGAGTCATCATCATCATCATCAATCGTATTTATTGAGCGCTTACTGTGTGCAGAGCACTGGACTAAGCGCTTGGGAAGTACAAGTTGGCAACATATAGAGACAGTCCCTACCCAACAGTGGGCTCACAGTCTAAAAGAAAAAGAAGGAGCGTGGCTCAGTGGAAAGAGCACGGACTTTGGAATCAGAGGTCATGGGTTCAAATCACAGCTCTGCCAATTGTCAGCTGTGTGACCTTGGGCAAGTCACTTCACTTCTCTGGGCCTCAGTTCCCTCATGAGTAAAATGGGGATTAAGACTGTGAGCCCCCTGTGAGACAACTTGATCACCTTGTAACCTCCCCAGCGCTTAGAACAGTGCTTTGCACATAGTAAGTGCTTAATAAATGCCATGATTATTATTATTATTATTATTAAAAGGAGTCACAAGGTTTGCTGCCATTTGTCTGCTGCATGGGGTTGCGGCACGGGCCTGGGAGTCACAAGGTTTGCTGCCTCTTGGCTGCTGCATGGGGTTAGGGCACGGGCCTGGGAGTCATCATCATCATCATCAATCGTATTTATTGAGCGCTTACTGAGTGCAGAGCACAGTATTAAGCACTTGGGAAGTACAAGTTGGCAACATATAGAGACAGTCCCTACCCAACAGTAGGCTCACAGTCCAAAAGGAGACACAAGGTTTGCTGCCATTTGTCTGCTGCATGGGGTTAGGGCACGGGCCAGGGAGTCATCATCATCATCATCATCAATCGTATTTATTGAGCGCCAACTGTGTGCAGAGCACTGTACTAAGCGCTTGGGAAGTACAAGTTGGCAACATATAGAGACAGTCCCTACCTAACAGTAGGCTCACAGTCTAAAAGGAGTCACAAGGTTTGCCGCCATTTGTCTGCTGCATGGGGTTAGGGCACGGGCCAGGGAGTCATCATCATCATCATCATCAATCGTATTTATTGAGCACCAACTGTGTGCAGAGCACTGTACTAAGCGCTTGGGAAGTACAAGTTGGCAACATATAGAGACAGTCCCTACCTAACAGTAGGCTCACAGTCTAAAAGGAGTCACAAGGTTTGCCGCCATTTGTCTGCTGCATGGGGTTGGGGCACGGGCCTGGGAGTCATCGTCATCATCATCAATCGTATTTATTGAGCGCTTACTGTGTGCAGAGCACTGTACTAAGCGCTTGGGAAGTACAAGTCGGCAACTTATAGAGACAGTCCCTACCCAGCAGTAGGCTCACAGTCTAATAGGAGTCACAAGGTTTGCCGCCATTTGTCTGCTGCATGGGGTTAGGCCATGGGCCTGGGAGTCATCATCATCATCATCAATCGTATTTATTGAGCGCTTATTGTGTGCAGAGCACTGGACTAAGCGCTTGGGAAGTACAAGTTGGCAACATATAGAGACAGTCCCTACCAAACAGTGGGCTCACAGTCTAAAAGAAGAAGAAGCAGCATGGCTCAGTGGAAAGAGCACGGACTTTGGAGTCAGGGGTCATGGGTTCAAATCCCGGCTCTGCCAATTGTCAGCTGTGTGACCTTGGGCAAGTCACTTCACTTCTCTGGGCCTCAGTTACCCCATCTGTAAAATGGGTACTAAGACTGTGAGCCTCCCATAGGACAACCTGATCACCTTGTAACCTCCCCAGTGCTTAGAACAGTGCTTTACACATAGTAAGTGCTTAATAAATGCCATTATTATTATTATTATTATTAAAAGGAGTCACAAGGATTGCTGCCATTTGTCTGCTGCATGGGGTTGGGGCGTGGACCTGGGAGTCACAAGGTTTGCTACCACTTGTCTGCTGCGTGGGGTTAGGGCACAGGCCTGGGATTCATCATCATCAATCGTATTTATTGAGCGCTTACTGTGTGCAGAGCACTGTACTAATCGCATGGGAAGTACCAGTTGGCAACATATAGAGACAGTCCCTACCCAACAGTAGGCTCACAGTCTAAAAGGAGTCACAAGGTTTGCTGCCAGTTGTCTGCTGCATGGGGTTAGGGCACGGGCCTGGGAGTCATCATCATCATCATCAATCGTATTTATTGAGCGCTTACTGTGTGCAGAGCACTGTACTAATCGCTTGGGAAGTACCAGTTGGCAACATATAGAGACAGTCCCTACCCAACAGTGGGCTCACAGTCTAAAAGGAGTCACAAGGTTTGCTGCCATTTGTCTGCTGCATGGGGTTGGGGCATGGACCTGGGAGTCATCATCATCATCATCAATCATATATATTGAGCGCTTACTGTGTGCAGAGCGCTGTACTAAGCGCTTGGGAAGTACAAGTTGGCAACATATAGAGACAGTCCCTATCCAACAGTGGGCTCACAGTCTAAAAGGAGTCGCAAGGTTTGCTGCCATTTGTCTGCTGCATGGGGTTGCGCCATGGGCCTGGGAGTCACAAGGTTTGCTGCCACTTGTCTGCTGCATGGGGTTAGGGCATGGGCCTGGGAGTCATCATCATCAATCGTATTTATTGAGCGCTTACTGTGTGCAGAGCACTGTACTAATCGCTTGGGAAGTACCAGTTGGCAACATAAAGAGACAGTCCCTACCCAACAGTAGGCTCACAGTCTAAAAGGAGTCACAAGGTTTGCTGCCAGTTGTCTGCTGCATGGGGTTAGGGCACGGGCCTGGGAGTCATCATCATCATCATCAATCGTATTTATTGAGCGCTTACTGTGTGTAGAGCACTGGACTAAGCACTTGGGAAGTACAAGTTGGCAACATATAGAGACAGTCCCTACCCAACAGAGGGCTCACAGTCTAAAAGGAGTCACAAGGTTTGCTGCCGTTTGTCTGCTGCATGGGGTTGGGGCATGGACCTGGGAGTCATCATCATCATCATCAATCGTATTTATTGAGCGCTTACTGTGTGCAGAGCGCTGTACTAAGCGCTTGGGAAGTACAAGTTGGCAACATATAGAGACAGTCCCTACCCAACAGTAGGCTCACAGTCTAAACGGAGTCACAAGGTTTGCCGCCATTTGTCTGCTGCATGGGGATAGGGCACGGGCCTGGGAGTCATCATCATCATTATCATCAATCGTATTTATTGAGCGTTTACTGTGTGCAGAGCACTGGACTAAGCGCATGGGAAATACAAGTTTGCAACATATAGAGACAGTCCCTACCCAACAGTCGGCTCACAGTCTAAAAGAAGAAGAAGCAGCGTGGCTCAGTGGAAAGAGCACGGACTTTGGAGTCAGAGGTCATGGGTTCAAATCCCGGCACGGGCCTGGGAGTCATGATCATCATCATTAATCATATTTATTGAGCGCTTACTGTGTGGAGAGCACTGGACTAAGCGCTTGGGAAGTCCAAGTTGGCAAAATATAGAGACAGTCCCTACCCAACAGTAGGCTCACAGTCTAAAAGGAGTCACAAGGTTTGCTGCCATTTGTCTGTTGCATGGGGTTGGGGCACGGGCCTGGGAGTCATCATCATCTTCATCAATCGTATTTATTGAGTGCTTACTATGTGCAGAGCACTGGACTAAGCGCTTGGGAAGTGCAAGTTGGCAATATATAGAAACAGTCCCTACCCAACAGTAGGCTCACAGTCTAAAAGGAGTCACAAGGTTTGCTGCCATTTGTCTGCTGTATGGGGTTAGGGCACGGGCCTGGGAGTCATCATCATCATCATCATCAATCCTATTTATTGAGCGCTTACTGTGTGCAGAGCACTGTACTAAGCGCTTGGGAAGTACAAGTTGGCAACATGTAGAGACAGTCCCTACCCAGCAGTAGACTCACAGTCTAAAAGGAGTCACAAGGTTTGCTGCCATTTGTCTGCTACATGGGGTTGTGACACGGGCCTGGGAGTCACAAGGTTTGACGCCATTTGTCTGCTGCATGGGGCTGGGGCACGGGCCTGGGAATCATCATCATCATCATCAGTCGTATTTATTGAGCGCTTACTGTGTGCAGAGCACTGTACTAAGCGCTTGGGAAGTACAAGTTGGCCACATATAGAGACAGTCCCTACCCAACAGTAGGCTCACAGTCTAAAAGGAGTCACAAGGTTTGCTGCCATTTGTCTGCTGCATGGGGTTGGGGCGCGGGCCTGGGAGTCACAAGGTTTGCTGCCACTTGTCTGCTGCATGGGGTTGGGGCACGGGCCTGGGAGTCATCATTATCATCATCAATTATATTTATTGAGCGCTTACAGTGTGCAGAGCACTGGACTAAGCGCTTGGGTAGTACGAGTTGGCAATATATAGAGACAGTCCCTACCTCACAGTAGGCTCACAGTCTAAAAGGAGTCACAAGGTTTGCTGCAGTTTGTCTGCTGCATGCGGTTAGGGCACGGGCCTGGGAGTTATCATCATCATCATTATCAATCCTATTTATTGAGCGCTTACTGTATGCAGAGCACTATACTAAGCGCTTGGGAAGTACAAGTTGGCAACATATAGAGACAGTCCCTACCCAACAGTAGGCTCACAGTCTAAAAGGAGTCAAAAGGTTTGCTGCCATTTATCTGCTGCATGGGGTTGGGGCACGGGCCTGGGTGTCATCATCATCATCATCAATCGTATTTTTTGAGCGCTTACTGTGTGCAGAGCACTGTACTAAGCGCTTGGGAAGTACAAGTTGGCAACATATAGAGACAGTCCCTACCCACAGAGGGCTCACAGTCTAAAAGGAGTCACAAGGTTTGCTGCCATTTGTCTCCTGCATGTGGTTAGGGCACGGGCCTGGGAGTCATCATCATCATCATCATCAATCGTATTTATTGAGCACTTACTGTGTGCAGAGCACTGTAGTAAGCACTTGGGAAGTACAAGTTGGCAACATTGTGGGTAGGGGTTGTCTCTTTGTTGCCGAATTGTACTTCCCAAGCGCTTAATACAGTGCTCTGCACACAGTAAGCGCTCAATAAATACGATTGAATGAATGAATATAGAGGCAGTCCCTACGCAACAGTGGGCTCACAGTCTAAAAGGAGTCACAAGGTTTGCTGCCACTTGTCTGCTGCATGGGGTTAGAGCACGGGCCTGGGAGTCATCATCATCATCATCAATCGTATTTATTGCACTTGTCTATATATTTGTACAGATTTATTACTCTATTTATTATACTTGTACTGTTTACTATTCTATTTATTTTGTTAACGATGTGCAGAGAGCTTCTATTCTCTTTGTTCTGACGACTTTGACACCTGTCTACATGTTTTGTTTTGTCGTCTGTCTCCCCCTTCTAGACTGTGAGCCCGTTGTCCGGTAGGGACCGTCTCTAGATAATAAGGATGGCATTTGTTAAGCGCTTACTATGCACATGCAAAGCACTGTTCTAAGCGCTGTGGAGGATACGAGGTGATCAGGTTGTCCCACGGGGGGCTCACAGTCTTCATCCCCATTTTACAGATGAGGTCACTGAGCCACAGAGAAGTTAAGTGACTTGCCCAAAGTCACACAGTTAAGTGGTGGAGCTGGGATTTGAACCCATGAACCCTCTCAATGTTGCTGACTTGTCCTTCCCAAGCGCTTAGTCCAGTGCTCTGCACACATTAAGCACTCAATAAATACGATTTAATGAAGAGCCCGGGCTTTGGAGTTAGAGGTCATGGGTTCAAATTCCGGCTCTGCCAATTGTCAGTTGTATGACTTTGGGCCAGTCACTTCACTTCTCTGGGCCTCAGTTCCCTAATCTGTAAAATGGGGATGAAGACTGTGAGCCCCCCATGGGACAACCTGATCACCTGGTAACCTCCCCAGCGCTTAGAACAGTGCTTTGCATATAGTAAGCGCTACCTCATCTGTAAAATGGGGATGAAGACTGGGAGCCTCCCCGTGGCACAACCTGATCACCTTGTAACCTCCCCAGCGCTTAGAACAGTGCTTTGCACATAGTAAGCGCTACCTCCTCTGTAAAATGGAGATTCATTCATTCAATCGTATTTATTGAGCGCTTATTGTGTGCAGAGCACAATACTAAGCGCTTGGAAGTACAATTTGGCAACACCTAGAGACAGTCCCTACCCAACAGCGGCCTCACAGTCTAGAAGGGGGAGACAGACGACAAACCAATAATAATAATATTAATAATGATGGTATTTGTTAAGCGCTTACTATGTGCAAAGCACTGTTCTAAGCACTGGAGGGGATACAAGGTGATCAGGTTGTCCCACGTGGGGCTCACAATCTTAATCCCCATTTTACAGATGACGTAACTGAGGCCGTGAGAAGTGAAGTGACTTGCCCAAAGTCACCCAGCTGACAAGTGGCGGAGATGGGATTCGAACCCATGACCTCTGACTCCAAAGCCCTGGCCCTTTCCACTGAGCCACGCTGCTTCTCTTAGCCATACTGCATATTAACAAAATAAAATAAATAGTGATGCCTGTGAGGCCCCCGTGGGACAACCTGATCACCTGGTAACCTCTCCAGCGCTTAGAACAGTGCTTTGCACGCAGTAAGCGATTAGTAAATATTATTATTATCATCATTATTATTGTTATTATTATTAATGCAGGGAGGCCCGGAGGGCGAGTGCGGGGCGGAACTAGTGTTTCGGGGCCACATATATACATATAACTTGTACTTCCCAAGCGCTTAGTACAGTGCTCTGCACACAGTAAGCGCTCAATAAATACGATTGATGATATATACACCTGGTATATACACCTGATCACCTGGTAACCTCCCCAGCCCTTAGAACAGTGCTTTGCACGCAGTAAGCGCTTAGTAAATATTATTATATTATTATTATCATCATTATTATTATTATTAATGCAGTGAGGCGATTATTGTTGTTGTTGTTATTATTATTATTATTATTATTATTATTATTATTATTGTTATTATTAATGCAGTGAGGCCCGGAGGGCTAGGGCGGGGCGGAGCTAGTGTTTCAGGGCCACATATATACACATATACACCTGGTATATACACCTGATCACCTGGTAACCTCCACAGCGCTTAGAACAGTACTTTGCACGTAGTAAGCGCTTAGTAAATATTATTATTATTATCATTATTATTATTATTATTATTATTATTATTAATGCAGTGAGGCCCGGAGGGCGACTGCGGGGCGGAACTAGTGTTTCGGGGCCACATAACTACATACATACACCTGGTATATACACCTGATAACCTCCCCAGCGCTTAGAAAAGTGCTTTGCACGTAGTAAGCGCTTAGTAATTATTATTATTAATAATAATAATAATAATAATAATAATAATAATAATAATAATGCAGTGAGGCCCGGAGGGCGAGTGCGGGGCGGAACTAGTCTTTTGGGGCCACACATATACACATATACACCTGGTATATACACCTGGTAACCTCCCCAGCGCTTAGAACAGTGCTTTACACGTAGTAAACGCTTAGTAAATATTATTATTATTGTTATTGTTATTATTATTAATGCAGTGAGGCCCGGAGGGCGAGTGCGGGGCGGAACTAATATTTCTGGGCCACATATGTACACCTGGTATATACACCTGATCACCTGGTAACCTCCCCAGCGCTTAGAACAGTGCTTTGCACGTCGTAAGCGCTTAGTTATTATTATTATTATTATTATTATTTTATTATTATTTTATTATTATTTTATTATTACAGTGAGGCCCGGAGGGCGAGTGCGGGGCGGAACCAGTGTTTCGGGGCCGCAGTTCCGGTCCGGACGGCCAGGCGGAAGTACCGCTCTGAGGAGAAGGCGGAAGCGGGAGGAAGATGGCGGCGGCGGCCCCGCCTGTGGTGCTGAAGCACCGTCGCAGCACGCTGGAACGGGTGGAGAAATTTATTTCCCCGCAGTATTTCACGGACTGCAACCTCCGGGGCAGGTAACGGGCCCGGGCGAGGTCGGGGCGGCCGCGCCAAGGAGGGCGGTCCGTCGCTGCCACCTTCCCTTCCGGTCGGGAAACCCAGCTCGCCTTCCGGGCCCCGTGTCAACCGCCACACTTTCCCAGAACCCCCCGGGGCTTGACATTCCAGGCCTAGGCATCCCCCTTTCCCCCGGGAAAAGCGGCTCCTTTTAATAATAATAGTAATAATAATAATAATGATGATAATGGCATTTATTAAGCGCTTACCATGTGCCCAGCGCCGAGAAGGTTACAAGGTGATCAGGTGGCCCCTCGTGGGGCTCACAGCCTTCATCCCCCTTTTCCAGATGAGGGAACTGAGGCCCGGAGAAGTGAAGTGACTTGCCCAAAGTCACACAGCTGACAACTGGTGGTTGACATGTTGCCAACTTGTACTTCCCAAGCGCTTAGTACACAGTAAGCGCTTAATAAATATGATTGATTGATTGATTGATTTCCTACTGAGCCACGCTGCCTAGGCCTCCCCCTTTCCCCCGGGAAAAGCGGCTCCTTTTAATAATAATAATAACATTTATTAAGCGCTTCCCATGTGCCAAGCGCTGAGAAGGTTACAAGCTGATCAGGTGACCCCTCGTGGGGCTCACAGTCTTCATCCCCCTTTTCCAGATGAGGGAACTGAGGCCCAGAGAAGTGAAGTGACTTGCCCAAAGTCACACAGCTGACAACTGGTGGTTGACATGTTGCCAACTTGTACTTCCCAAGCGCTTAGTACACAGTAAGCGTTCAATCAATCAATCAATCAATCGTATTTATTGAGCGCTTACTATGTGCAGAGCACTGTACTAAGCGCTTGGGAAGTACAAATTGGCATCACATAGAGACAGTCCCTACCCAATACGATTGATTGATTGATTGATTTCCTACTGAGCCACGCTGCCTAGGCCTCCCCCTATCCCCCGGGAAAAGCGGCTCCTTTTAATAATAATAATAATAATAATAATAACATTTATTAAGCGCCAAGCGCCGAGAAGGTTACAAGGTGATCAGGTGGCCCCTCGTGGGGCTCACAGTCTCCGTCCCCATTTTCCAGATGAGGGAACTGAGGCCCAGAGAAGTGAAGTGACTTGCCCAAAGTCACACAGCTGACAACTGGTTGACATGTTGCCAACTTGTACTTCCCAAGCGCTTAGTACAGTGCTCTGCACACAATAAGCGCTCAATAAATATGATTGATTGATTGATTTCCTACTGAGCCACACTGCCTAGGCCTCCCCCTTACCCCCGGGAAAAGCGGCTCCTTTTAATGATAATAGTAATAATAATGATGGCATTTATTAAACGCTTACCATGTGCCAAGTGCCGAGAAGGTTACAAGGTGATCAGGTGGCCCCTCGTGGGGCTCACAGTCTTCATCCCCATTTTCCAGATGAGGGAACTGAGGCCCAGGGAAGTGAAGTGACTTGCCCAAAGTCACACAGCTGACAATTGGTGGTAGACATGTTGCCAGCTTGTACTTCCCAAGCGCTTAGTACAGTGCTCTGCACACAGTAAGCGCTCAATAAATACAATTGATTGATTGATTGATTGATTGATTTCCTAGTGAGCCACACTGCCTAGGCCTCCCCCATATAGAGATGGTCCCTACCCAACAGTGGGCTCACAGTCTAGATGGGGGAGACAGACAACAAAACAAAACATACTAACAAAATAAAATAAATAGAATATGTACAAGTAAAATAGAGTAATAATAATAATGATATATAATATTATAGAGTAATAATATTAGAGTAATTAGAGTAATAATAACCAAAGCAGCAACGTAGCAGAGCACTGGACCAAGCGCTTGGAAAGTACAAGTTCCTGTATATATGTACATATTTATTAGTCTGTTAATTTTACTTATTTATATTTATTCTATTTTATTTGGTTTATATGTTTTGTTTTGTCATCTGTCTCCCCCTTCTAGACTGTGAGCCCGCTGTTGGGTAGGGACCGTCTCTATATGTTGCTAACTTGGACTTCCCAAGCGCTTAGTACAGTGCTCTGCACACAGTAAGCGCTCAATAAATACAAGGAAACTGAGACCCAGAGAAATAAAATGACTCATCCAAGGTCATCCACCAGGCAAGGGGTAGAGCGGGGATTAGAACCCAGGTTCCCTGAGGCCCCGGGCCCTGCTCTGTCCACTAGCTAGCTACTAGCTGAACTCCACCTCGAGGTGGCCCAGCTCTCCCGCCCCAGGAGATCTTCATCATCAACATCAGTGGTATTGATTGAGCACTTACCGTGTGCAGAGCACTGTACTAAGCGCTTGGGAGAGGGCAATACAACTCAACAGAGTTATTAGACATGTTCCCTGACCACAGCGAGCCGACAGTCTAGAGGGGAAAACAGGGTGAAGCGGGGAAGAAACCTAGAGACTGGGGATGAAAGTGGTTTCTAGGGACTCTGCCAAGAGAAGAGCTTAGAGAAGCAGCGTGGCTCAGTGGAAAGAGCCCGGGCTTTGGAGGCAGAGGTCATGGGTTCGAATCCCGGCTCCACCCCAAGTCTGCTGTGTGACCTTGGGCAAGTCACTTAACTTCTCTGAGCCTCAGTTACCTCATCTGTAAAAAGGGGGATTTAGACTGTGAGCCCCACGTGGGACACCTTGATCACATTGTATCCCCCCCCAGCGCTTAGAACAGTGCTTTGCACATAGTAAGCGCTTAACAAATGCCATCATTATTATTATTATTAGTGTGGGTGTCGATGTGAACAGGCAATGTAGAGGACCACTCGGCCTCGGCGGGAACTGGGATCAGGTTGGTGGGGTGGGCGGTGTCTGTTTGGCTCTGGTGTCCCTGAGTTGTGTGTGATCCCAGGCTATACGGAGCCAGCTGCCCGGTTACCTCCCTCTCCTACTTCCTGACCTCGAAACGAGTCCCCTACAGCCAGGCGATCCGGCAGGACTTCCTCCCGGCCCAGATCGGCGACTCTTTTGGCCCCACGTGAGTAGCCCAGACCATCCTGCTGGGAGGGAGGGCTGAAGCCTTAGCCCTGAGAGAAGCAGAGGGTCCCAGGTGGGCCCCCTCAGTCCACTATTTTGCCGGCTAGCCTAGAGCTAAGCATCTGAGGCTTTAGCTCGGCTCGGGGAAGTGGCGGCTGAGACTCTACCCTCTGGTCGTGCCTAGACGCGGGGGGCTCGGCTCTATGCAGAAGAGACTTGTGAGCATGGGACCTTAGTACATCAGAGGTCTGCACACCTGGGCCCTCCCTCTGGGCTCTGCAGCATGTTAAGAAGGGAGGGGAAAGGAAGAGGAGCAGAAGGCTAACTGCCCCCTGACCCCATCTGGGCTTCTCTGCTGCTACTCCTCCGTCCTGCTGTATGGGACTACTGCTCCCTAGAACCGCTGTTTCCCTGAGAGACCGCTCCCTGGGGACACCATTCCCTGGATCACCCCCCCCACACACCCCGGGAGAAATGTTTGTGTCTGTCATAGGTGGTACAGCTGCTGGTTCCGGGTGGAGCTGAATGTGCCCGAGGCCTGGGTGGGCCAGGAAGTTCACCTGCTCTGGGAGAGTGATGGAGAGGCCCTGGTGTGGCGGGACGGGCAGCCGGTGCAGGTGGGAGAGGCCAGCCCTCCTTCCTGGCTCGTCCTGAACATTTGGTCCCCTCAGGTGGCTCTGGGAAGACTGAGGGTTTGCGGGGTCCCTTCTATGCCTAGGCCTTCTATGGGCCCTTGGGCAGCACCCCCGTTTCTCCCCCTGGGAAACTGAAGCTAAGGAGTCGCAGGCCTGACCCTGCCAGCCTCAAATCTGGAGGTGGAGAGAGGTTTTCAGCTCCCAAAGGCAGCAAGACTGAAGAGCCCAATTGCAGAAAGTAATTAGGGTTGCGTATTCCCAATCCCACCCAATCCCCTCCTCTGGGTGTCTCCCATCCCCCAGCTGGGCCCCTCCCAGGTTGCGACTTCCCTTCCCCTTTGCAGGGGGGACTCCCCTCCACCTTAGTGTTTCCCCCTGCTTTGCTGCCTGGCCACTACCCTTTCTGGGCTCAGGTTTTCCTCGCCCCGACGACAGGCCAGTAAAGACAGCTGGGCAGCTGCACTTTGCCTAAGGGGAATGCTCCAGGGAACTTCACCAAATTGGCAGCTTCTAACTATCCATCTCAGTGGCCTAGGAGGCAATGGAGTACACCTGTTCTTGCTCCCTCCTCCTCCTCTTCTTCCTCATCCTCCTCCTTCTCCACCTCTTCCTCCTCTTCCTCTTTGTCCTCCTCTTCCTTTTCTCTCATCCTCCTCCTCTTTCCTCCTTTCTCCACCTCCTCCTTCTCTTCCTCCTCCTCGTCCTCCTCCTCTTCTTCCCTCCTCCTCCTCCCCCTCCCTCTTCTTACATCTCCTCATCTCACTTCCCTTCTTCTCTCCCCGTCCTCTTTCTCTCTCTCTCCTCCCTGGTCCTTCCTTGCTCCCTCTCTCCCCCATTGACTGTTAATAAAGTGTGCAGTAGTAGCAGCAGCAGTAATAATAATAATAATGGCATTTATTAAGCACTTACTATGTGCAAAGCACTGTTCTAAGCGCTGGGGAAGTTACAACGTGTTCAGGTTGTCCCTCGGGGGGCTCACAGCCTTAATCCCCATTTTACAGATGAGGGAACTGAGGCCCAGAGAAGTGAAGTGACTTGCCCAAAGTCACCCAGCTGACAATTGGCAGAGCCGGGATTTGAACCCGTGACCTCAGACTCCAAAGCCCGGGCTCTTTCCATTGAGCCACGCTGCTTCTCGCAGTAGTACTTCTCTCAGTAGTAATGGTAGTGGTAGCAATAATAGTAGGAGCAGCAGTAGTCAAGGTTTTTATGCACTGCCCACTGTGGGCAATGCGCCGCACTAAGTGGTTTGGGAAGTGCCCCAGAAGCGTCTCCCCCAGAGGCTCCCACTTTAAAGGGGAGCCTCTGAGCCGCCTCCTTTTCCCCGGGCCCCAAGATCAGGAGCAGGAGCCAGAAACAGCGAGAGTCCCCGAGGGCTGAGAACCCCTGGACTCCCTCTGCTCTGCCGGCTTCCCTGCCGGACACTTCGCAACCTGGTTTCTCCTCCTCCAGGGTTTGACCAAGACGGGCGAGAAGACCAGCTACATCCTGGCGGATCGGCTTGGGGAGCGTGATCCCCGGAGGTGGGGACCCGCTAAGCAGGAGGAGGCTGGGGGGCGGTCTGGATGCTTGGGACCGGGGCCGGGGGGGGGGACTTTGGGTCCTGACTTGGAAGGGAACACGATCTCTGGAGGCTGCCAAGTGGGGCTGGACTAGGGGATGGGGTGTGGCCACTCATGAACGGGGGGGGTCTTTGGGTCCTGGCCGTGACGGGCAGGTGGACAGATGGCTGCGAGGACTAAGGGGGGCACATTCCCGGGAGCCCCGTGCCCCAGCTGGATTCTTGCCCCCAACTCCCCTGGTGTCTGAGGCTCTGGCCCCGAGTCCTCCTCTCCTGGGATCTGAGCCTCTGGGCCCCGGGTCCTCCCCTCCTGGGGTCTGACCCCTGCCTCAGACCCTCCCCTCCCAGCAGCTGTGGACTATTCCCATTGAGAAGCAGCATGGCTCAGTGGAAAGAGCCCGGGCTTCGGAGTCGGAGGTCATGGGTTCAAATCCCGGCTCCGCCAGTTGTCAGCTGGGTGACTTTGGGCAAGTCACTTCACTTCTCTAGGCCTCAGTTACCTCATCTGTCAAATGGGGATGAAGATCTGATCACCTTGTAACCTCCCCAGCGCTTAGAACAGTGCTTTGCACATAGTAAGTGCTTAATAAATGCCATCATTATTATTATTATCTGGCTGTCTGGCCCCAGACCCTTCCCTCCCAGCATCTGACCCTCTGGCCCCGGATCCTCCCTCCCCACAGCATGTGACTCTGTGGTCCTGGGCCCTCCTCTCCACCCTCTAGCCTGACCCTGTACGTGGAAATGGCCTGCAGCGGGCTCTGTGGGGATGGCCAGGGCAGCCTGATCCAGCCCCCGGACCGCCACAAGAAGTTTGCCGTGAGCCGGGCCCAGCTGGCTGTATTCCATCGGGAAGTCCAGGAGCTCCTGATAGATCTGGAGACGCTGATGGACATGGCCGAGGTACCCACTGGAGTCGCTTCCCTGCCTCTGGGACCCGGAGGCCCGTGGCCATCTGCGTCTGGGAGCTTGGGGGGTTTGGAGCCTGGGCCTTCCTGGGGCCCAGGGTGATCCTTTTTGCCTGCTCTGAGGCCGGGTTCCTCCCTCCCATCAGCAGGAGCTCTTGGGCGAGTGACACCTTCACTGTCACAGCCTAAACGTCGGCAGGGCCTCCTCCCTCCCCCAGCTTCCCTCCTCCCTAGAGGAATCTGGCTACCCAGAGGCAGCCATGTGGCTGCGGTGGATGCCCGGAGTGGCCAGGGGCTGCCAGGCCTGAACCCCCATGACCGCGGCCTCCCCGCACAGTTCCTCGGGGAGGACAGCCAGCGTGGCTTCCAAGCCCTCTACGCCGCCAACCAAATAGTCAACGTGTGCCGCCCGTCAGAGCCGGACACCTGGGCCGAGGCCCGCTCCCTGGCCACCGCCGTCTTCCGTCAGCGCAACGGGGACAGCCAGCACACCATCCACGCCATGGGGCACTGCCACATCGACTCAGGTAGGGGTGTCGCTTGGCCCTTCTTCCATCCCCCTGCTCTTGGGAGACGAACCCGGGGACAGGCCGGGGGATGCTGGACCCATTAGCCAATAGCTCCTACCCTGAGGATCTTGGCCGTTTTATTCCCTCCCTCCCCTCCTCCAGGGGCACCTGCAGGGTGGGACGGGGGTGGCCGCAGGGCCTGGAGCAGGACGCTTTAGGAGAGCCTAGAACGCAAACCTGAGGAAAGGGACCCTTCCCTCTGGGGGGCCGTGGGGGAGGGGGGAGTCTCAAAACAGGAGAAATTCCCAGTTGTCTGGGATGTCTTAGGTTGGGTCTGGAGGGAGGGAATAGACAAGGTGACCTCTGAAGGCCCTGAAAGCCAGGGCAGGTGGGGAGGCAGACGGTTGGCCGGAGGGTTTGCGTGTCCCGTGTCCGGGACGGATGGACACTTGATTCCCGGGCTGAGCTCGGGGTGTGGGGTGCAGGGTACAAGATGTGGGTGCAGAGTGGAAGTAGAGAGGGAGGGAGAGTGCTCTGCACACAGTCAGCGCTCAATAAGTACGATTGAGTGAATGATTGAGAAGCATCGGGCTGGTGACTCTTAAGGGTCGCCTTGTGGCTGATGAAGGCCAGAGTTTAGCCTTGGCCCCGGGAAGGGGACTAACAGATAGGCCACCTGCACGTGACTCCCCAAAACCGTCTGCCCAGGAAGACCCCGCCGCTCCCAGCTGGAACTTACTGTGAGGACGCTGACTTGGGCTGGGGGGTCCAGAGCGGGCGGGGGCTGGTGGCATTTTTCATCCTTCCCCCGGTCCTCTCCCCTGCCCTCTAGCCTGGCTCTGGCCCTACGAGGAGACGATTGGGAAATGTGCCCGCAGCTGGGCGACCGTCATTCGGCTCATGGAGAGGAACCCGGAGTTCACATTCACTTGTTCCCAGGTGGGTCCCCTTGGGCTGCCGCTGGGGCTGCTGGGAACTGATGCTGTGGGCTCTACCCGGCCTGGGCTCCCGGTCTCGGGGAGGAAGGGCCTCCCAGGCGATGGCCCAGGTGGCCTGATCCCCTCTGAGAGCGATGCCAGAGAGGGGGCAAGGACTCCACCTCACTCTGTAGGTGCCTGTCTGCCCTGAGAGGACGTGGGAGGGTGCGAGGGCTGGGCTAGGGAAGAGAGAGTCGTGTGCAGATGCCCCCGAGGTTGGCTCGGGGCCCGGCCCCGTGGACGAGCTCCCCAGCCCCTCGCCCTTGGCTCCAGTGCCGGCCCACCCCATCCCTCCCGCAGGCTCAGCAGTTGGCATGGGTGAAGAGCGGCTATCCTGGGCTCTACAGCCATATCCAGGAGCGTGTGCGGCAGGGCCAGTTTGTGCTCGTCGGGGGCACCTGGGTGGAGATGGTAAGAGACTGGCACCACCTGGCAGCACCGTTATCTCATCGTTACCTTTTCTCCAAATCCCTCACCCCTCCTGCTCTCCGTTCCTCCCCGCAGATCCGGGTCCCACCTCTCTCCTCTCAGCAAGCATCTGATTGTTGACTAACCCCCTCCTTCCCCTGGATCTATCCGGGGTGCCCCAGCCAGCGCCCTTCCCCTGTGGGGCAGGCCCCTGGCCAGGGGTGCTTGGGACCTCGCTGAGTTTATCTGGGAGGGATGGGCACGGGCTCCCTGGCCCTGGGTCTCGTCGTCCTCCTTTGTTCCGTCCACCCCGGTGGGGCTGTGCTCAGAGGGGCCGGGGACCGGTTCTCCCCCAGGACGGGAACCTGCCCAGCGGGGAAGCCATGGTGCGCCAGTTCCTGCAGGGCCAGGCCTTCTTCCAGCAGGAGTTTGGAAGGATGTGCTCAGAGGTGGGTTCTCCGCCACCCCACGCTGTCTCTCCTCCCACCTCCCCTGGGCGCGGGCACGCAGTGCCACCGGTCTGGGCTCTGGGAAGCCTTGGGAGGCTTCGGCCTGGGCCTCGGCTGTTTGGGAGCCGTCAGGGTCGGGGGAGTCTCCGGGTCTCAGGATTCACCCCCGGTCCCTTCTCCCCTTCCCACCCCGCCCAGTTCTGGTTGCCCGACACATTTGGCTATTCAGCCCAGCTCCCCCAGATCATGAGCGGTTGTGGCATCCACCGCTTCCTCACGCAGAAGCTGAGCTGGAGCCTGGTCAACTCCTTCCCCGTAAGCCGGAGTCTGGGGGTGGGAGGGGGCCGGGGGAGCCGGGACTCGCTGCAGCCAGGGGAGGACTGGGGGCTGACATACGCACGCCTGATTTTAGGGGGACCCGGGCCACCCCCCTCTCAGCCTGAGGAGCGGCAGATGCTCTGGGTAAATGGCATCTCAGTGCCATGAACCCTTTTGCCCATTTGTTCCAGGAATAACCTTCCAACCGGGATTGGGGCTTCCTGTCATCCGGGACCTTGGGCCTGTCCCCCGGGGGTGGCCCACTGGGCCCCCAGGGTGGGAGGGACTGAGGCCTGTTTTCTCTCTCCCCACGTCCCCCTGCTCCGTGACAACACGTTGCTCTCCCCACTGTGCCCACGCTGCCCTTTCTGCCTATTCTGCCCTCTCTGCCCGGCAGCACCACACATTTTTCTGGGAAGGGCTGGATGGCTCCCGGGTGCTGGCGCACTTCCCCCCCGGGGACTCGTACGGGATGGAGGGCCGCGTGGAAGAGGTGAGCCAGGGGTGCGAGGCACTGTGGGTCGGGCCGGGGGCAGCCTCTGGGCACCGCTGAGGCAGGGAGGGAGGGCTGGGGGTCGGGGGGAAGCTGGGATCCAG
Organism: Tachyglossus aculeatus; assembly: GCF_015852505.1. Taxonomy (NCBI): domain Eukaryota; kingdom Metazoa; phylum Chordata; class Mammalia; order Monotremata; family Tachyglossidae; genus Tachyglossus; species Tachyglossus aculeatus. The sequence goes on from NC_052091.1 coordinate 15,027,693, forward strand.
TGGGCGCTTCCCCCAGGTGCTGAGAACCCTGAAGAACAACAGAGATAAGGGGCGGGTGAACCACAGTGCCTTCCTGTTCGGCTTTGGGGATGGGGGCGGCGGCCCCACGCAGACCATGCTGGATCGGCTGGAGCGGATCAAGGACACAGATGGGCTGCCCAGGTCGGAGGGGCTGGGCAGACATGAGGGCAGGAACCACGGGGCCTAGGAATGGCAGCGGGTGGGGGCGGGAGGCGGGCATCTCTGGGACTGGCATGACATCCTCCCTGCCCGCTCCCGGAAATGGGATTGGGGCGAGGGTCTGGGAACCAGAAGGTCACGGATTCCGCTCCGCCACTTGTTGGCTGTGTGACCTTGGGCAAGTCACTTTGCTTCTCTGGGCCTCAGTTCCCTCATCTGTAAAATGGGGATTAAGACCGTGAGCCCCGTGTGGGACAGGGACTGTGTCCGATCTAATTATCTTGTATCTACCCCAGTGCGTAGAACCGTGCCAGGCACATAGCGCTTAACAGATACTATAATAATTATTATTCTGATTATGCGCAGGGTGCAGTTCTCCAACCCGGAGCGTCTGTTCGCGGCGTTGGAGCGTGATTCGGGGCAGCTGTGCACCTGGGTCGGAGAGCTGTTTCTGGAGCTGCACAACGGCACCTACACAACCCAGGCTGAGGTCCGCGACAGAGGCTGGGGCGTGCTGTGATGGGGGGCCGCGGACCCCCCGGCCGGAGCATCGTGGGGATCCGGCCACCACTAGGAGAGGGGCCCGGGAGCCCGAAGGCGGGACGGAGGGGTGGGCCTGGGCTGCAGTTCTCACCCAGCCCCTCCCCGCCCCATTAATCCCGGGCACAGCTCAAGAAGGGGAACCGGGAGAGTGAGCAGATCCTGCATGACGTCGAGGTCCTCAGCTGTCTAGCCCTGGCGCGGGATAGCTCCTTCCGGTATCCTTCTGCGGAGCTGCAGCGACTCTGGCGGTAAAGTATTCCCTCCCGTGGCCCTGCCTGCCGCGGCCGGCCCCAAGGAACCGGATCGGAGTTGGGCCGAACCCGCCCGCTCTTCCCCCGTGGTCCGCGCAGGGCTGCCACCAGGCTGACGCAGAAAGCGGGCCCTGGCCAGATGGAGCAGGGGTCACTGCGTGTGTGTCTTCTTGATCCCAGGGTGGGAGGACTGGGGTGGGGAGCCCACGCTGTCCGGATTGGAGGCAGGAGGCGGCGCCCTCCGGTCCTCTGGGGGATCTGGGCCCCGCCACCTTCCTCACCACCTCTGACTCTTTGTCTCTTGGCCGACGGCCGCCAGGCTCCTGCTCCTGAATCAGTTCCACGATGTGGTGCCCGGCAGCTGCATCCAGCGGGTGGTGGAGGATGCCCTGAAGTTTTACGCAGGTGGGGGCCGGGGAAGGTTGGGGGACAGGCAGCCTACCGACCGCTCTCCCTGGTGCACTGGGCCTCCCGTGACGTCCCACCCTCGGGTCGGAGGGCAGAGACGAGAAGGGGGAATGCAAGAGGCTGGGGCCTAGCTGGCTGGGCTGGGGATTCAGGGTGCCTGGGCTCTTCCGATTTGGAAATTTGGGAGACTCACAGAGACCAGCCCCCTCTGTCCCCGGCCCCCTCCCAAGCCTGGGACAGTCAAAATGCAGACTGCCCGGAAGCTGGGGGATGGGCTGTATGATCTCCGGCCAAGTTTTAGGGATCCGAGAGTGCCCTCCGGTCTCCTCTTTGGTTCCTGGCCCTGTGGCTTCCCCAGGATTTCCCAGGCTCAGTGGGCATTCCTCACCTCCTCTGAGACTCTTAAGTCCTCTCCTCCCATCTCCCCCTCAGAGATTTTCCCCGCCAGACTCCCCCTCTCTCCTTCCTAGAGACTCACCATCTCCTCCCCACTGAGACTGGCCTTCTCCCCCTGCAGAGATCCGCCAGAGCAGCTCCGGCCTCCTGGGGGCTGCGGTGCAGTCCCTGTGTGGGCCACACCCCGGGGACGGAGACCGGGCCCCGGCCCAGAGCCTCCTCGTCCTCAACACGCTGCCCTGGGAGCGGACTGAGGTGGTGTCCTTGCCGGAGCCCGGTGGACCGGAACGTCTGGGTACGTGAGCACTGCCTGCCCGAGGCCTTTCCGGCTCTCCCAAAGCCAACTAAGATCCAGTGTTAGGGTTCGGGGCTGTGGGTGGGGTGTGTGGAAGCGGGGACGCCCTCACTTCATCCCCAACCTCAGCGGCATCGTGACCCGGTCCCCTAACCCCAGAGCCGGGTCCGGGCAGCCAGAAATCCGTCCCAGCCACTAGACCCTCCTCTCCCCTCTCCTCCGTCCAGCACTGGTGAAGGCACCCAGTTTGGGCTATGCCCCTGCCCCGGATCCCGGCCCCTGCCCGCCTCTCTGGTCTGTCCGCGTGGTGTCCGAGGTGAGTGTCTCCCCTCCGGGGGTCATTGAGAGACCCTCCCCATCCCTGTGGCCTCTGCTTCTCCCCTGCCCTGGTGGCATTTAGGTGGGAAGGATCAGGGATGCTAGCGAGGCCCGCAATTAGTCCCAGAGTGCCTTTTGTGAGCAGCGGGGGCATTGACCCACACCATCCTATGGGAATCTCTTCCGGGGGTCAGAAGGGGTCCGGGGGCTCTGGCTGCTTGGAGCGGAAAGTGGCCAGGAGTCTGGCTTCCCCCAACCCCCACCTCAACTCAGCTACTGCCATTGGTTCTGGGCCCCTGGGTTGAGCCTCCCCCTTGCCCTGCCCAGCGTCAGCCATGTGTAGTAGTAATGGTATTTATTAGGTGCGTACTGTGTGCAGGGCACTGTACTGAGTGCCAGAAGAAACCGTGCGTGTGTCCTGTCTGTCCCGCTCCCTTCCCTCCTCCAGGCTGACGGTTCCGTGAGGATGGAGAACGGCATTATCCGCGTGTGCCTGGACCGCACGGGACGTGTCACGTCCTTGGTTTTGGAGGCGTCGGAGAGGTCCCCGCCTCCCTCGGGGCCTGCCACTCCTGGGTCTCCCCGGCTCCCCTCCTCCCCACCCACCTACCCCGGGGCCCAGCCTCCTCTCGGCGCAGTATAGATTGGGATGAGCCCCTCGGGAGAAGTTGCCTTTGTGGCCTTGCCATGGGGCTGGGGTCTCCCCCTGCCTTTTCCCATTCCGGGGTCAGCTCTGGGGCATCTTGGAGGGCCCCTGGAAGTGGGGGGCGAGGAGTGGGAGAGCTTCCTGGCCCTGGTCTGGCCTGCTTCTCCCTCTCCTTTCCTTCCCCTTCGCAGCACTCTCTGTCCATAGCACCTTTCTAGTTTCAGATCCAGTTCAGTCTGTCCCGGCCGCCCCACCAGCCCCTGTCCCCCCGATTCCATCCCTCGGTCCCTGGGCTCCCCCGTCCCCCTGACCCTCCGTCCCTGCCCCCTGACCCCCTCCTTCCCGGGCCCTTCCAGAGAGACCCTGCCCGAGGGTGGCCTGGCCAACCAGTTTGTGCTGTTTGATGACGTGCCCCTCTACTGGGACGCCTGGGACGTGATGGATTATCACCTGGAGACCCGGTAGGAAGGAGGGACTGGAGGACTGGATGGGGAGTAAAGGAGGATGGCTCTCCCTCCCTCCACCCAGCCCCCTCTCCCCTGGATTGCAGAGGACTGGAGGGAGGGCAGACTGGAGGGAGGGTGAAGCCGGCTGCCGTTTACGGGCTTCTACTGGGGAAGGACCCCAGGGTGGGCTTAGTGGTGCTCTCCCAACAGCCCTTGGGAGCTGGTTAAGCCCTTCTTCCCCGCTTCCTTCCCGCCCTCGCCTCGCCACCCAATCCAGGAAACCGGTGACCCAATTGGCCCAGCCCCTGAAGGTGGGGAGCCCCGGGGGGCTCCGGGGCAGTGTCAGCTTCTCCCTGAGGCTCAGCGAGCGGAGTGTCATCACCCAAGAGGTGGTGCTGGATGCCAGGTGCCCCTACGTTCGCTTCCAGACCCAGGTACCGTGGCGGGGCCCCGGCCCCATCCCCAGCCTCCATCCCGCTGCCTGACCAGAGCCCCACCTCCACATCACACGGGGTCGGCCTGGGTTTGGGCCCGGGGAGAAATGGCCCTGGGTTTCACATCCCGAGATGTGGCCGCAGCCTGAGCTGTTTTGGGGATGGCGAGGGGGGCAGGGGCGGGGGCATCCCAGAGGAGCCGGGGAGATGCCGACCTCCATCAGCCCCCCTCAACTTCCCACCCCCCGCCCTGGCTAAAATGGGCCCCAAAGAGGGGAAGTCAAGTCCAGATGGAGAAGCAGCGTGGCTCAGTGGAAAGGGCTTTGGAGTCAGAGATCAGGGGTTCAAATCCCGGCTCTGCCAACTGCCAGCTACGTGACTTTGGGCAAGTCACTTCACTTCTCTGGGCCTCAGTTCCCTCATCTAGAAAATGGGGATTAAAACTGTGAGCCCCCTGTGGGACAACCTGGTCACCTTGTAACCTCCCCAGCGCTTAGAACAGTGCTTTGCACCTAGTAAGCACTTACCAAATACCATTATTATCCAGCCTAAACCTCCCACCTTTGTGTTGGCCTGGCCAGGCCCCGCTTCTCAACAGGCCACTCTCTACCCTGGCCTAGCCATAAGTCCCTGCTTCCTGGTGCCTCAGTTTCCCCAGCTAAGGGAACCTAGAAGCCGGGGCAGGACAACCTGCCCATTGGCCCTAGTGAGTGCTTTGTGGCTCAGGGCTCTGCCTTCCTTAGTATTGTGTGGCTAATGAGGGAGCAGGGGGTGGGGAGGAGAGTGGATCTGGGATTGGAGTAGGCCCACTGGGGACTCCCAATGCTTGGCTAGTGCCGGCTCTGATTTGAGCCAGAGGCCCCGGGGCTGGGCCCATGGTTTTCCCGACCAGAATGGGCCTGTAGCCAGAAGGATGGCCCTGTTTAGTTCATTCATTCATTCCTTCAATTCATGCAATCGTATTTATTGAGCACTTACTGTGTGCAGAGCACTGTACTAAGCGCTTGGGAAGTACAAGTCAGCAACACATAAGCCCACAGTCTAGAAGGGGGAGACAGACAACAAAACAAAACATGTAGACAGGTGTCAAAATCGTCAGAACAAATAGAAGTAAAGGTATATGGACATCAACAGAATAAATAGAATAATAGACATGTATGAGTAAAAAGAGTAATAAATCTGTACAAATATATACACAAGTGCTGTGGGGAGGGGAAGGAGGTAGGGCCGGGGGGATGGGGAGGAGGAGAAGAAAAAAATAATAATGGCATTTATTAAGTGCTTACTATGTGCAATGCACTGTTCTAAGTGCTGGGGAGGTTACAAGGTGATCAGGTTGTCCCTGATTGGGGGGCTCACAGTCTTAGTCCCCATTTTACAGATGAGGTAACTGAGGCCCAGAGAAGTGAAGTGACTTGCCCAAAGTCACCCAGCTGACAATTAGCGGAGCCGGGATTTAAACCCATGACCTCTGACTCCAAAGCCCGGGCTCTTTCCACTGAGCCACGCTGCTTCTCTAGTGCGGTGTGTGCGTTGAGGCGGCGGGGACCAGAACCATTTGCCCCAGGTCCAGACCAGGCTGTGTGTCGGGGGGCCGGCTGTCCCCGGGGGTTCCCACGGCTCCTCCGGGCATCCTGGCTTCCAGGTGGACTGGCACGAGGCCCACAAGTTCCTGAAAGTAGAGTTTCCAGCCCGGGTCCGGAGCCCGCAGGCCACCTACGAGATCCAGTTTGGCCACCTGCAGCGGCCGACACACTTCAACACCTCCTGGGACTGGGCTCGCTTCGAGGTGGGTGGTCGGCGCCCCCGCCTCCCTGTCCCCACCTTTCCCATCTCCTCCCCCCACTGCTCCTGACGCACTTCAGCGCCTCCCGGGACTGGGCTTGTTTCAGTGTGAGTAGTCTGTGCCGCTCTCCTCCCCATCCCTGCCCTCCTCTCCACCTCCTGGGCCCCCATCAAGGTGGGCGGCCCCAAGGCCCTCCCTGTCATGGAAATCCGGTAGAGCAGGAGGAGGGGAGGCGCGGGGAAGGGCGAAAGAGCTGGCGGATGCAGGGAGCAGGGCCAGGAGTTTTGGAGCAGAATAGAGCTGTCCACGTCTCTCCCACCCGAGGTGTGGGCCCACCGCTGGATGGACCTGGCCGAGCATGGCTTTGGGCTGGCGCTGCTCAACGACTGCAAATACGGGGCCTCCGCCCACCGCAACGTCCTCAGCCTCTCTCTGTGAGTCGAGACCGACTGACTGGTCTGTGGGGGTCCGGGGGCAGGCGAGGAGGGAGCATGCTGGCCCAGGTGGAGAGCTAAGGAGGAGGGGCTTGTTGAATGGGGAGAAGGCCGAGGGGAACCAGGGAGATGGGATCAGGGCAGGAGGCTCTGAGGAAGCTGCCTGCTTTGGGCAGGGAGAGAGGGCATTTGCTTTTGAGCCCTACTTTGGGCCAAACCCATTTTTTGGAGACACTGCCCTCAACAGTGGTGCTGGGCGAGTGGTAAAGGCTAAGATCCCAGCTCCTGTCGACACATCACTGCTGTCTTCCCCCTTGGTCGGACTGTTTCCATCTTGAAGAGTGAGGCTCCCCAGCTATGAGGCTGGAGGGAGAAAGGGGGTTTTCCTGACGTGATCCCCAGCCAGCCAGAGCCAGCTCCTGGGTGGGCAGGAGGAAGGGGCAGCCCATATGACCCCCGCCCCCCACCCCTTTCTGGGACTGCACCGAACCACTGCCTGTCCAGTGCCTGGGGGCCCAACCCGGCCGAGGACCGAGAGCAGATGAATCGGTTGCAGCCGGGGAAGGTCTTGGTGATCCCTGGGCTCAGCCTGCGCTTTGTAGAGGCTTGTTTAAGTCAGTCTGGTGGCATTGAATCTCTGTGGGCACAGAGAAGGAAGCTGCTTTCCCTTCCCCTACCCCATCCCCGGTGGCTGGGTACCCCAGTCCTGGGTGGGACCCCCGCCGGGGGAAGTGGTCCTGGGCCTGAAGAACAGGACTACGGTTGCCCTCCCTTTCCCTCTCCTTCCCCTTCCTCCTCAGCCTGAGAGCACCTAAAGCCCCCGACCCCACAGCAGACATGGGGCACCATCGGTTTACCTACGCAGCCATGCCGCATACAGGTGAGTGGCCGGGGCCCGGGCCAGGTGGGGAAAACCCCATCCCCGCATGGGGATAGGAGGAGGGAGAGAGGGAGTCAGGGAAGGAGGGGCGGGGGAGACGCTGAGCTCCGAGGCGGCAGCTGGGTCCAGGGCCCCTGCTGGTACGGGGACAGGGTGGGGGCAGCCCCAGGTCTCTCTCCACAAGCCTGGGCCATCCACCCCACCCAGGTTCCTTCCAGGATGCCGGGGTCATCCAGGCTGCTTACAACCTCAACTTCCCCCTTCACGTGGCGCCGGCCGGGCCCACCCCCTGCCCGCCCTGGAGTGCTTTCTCCGTCTCTTCGCCCGCCGTGGTGCTGGAGACCATCAAACTGGCAAGTGTGGGAGGGCCAGAGCCTCAGAGGTGCCCACCGATGCCCCGGCAGGGCTCACGGGGGAGAAGCCGGGGTGGGAACCTGGCGCTCCCCGGGGTCCCCCTCCCTTCATCCCCACCACAAAGGCCAACAGCCTGGGCTTCCTGCCTCTGGTGCATTCAGAGGACCGACCCAATCTGCGCCTCTCTCTGGGGCTGACCTGCAGTCTGAGGGCTGGGGCAGTGGGAAGGGAGGGTCCAGCAGGTGGTGACCTGGGTCCCCACCCCTCCCCTCGGTGGTGGGCTCTCCGTTCCCCAGGCTGAAGCGGAGGCGGAGCCCGATGCCTGGCCCGGTGCGCTGGTGCTGCGCCTCTACGAGTCCCACGGCAGCTCGGTGGTCACCTGGCTCCGGACCCCACTCCCGCTGCAAGAGGCTGTTCTGTGAGTGTGGGCCTGGCTGGGGTGTGGGGAAATGGGGCCTCGGGGGCTTCCCAAAACAGCCGCCCTCTCTGGGCATCTCTCCCTGTCCAGCTGTGACCTCCTGGAGCGCCCGGCCCCCGGTCGGCCCCTGCCCGTGGAGGGCTGTGGCCTGAAGCTGTCCTTCTCCCCCTTCCAAATCCTGACGGTGCGCCTCACCCTGCAGCCAGCGGCCCCTCGGTCCTGACTTCCAGGCAGCAACGGGCCGGGAATAGACCAGCCTGCTCCACGGCCTCTCCAGCCGGGGCAAGGGGGAGTCCTGCTCTGTTTTCTGGAGAAAACAGCAGTGAGCTCGGGGCAGCTCCAGGCGCTGCTGGGGAGCCGGACCCCCTCCCTGCTTCCCGGAAGACGCCGTGACTTCCAGCCCAGCCCAAGGTATGGGGGCCTACCAGGATCTGAGTCGTCACTCTTCTTCCCCCAGGGCCTCCATCCCAACTCCAGGGGCAGCTGGGCCCCTCCCCAAGATGGCAGGGGGCCGTGGGCACAGCTCAGTCCAATAAAGCAGTTATTTGGTAGCTCTCTCCCCTTCCCCTGAGTACCAGTAAAGCTGGGCCGGGGGTGGGGCATAGGGAGGGGAAAAATAACAGGTGCTGACTCGGAGCAGGAGACTCGTTTGGAGAACTGGGCTCTGCTCTTAATCCCTGTCCCTCATAATCAGAACAGACAGAGCAGGAAGATGGTCCACGCTGGTGGAAGACAGACAGTGCGAGAGAGCCACAGCGGGCTCGAATGAGCAGAGCAGGGGGAGACTGGGCCAGCCCCACACCGACTCCCTCCCAACACCCCCCGTGTGTATTCCACCTACCTGTGGGTCTTCCCTTTAACCAGCACAGCCCAGGCCCCCAGCCCTCTGATCTGCCCTCTGTGCCAGCTGATTCCAGACAGCTGTTGCGGCTGCCCCAGGGAGCACGAGAGGGGAGGAGGGGGCACAGGCCCGCTTCAGAAAAACTTTATTGTCGGTATTAAAAATAGAGCAGGGTCCCGCAGGGGCAGCAGAGCATGGCAGCGCACATCGGCGAAGAGGAACCCAAAAACCTCAGCAAGAAGAGGGTGCCGTTTCCTGGGCCCGAGGCTCCAGCCAGCCCCTCCTGACCTGAGCCACGAGAGCCCAGCACACGGCTACACGTTTAGGGCAGTCCAGAATAAGAGCAGAAAGCTGCGGCCATAGAGGGACTTAGTCCTGCCAGGAGCCAAGATGAGGGGAAGGGAAGCCTCAAGGGGTGTCGCGGGGAGGGGAGCCCTGGGTGCAGGCACTTTCGGCAGTCATCTCCCACCCCCTACTTTAGGAGGAGGAGTGAAGGCAGAGTAGGCAGCACGAGACAGTAGCAGGGGGTGGATGGGGACCCCACAGCCCAACACCCCCTGGCACAACCGCCAACCCGCGGGGGATCGGGCGGGGAGGGGCTTCCGCCAGCCCCCTTGCTCCAGCCCACATCTCACGTGCTTGGCGAGGTTCAGGCTGGCACCGTGCCCATCACGGGGGGCAGCGAGGGTGGGCAGAGCAGTTCGTTAGCTTTCTCCTTTTTGGGTTTTCGACGCCTGACGGCTGAGCCTAAAAGAGAAGAGGCGGGAGAAAGTGAATGGGGCGTGGGGCTCCGGGAACTTGGCACACAGAGGTAAGGAGGCAGGGGCGAGCTGGCCTCCGTCCCCTAAATCGGCAATCCTGTACCCCCCCTTTCCCACACTGAGATCTCCTTAAGCCCCCCACAAGTGGAGACCCCACCCCGGAGGGCTGACCAGTTTCCCCACAGGCCCCGCTCCGCCCCCACCTCCCAGCTGCCCACCCTGTGGGGGCCCCGCCCCAGAAAGTTCCAGAATAAACTTCCACACTCAGCCCCTTCCCTCTCCACCTTCCCAGTGTAGGCTAATGGAAGGCAGAAGGGGGTTTAGAACGGGAGGAGTGGGAGGCCCAGAGAATCATGCCTTTCCTGCTGAAGCCAACAGGAGTCTGCCTGGTCCAGGCTCCAGCCATCGGGCAGGAGAACGCCCCCACCATCCAAGCCAAGGGGGACAGCCCATCCTTTGGGAATCTCCAGGCGGGAGCCGGGAGAGCAGCTCTGGAGCAGGAGAGGAGAGGGTGTCTCCAGGTGGACCCCCCCACCCAAGCGGAACACCTACCTGAATCCCGGCGTGGCCGTGGTGGTACCCTCTCCCCGGTGGCCAAACTGTCTTCGGGGGCAGTTGGTTTCCTCCGGCTTCTGGTCCGGATTCTCGCCTCTTCCACCCGCTCCTCGGGCCCCGGCGTCCCAGTGCCGACCGTCTCCTTCCGCGGCTTCCTGCTCGAGCGTCGACCTGCCTTGGGGTCGTTTCTACGACGGGTGGGTTCCGTGTCCTGGACCCAGGGGAGTGGTCGTCAGCCTGGCCCTGCCTCAGTGCCCCAGTGCCGGATGCTGGGCACAACTGATTGGGCGGGTGAGGTTTGGAGTGGGGTGGATACCCGGGGTCACGGGGAGCCTACCTCTGCGTCGGTGGTGTTGGGGTCAGGCCTGGCTTTCCCCTTGGGGCGACTCCCTCGGCGTTTCTTTCCTGCAGGATGCAAAGGACAGTGGCCAGCTGTACTCACACGGGTTCAGCGGGTCAGCTCAGTCCTGGCTCAGTCCAACTGGTCCTCCCCCAAGCCTCTGGGCAACCTAGCCAGCCCCCAGGACGGACGGGGAAGCCCGACTCCTTGGTTCATTCATTCATTCAATAGCGCTTACTGTGTGCAGAGCACTGTACTAAGTGCTTAGTGCTGTACTTGGTTAAGGATCAAAGGTCCCCGGCACCAGAGACTCTCACTGCCCCAGTGCCCGCTCCCTTTACCACCACGCTTACCCAAAATCCCTCTAGGGAACGAACACTAGCTCACCTTTGGGGGCCAGGGGCCCAGGATCGCCCTGCGGGGAAGCAAGCACACATTCAAATCCCAGCCTCATCCATCACCCTGATCCCCCCGACCCCCGGGTTCACTCCCTTGCCCTCTAGGGGCCCAGCTTCCCCCTCCAGCCCCCACCAGGGCCATGCCCCTCGTCCCACCCTCCCCGCAGCGCGGCTCCTACGTAAAACCAGATGGTTCTGCCGTGGCTGTCCCGCAGCGAGCTCATGCCGGGCACGGAGTAGCAGCGCAGCCAGGTGTGGAAAGCAGCGAACTCATCCTCTTCCTCTGTGCCATAGCCCTTGCCCCCTGGGGACCGGGGGTGGGGTGGCTTAGGGCCTGGGGCAGCTCGCTCAGCCCTGCTCTCTCCCGCTTTACCTCCTCCCATCCCAACCCTGACCAGGGGTAGCCCGCCTCCCCGCACGGCTCAGGAAACGAAGCGGTCGGTGGGGCAACGCAGAGCCAGCTCCCTCCCTTTCCTCCTCCCCCCGCCTGTGCCAAGGCAGAGGCCCTCACCCAGGTGAGTCACCTCCATGGGCACCGTGTGGCACAGCTCCAGCAGGTCTGGGTTCTGCAGCTTGGCCTTCACCTTCTGACTCAGGGTCAGCTCCGAACTCTGGCCGGGAGAAGGGGGAGACTGAGCAGCTGCCTCCCTGTTGCCCCCCACCCTCACCAAGGGGCACCCTCCATGGTGGTCTCCTCCTCCTCCTCTCACCCACCCGCCCGGGCACCAGGCTCACCAGCCTGCGTTGCCGCAGGGCCTCCAGCACGGTGCGGGCCTTCTCAAAGGGTGGGATCCTCAGCCTAGCAAGAGGTCAGCGGTGGGGGGAATGGTGGAGCTGGGTTCAAATCCAGCCCAGAAAGTGCAGCTCCCCGTCCCTCCCTCTGCTGGGGTCTCAGGGCCGAGCCGCGGTTCCCCGCACCCCTCCGGCCGGCAGACGAGGGACCCCGGCCGCTCACCGGTACAGGATCTCTGCCCGCAGGTAGTTGCCAATACCATTAAAGAATCTCTGGTCCAGCAGGGCCTCGCAGATGGGCTTGTTGAAGACCTTGTCTTCCAGGTTCTGGAGTACATTCTCCCTGCGGGGGTGAGGGTGGGCAGGCTCAGGAGAGACAGGTACCACCCTCCTCCCTCCTCTCACCCCCACCTAGCCCCTGGCACAGAAAAGCCAGATTCCTCTTCTCCTGGCAACACGCAAAGGAATCAGCCCTGCAGCGGGTCTTCATAATGAAACTACAAAATTATAGGATGAAATTAGCTTTAATTCCATTCGTTCTGTCGATTTTGACCCGTCTACGTGTTTTGTTTTGTCGTCTGTCTCCCCCCTTCCAGCCTGTGAACCCGTTGTTGGGTAGGGACCGTCTCTAGATGTTACCGACTTGTACTTCCCAAGCGCTTAGTACAGTGCTCTGCACACAGTAAGCGCTCAATAAATACGATTGAAGGAATGAACTACGCTGATTCAATCCCAGGCGCTCCAAGGGATTCCCTTCAGGGAGAGAACGCCGAGGGGCGTGTGACTTTGGGCAAGTCACTTAACTTCTCTGGGCCTCAGTGACCTCATCTGTAAAATGGGGATTAAAACTGTGAGCCCCCCGTGGGACCACCTGATCACCTTGTAACCTCCCCAGCGCCTAGAACAGTGCTTTGCACATAGTAAGCGCTTAACAAATGCCATTATTATTATTATTATTATTAGAAGCAGGCTTGGGGACGCAACAGGAAGAGCCCAAACCTCCTAAGACTGTAAAATCCTTGAGAGCAAGGGGCATGTCCTCTACTGTGTGTCCCTATGGGCTTAGCTCAGTGCTCTGCACACAGTGGGCACCCCGTAAATATGGATGATGGATACAACCAGCACAGGCTCTTGTCACCCTCTCTGATAAAGAATGAACCTCTCGGCCCAGGTTCCCATAATAATAATAATGATGATGGCATCTGTTAAGCGCTTACTACGTGCAAAGCACTGTTCTAAGCGCTGGGTGGGATACAAGGTGATCAGGTTGTCCCACGGGGGGCTCACAGTCTCAATCCCCATTTGACAGATGAGGGAACTGAGGCTGCGAAGTGAAGTGACTTGTCCAGCGTCACACAGCAGACATGCGGCGGAGCCGGGATTCGAACCCACGATCTCTGAGTCCAAAGCCCGTGGGCGGGGGGCTGCTGAGTCCTGGAGGACAGCTTAGGGGTCAGCACCACGTCCGCATGATCCTGGCCCACAGGGGTCAACACCACCCTCTTTAATCGCTGGGCCCCAGGGCCCACACACGTGGGGAGGGTCAGCGGAGCGTGCGTGCCCTAAAGAGGGGCAGCCCCCCACCCTACCTACTGAGCCCCCCACTGAGCATGACTCAGTGGAAACAGCCCGGGCTTTGGAGCCAGAGGTCATGGGTTCAAATCCCAGCTCTGCCAATTGTCAGCTGTGTGACTTTGGGCAAGTCACTTCACTTCTGTGGGCCTCAGTTCCCTCATCTGTAAAATGGGGATGAAGCCTGTGGGCCCCCCGTGGGACAACCTTGTAACCTCCCCAGCGCTTAGAACAGTGCTTTGCACATAGTAAGCGCTACCTCATCTGTCAAATGGGGATGAAGACTGGGAGCCCCCCTGTGGGACAACCTGATCACCTTGTAACCTCCCCAGCGCTTAGAACAGTGCTTGGCACATAGTAAGCGCTACCTCATCTGTAAAATGGGGATGAAGACTGGGAGCCCCCTGTGGGACAACCTGATCACCTTGTAACCTCCCCAGCGCTTAGAACAGTGCTTTGCATATAGTAAGCACTACCTCATCTGTAAAATGGGGATGAAGACTGGGAGGCCCCCATGGGCCAACCTGATCACCTTCCTTCAATCGTATTTATTGAGCGCTTACTGTGTGCAGAGCACTGTACTAAGCGCTTGACCTTGTAACCTTCCCAGCGCTTAGAACAGTGCGTGGCACATAGTAAGCACTACCTCATCTGTAAAATGGGGATGAAGACTGGGAGCCCCCGGTGGGACAACCTGATCACCTGGTAACCTCCCCAGCGCTTAGAACAGTGCGTGGCACATAGTAAGCGCTTAACCAAAGGCCATCATTTTTTTTTTTTACCTAAACTTCTGGTACTCCTGGAGGACGCAGGGCCCGCGGCCCGCCTGCCAGGTCCCCTGGACCTCCCAGCGGCCGAAGCGGCGGACGTCCACGAAGCAGAGGGCGCGGCGGCAGGGGCCTGCCGTGTAGAAGCGCAGGTGAGCGTGCCGGGGCAGGGCATCGGCCGGGACCAGTCGGAAGGAGCCGGACATGCCGAAGCGGAACACCAGGTCCGTGGGGCCGGTCCCGGTCAGCGGGGTGAGGGTCAGCTTCACCTCCTTGCCACGCGACGCAGCCGAGATGCAGTAGGAGCTGCTGCAGAAGGGCACCTCGGGATTGCGGCTGACGGACGACTTCTCCACCGGCCCCGTGAACACCAGGCCCCGGCACGCCTCGTTGACGAAGCGGCCGGCCAGGTACAGCTCGGGGCCCTCGGGCATCCTGCGGGCAGGGGAGCTGGGCACCGACGGACGGAACGACGGGTCCAGTGGCGACGGGCTCCGGCGGCTGGAACGAGAAGTCCAGTGGCGAGGGGCTCTGGGGAGGCAGCTCACTTCGCACCTTTGGGCCTCCGTTTCCTCATCTGTAAAACGGGCATTCAATCCTTGGGCCCACTGGGAGCCCCCTAATAAGTATAATCAGTCACACGGCACGCATTAGAAGCCAGGTCCTTTTGCTTCCCAGGCCCGTGCTCTATCCACTAGGCCACACTGTTCTCCCAAACTAGGGTTGCTGAACATCATCATCAACATCATCATCAATCGTATTTATTGAGCGCATACTAAACTCTTAACTGAAGAGTTAAGAGAGGACACCTACCAACTTGAAACTCGCTAGGCACCAAGAGAAGCAGCGTGGCTCAGTGGAAAGAGCCCGGGCTTTGGAGTCAGAGGTCATGGGTTCAAATCCCGGCTCCTCCAAGGGTCAGCTGTGTGACTTTGGGGAAGTCACTTCACTTCTCTGGGCCTCGGTTCCCTCATCTGGAAAAATCAATCAATCAATTGTACTTATTGAGCACTTACTGTGTGCAGAGCACTGTACTAAGCGCTTGGGAAGTACAAGTCGGCAACACATAGAGACAGTCCCTACCCAACAGCGGGCTCACAGTCTAGAAATGAAGACTGTGAGCCCCACCGTGGGACAACCTGATCACCTTGTAACCTCCCCAGCGCTTAGAACAGTGCTTTGCACATAGTAAGAGCTTAATACATGCCATTATTTTTATTACTATTATTATAAAAATTACGGTATTTGTTAGGCTCTTACCACATGCCAAGCACTGTTCTAAGCGCTGGGGTAGATATAATAATAATAATAATAATGATGGGATTTGTTAAGCGCTTACTATGTGCAAAGCACTGTTCTAAGCACTGGGGAGGTTACAAGATGATCAGGTTGTCCCACGGGGGGGCTCACAGCCTTCATCCCCATTTTACAGATGAGGTAACTGAGGCCCAGAAAAGTTAAGTGACTTGGCCGAAGCCACACAGCTGACAAGTGGAGGAGCCGGGATTTGAACTCTGACCTCTGACTCCAAAGCCCATGCTCTTTCCACGGAGCCACACTGCTTCTCTATTATTTATTTAATAATTATAATATTTCTATTTAATATTAAATTAACATTGAATTATTTTTAATATTTATGTAATATTTCTTGAGCACTTACTGTGTGCAGAGCACTGTACTAAGCGCTTGGGAAAGTACAATATAGCAATAAAGAGAGACAATCCCTGCCCACAACGAACTCACGGTCTAGAGGAGGGGAGACAGACATCAGTACAAGTAAACAGGCATTGATAGAAAAAAGTAAAATTACAGATATAAACATAAGTGGCGTGGGGCGGAGAGACTGAAGGGTGACACAGAAGGTAGTGTGGGAGATGAGGAAAAGCGGGGCTTAGTCTGGGAAGGCCTCCTGGAGGAGGTACACCTTCAGTAGGGCTTTGAAGGGACACACACATATTTATATAAATATATATATATAATAATAGTAATAATGGCATTTGTTAAGCGCTTACTATGTGCAAAACACTGTTCTAAGCGCTGAAGCCCTGTTCTAATATAACGACGGTATTTGTTAAGCACTTACTATGTGCCAGGCACTGTAGTAAGCACTCAATTCAGAAATCATCGTGGAACACCTTGGCATTAAGACCGATAAGAAAACAGAAAGAAATGAGGAGATACTTTTTTTTAAAATTTAATTTAATTATTTTTTAGAAAAAAATCAGACATGAATTTCCCCCATTTTCCCTAGTACCTATGATGGCGGTTAAACAAATGTGAAAAGTACAAAGAGTAAGTGGAAATTCCATAGGCAAAAGATTTAAAATGAGTTCATACTGCCAAAAGAGATTAAGGGCTAAAAATATGAATTAAGCCTTTTAGGGTTTTAAAGATCCATCCAGCTTTTACGCCCTCCCCTCCCAACCTAAAAGAAACAACTAAATTGAAATCTTAAAGACTGGGACTTTTCTTCACATTTTCACTGTCAAATTTCACTTGGAGCTTTGTGAATCAATCTTAATTCCGCCACGATTGGTTGTTAATTTTGTGCATTTGGGTTACGAATGAGCATTTCTGCTGATGACCAGAGGGAAAACGACGCAGACATGGAAGGCTTGCTCAATTTTTATAAGCTTACCAATATTTGTTTTGTGGGAGCCAATTTGTACTTCCCAAGCGCTTAGTACAGTGCTCTGCACATAGTAGGCGCTCAATAAATACGATTGATGATGATGATGATGGGAGTCCTTTTCTCCAAGGAGCCTGGAGTTCTGGGGTAGCTCTTATAAATTTTTGCCTATCTTTTCCTTCTGTCATTGTGTCTGTGTCCCAGACTGAGCCCCCTTTTTCTTCTCCCCCATCCCATCCTCCCTGCCCTACCTCCTTCCCCTCCCCACAGCACCTGTATATATATATTTGTACAGATTTAATACTCTATTTATTTTACTTGTACATATTTACTATTTTGTCAGTGATGTGCATCTAGCTTTACTTCTATTTATTCTGATGACGACACTTGACACACTTTATTTTACTTGTTTTATTTTATTTCACTTTATTTTTTATTTTATTTTATTTTTATTTTATTTTACTTTATTTTTTATTTTATTTTATTTTTCTTTTATTTTACTTTATTTTTTATTTTATTTTATTTTTATTTTATTTCACTATTTTTTATTTTATTTTATTTTATTTATTCCACTTTATTTTTTATTTTATTTTATTTTTATTTTATTTCACTTTATTTTTTATTTTATTTTATTTTTATTTTATTTCACTTTATTTTTTATTTTATTTTATTTTTTATTTTATTTTTATTTTATTTCACTTTATTTTTTATTTTATTTTATTTTTATTTTATTTCACTTTATTTTTTATTTTATTTTATTTTTATTTTATTTCACTTTATTTTTTATTTTATTTTTTTTATTTCACTTTATTTTTTATTTTATTTTTATTTTATTTCCCATTATTTTTTATTTTATTTTATTTTTATTTTATTTCACATTATTTTTTTTTATTTTATTTCACTTTATTTTTTATTTTACTTTATTTTTTATTTTATTTTTATTTTATTTTATTTTACTTTATTTTACTTGTTCATATTTACTATTCTATTTATTTTATTTTGTTAATATATTTTGTCTTGCTGTCTGTCTCCCCCTTCTAGACTGTGAGCCCGTTGTTGGGTAGGGACCGTCTCTCTATGTTGCCAGCCTGTACTTCCCAAGCGCTTAGTACAGTGCTCTGCACACGGCAAGCGCTCAGTAAATACGGTCGAATGAATGAATAGTAAGCACTGGAGTGGATACAAGCAGATCGAGTTGGACACAGTCCCCGTCCCTTGTGGGGCTCACAGTTTCAATCCCCATTTTACAGATGAGGAAAGTGAGGCCCAGGAAAATAAAGGCCCATGGTCACACAGCAGGCAAAGTGGCCGAGGCGGAATTAGAACCCATGACCTTCTGATTCTCCCAGGCCTGTGCTTTATCCACTACACTTTATAGAGAGAGAGAAGCAGCGTGGCTTAGTCAATTCAATCGTATTTATTGAGCGCTTACTGTGTGCACAGCACTGGACTAAGCGCTTGGGGAGTACAACTCCAGGAGGCCTTCCCAGACTTATAATAATAATAATAATAATAATGGCATTTGTTAAGCGCTTACTATGTGCAAAGCACTGTTCTAAGCACTGGGGGATAGCCTCCTTCCCCTCCCCTACAGCACCTGTATATATGTTTGTACAGATTTATTACTCTATTTATTTTACTTGGACATATTTACTATTCTATTTTATTTTGTTAATATGTTTTGTTTTGTTGTCTGTCTCCCCCTTCCAGACTGTGAGCCCGGCATTGGGTAGGGGCCGTCTCTAGATGTTGCCAACTTGGACTTCCCAAGCGCTTAGTCCAGTGCTCCGCACACAGTAGGCGCTCAATAAATATGATTGAATGAAGTCGGCAACATATAGAGACGGTCCCTACCCAACGATGGGCTCAGTCTTGAAGCTTATCACTAGGGGTTTAGTGGTAAAATCCCAAATTTGGGAGTGAGAGATCATGGATTCTAATCCCCACTCCCTCACATGTCAGCTGGGTGACTTTGGGCAAGTCACTTCACTTCTCTGGGCCACAGTTCCCTCATCTGCAAAATGGGGAGGAAGACTGTGAGCCCCCCGTAGGACAACCTCATCACCTTATAATAGTAATAATAATGGCATTTATTAAGCGCTTACTATGTGCAAAGCACTGTTCTAAGCGCTGGGGAGGTGACAAGGTGATCAGGTTGTCCCACAGTCTTAATCCCCATTTTACAGATGAGGGAACTGAGGCCCAGAGAAGTGAAACGACTTGCTCGAAGTCACACAACTGACAAGTGGCAGAGCCGGAATTTGAACCCGTGGCCTCTGACTCCAAAGCCCGGGCTATTTTCCATTTAGCCACGCTGCTTCTCTAGTAATAATAATAATAAATAATGATGGCATTTATTAAGCGCTTACTATGTGCAAAGCACAGTTCATTCATTCATTCAATCGTATTTATTGAGCGCTTACTGTGTGCGGAGCACTGTACTAAGCGCTTGGGAAGTCCAAGTTGGCAACATATAGAGACGGTCCCTACCCAACAGCGGGCTCAGTCTAGAAGGGGGAGACAGACAACACCACAAAACATATTAACAAAATAAAATAAATAGAATAGAATAAATATGTACAAATAAAATAGAGTAATAAATATGTACAACCATGTATACCTAGAGAAGCAGCGTGGCTCAGTGGAAAGGAGCCCGGGCTTTGGAGTCAGAGATCATGGGTTCAAACTCCGGCTCCGCCAACTGTCAGCTGTGTGACCCTAGGCAAGTCACTTCACTTCTCTGGGCCTCAGTTCCCTCATCTGTAAAATGGGGATGAAGACTTAGTAAGCGCTTAGTACAGTGCTCTGCACACAGTAAGCGCTCTATAAATACGATTGAATGAAAGGACTGTGAGCCCCCCGTGGGACAACCGGATCACCTTGTAACCTCCCCAGCACTTAGAACAGTGCTTTTTTTATAGCATTTATTAAGCGCTTACTATGTGCAAAGCACTGTTCTAAGCGCTGGAGAGGTTACAAGGTGATCCGGTTGTCCCACATGGGGCTCACAGTCTTAATCCCCATTTTACACATAGTAAGCGCTTAACAAATGCCATTATTATTATTATTATTATTATTATCATTATTATATAGCGCTGGGGGATGGTTACAAGGTGATCAGGTTGCCCCACATGGGGCTCACAGTCTTAATCCCCATTTTACACATAGTAAGCGCTTAACAAATGCCATCGTCATCATCATCATTATTATTATTATATAGCGCTGGGGGATGGTTACAAGGTGATCAGGTTGTCCCACGGGGGAGGGGGGGGGGGCTCCCAGTCTTCATCCCCATTTCACAGATGAGGGAACTGAGGCCCAGAAAGGTGAAGCGACTTGCCCCCAGTCGCCCAGCTAAGTGGCAGAGCCGGGATTTGAACCCGTGACTTCTGACTCCAAAGCCCGGGCTCTTTTCCACTGAGCCACAATGCTTCCCTAGCATCTCCCCCAGCGCTTGGCACATAGTAAGCGCTTAAGAAATACCGTCATCACTATTAGGCTATTGTCCCTCTCCCTCCCTTCCTCCCTCCTTCCCTCCGGGCATGCGCAGTACCTGCACTCCGCTCGCGCTCCGGCTGGCAGTCCTAAAAAGTAGGACTTCCGGTGGGGGGGGCTGAGGGCCGGCTCGGCCCCAAGGCCTGCTGGGAGTTGTAGTTCCTCACCGGCCCCGGCACCCCCGATTGGCTCAGGGAG
This sequence comes from Tachyglossus aculeatus, assembly GCF_015852505.1. Taxonomy (NCBI): domain Eukaryota; kingdom Metazoa; phylum Chordata; class Mammalia; order Monotremata; family Tachyglossidae; genus Tachyglossus; species Tachyglossus aculeatus. Next base: position 15,047,770 of record NC_052091.1, read on the forward strand.
CGGCCGTGACGTCATGGGGGGCCGCGCGCAGGCGCGCCTGGGGGCGGCCGGCCTATAACGGGCGGCCTAAGAGTGGGAGGGAGGTGATAATACTAATAATGATGGCATTTATTAAGCGCTTACTATGTTCTAAGCGCAATAATAATGGCATTTATTAAACGCTTACTATGTGCAAAGCACTGTTCTAAGCGCAATAATAATGGCATTTAAGCGCTTACTATGTGCAAAGCACTGTTTTAAGCGCAATAATAATAATAATGGCCTTCGTTAAGCGCTTACTATGTTCAAATCACTGTTTTAAGCGCAATAATAATATTGGCATTTATTAAAAGCTTACTATGTGCAAATCACTGTTCTAAGCGCAATAATAATAATAATGGCCTTTGTTAAGCGCTTACTATGTGCAAAGCACTGTTCTAAGCACAATAATAATAATAATGGCATTTATTAAGCGCTTACTATGTGCAAAGCACTGTTCTAAGCGCAATAATAATAATGGCATTTAAGTGCTTACTATGTGCAAAGCACTAGTCTAAGCGCAATAATAATAATAATGGCATTTATTAAGCGCTTACTGTGTGCAAAGCACTGTTCTAAGCACAATAATAATAATATTGGCATTTATTAAGCGCTTACTATGTGCAAAGCACTGTTCTAAGCGGAATAATAATAATAATGGCATGTATTAAGCGCTTGCTATGCAAAGCACTGTTCTAAGCGCAATAATAATGGCATTTATTAAGCACTTGCTATGTGCAAGGCACTGTTCTAAGCGCAATAATAATAATGGCATTTATTAAGGGCTTACTATGTGCAAAGCACTGTTCTAAGCGCAATAATAATAATAATAATAATGGCATTTGTTAAGCGCTTACTATGTGCAAAGCACTGTTCTAAGCACAATAATAATAATGGCATTTATTAAGCGCTTACTATGTGCAAAGCACTGTTCTAAGCGCAATAATAATGGCATTTATTAAGCGCTTATTATGTGCAAAGCACTGTTCTAAGCGCTGGGGGATACAAGGTAATCAGGTTGTCCCACGGGGGGGGGGGGGGGGGGGGCTCACAGGCTTCATCCCCATTTTACAGATGAGGAAACTGAGGCCCGGAGAAGTGAAGTGACTGGCCAAAAGTCACACAGCCGACAGTTGGCGGAGCTGGGATTTGAACCCATGACCTCTGACACGTGCTTGATACATACTGAGCACTTAAATACCACAATTGTTCCTTCTTTCCATTCCCTTTACCTGCCTCTTCTCCACTGAGTCTGCTCCTGTCTCCTGAGGCTGACATAACATCACACTCTCCAGCTGCCATGAGGCAGTAGACCAGTTGGGAGTTGTTGGAGTGAGGTGGGCGATCACAGGAGCAGAACCCCTTCCCCACAAGCACCACAGATGGTACAGCAGCTCGTTTGGGCAAGTAAGTAAATCAGCAGAGAGTGGCAGGCTTGGCTGGCCATGCACTTGACTCCAAGGCCAAGAGTGTCTGCACAGGAAACACAAGCAGCAACAATATGCATGTGTGTTGTGTGTGTGTATATTTTTAACCTCCCTCTGCAGCTGTTTAGTTTTTACGGTACAAAGGAATACAAACAATAGTGTTTCAGATATAGCTTATAAGAATTTCTGAATATTAAATCGCGTAATTTCTCCCCCTGCAGCTCTTTGGTTTTTATGGTATGAAGGAATACAAACAATAGAGTGTTTCAGATAGAGCTTATAAGAATTTCTGAATATTAAATCGCGTAATTTCTGCACATGGAATTTCTCATCTCCCCAAAGTGTACCCTAGTCTTTCCCACCCGTCCCAGAAACCTACTGATTTTCCATCCACTGACCGAGAGCATCGGGGAACCAAAGGCCAGTTCTGGATTTAACTGAAATTCTTACTTCCCCCGGGCTCTCGGATAATTATAATAATAATAATAATAATAATGATGATGGCATTTATAGAGCACAGGCTTTGGAGTCAGAGGTCATGGGTTCAAATCCCAGCTCTGCCAACTGTCAGCTGTGTGACTTTGGGCAAGTCACTTCACTTCTCTGGGCCTCAGTTCCCTCATCTGTAAAATGGGGATGAAAACTGTGAGCCCCCCACGGGACAACCTGATCACCTTGTAACCTCCCCAGCACTTAGAACAGTGCTTTGCACATAGTAAGTGCCTAACAAATACCATCATCATTATTATTATTATTATTAAGCGCTTACTATGTGCAAAGCACTGTTCTAAGCGCTGGGATGTGCACACTGGTGTTGCTGCTTGGAAAATTAAATTTCAATTTATTGAGTATCCCCAGGTGATTCTGAAGCACGAAAATGTCAGAACAGAAGCAACACAAGCCTGGAAAAACTATAGTTCCTTCCCTGGGGGTACTTAATCTAACCGAGCCTTCCACTCAGGCTACCTTACGCCCACTCCTTAGCCTGCAAACATCAAGAAAACTGAAGAGGGCCACATTAAGCCTGTCTGACTTTAAAAGAAAAACTATTTGAGGGAGGTGGGGGGAGGTCAAACATGGACAGTCTCTTTTCTCCCTCCAAAAGTAGGGACACTTCATGAGTACTTTCAAATGACCCAGAAGCCCTGTTCCCTGAACAGTGAGACAGGTTGACGGTTGAGGTTGTCAGCTGTGTGACTTTGGGTAAGTCACTTAACTTCTCTGAGCCTCAGTTCCCTCATGTGTAAAATGGGGATTAAGACTGTGAGCCCCAAGTGGGACAACCTGATTACCTTGTTTCCCCCCCGCCTCTCAGAACAGTGCTTGGCACATAATAAGCATTTAATAAATACCATCATTATTATTATTATTAAATACCGCTGGTCTAAAGGGGGCCGGAAACCAAGACTCTCACACAGTCACCTGGAAACGCATGCCGCACACCTGCCCACGAAGCCATCAGTACTTTTCTCTCCCTTTGACCCACTTTATTTGTTTGGCTTCTGAGAAAATACACAAAATACAGATAGCAACCGGTGCGGATGGGAAAGGCACGCAGAGGCCAGAACTGCCATTCATAAGGTCCCGGGGGCTGAGCTGGACCCCAGGGGAGGAGGAGGGAAAACGGAATTTGGCTCAGGGAAGGGGGAGAGGTAACTGGAATCTTGCAAGGGGAGAAGGGAGGCAGAGATGAGGAATTCTAGACAAGGAGGGTGAGCAGGTCTTGAGGGGGTCTTCCCCTCCATCCCAAAGTGTGAGAAGAGGGGAACTGTGGAGGAAGTGGGATCAGGACCCTGGGAAGGGGAGGAACCGCCAAGCCGACAGGCACCACCCTCGTGGCGAGGACTCGGATCACAGACGTATTCCTTGTACCGTCACAGCCCGCGGCTTCCAGGTCCCTCAGCTGAGCGAGTTCATCAGGGCCTGGGCCTGCTTCAGTTCTGAAAGTGAGGGGGCCGGGGGGGTTGAAGGTCAGGCATGGAGTGCCACCGAGTGTGGGGAAACCACAGGTGGGTGGGGACACTCTAGACTGTAAGCTCCATCAGGGGACACGGTCCAACAGCTCCGTTGTACCGAACGCTCTCAAGCTCTGCGCGCAGTTACCACGCGATAAATACCGATGACGATGATGAGCGGGGGCTCCCGGTCCCCTCACCTGTTAAGAGCACTCGGAATTTGTCCGCCGACACGGTTAGGGCGATGGGCTCTGGCCCGCCTTGCCCTCCGCCCCGCACATCCAGTCGCAGATGAACCAGGGGCTCGTCGACGTGGCGGAGCACACTGGAACTGAGTGTGTAGTCCACTCGCCAGCCCACACCCTCCAGGCGGTTCACTGCGGGGGAACAGAAGCTTGCACGGCCCCCGGCCCCCAAAATAGGCGGCCCCCGGGGGAAGTCTCCCGTCTCCCACAGGGGTGGTCACTTGGGGGTGGAGGCGGAGAGGTTCTCCCAAGGCCTCCTCAACTGAGGTTACCCAGACCCAAGCTTCTCTCCCCTCCCGGCCCTCGGGGGTGGACTTACATCTCAGGCTGCAGGCCCGCAGGCTGTCCTGTAAGGGGCTTTGCTTCTCTTCATAACTCCGACATAAAGCCGTGGCGTGCTCTAAGGGGCCGATGGCAGAGTTAGGCAAACGGACTCCAACCCTGGAGCTGGAAGAGCACCATCCCCGAGGGAGAAACACCGGGCCCCCGAAGTTGCAGAGGCCCATTTCACGGATGGGGACACAGGTCAGGGAAACGACTCGCTCAAGACTACTCCGCACGTCGGCGGGAGCGTCAGGTTCGGACACCAGCGTCGGTCACCCTGGGTTTTGGGGAAAGCGGGAGTGGGGCGGGAGGGGTCTGGGGAGAGACGCCAGTGGGGAATCCCAGACTCCGTCACCGTGTCTGGTCTTGGCAGCGGATTTCTGGCCTGGGATCCACCTCAAATTAAGTCTGGGGACTGCGGGGTCCAGATCTGAGGGAGCAGGACCCTATTTCTCTAGGGCAGGACCCTAGAGAAGCAGCGTGGCTAGAGAAGCAGCGTGGCTCAGTGGAAACAGCATGGGCTTTGGAGTCAGAGGTAATGGGTTCAAATCCCAGCTCCGCCAGTTATCAGCTGTGTGACTTTGGGCAAATCACTTAACTTCTCTGCGCCTCAGTTACCTCATCTGTAAAATGGGGGTTGACTGTGAGCCCCGCGTGGGACAATCTGATCACCTTGTAACTTCCCCAGTGCTTAGAGCAGTGCTTTGCACATAGTAAGCGCTTAATAAATGCCATCATCATCATTTTGAGCAGTGGGATTGTGTGTAAACAATGCATCTCTGAGTATCCCAGCAACTTGCAGAGTGCGTCTGTTGTTATATTGTGCTCTTCCAAGGGCTTAGTACAGTGCTTTGCACACAACGGGCTCTCAATAAATATGACTGAATGAACTTGCAGAGTAACTACCTGTGGGTTATGACACCCTTCTGGCCCATGAAAGCCCACAACACTTGGGCCCAAGTCCCTCCTACCTCAGTCTGCGCCGGCCTGCCTTGTGTTTTCACCGAGTCGGGTCCACCCGGGACACCCAGTCGCCTCTCCCCCAACCTTTCCAACCCATAACGCTTCCGCCCCCCCGGACCTTTGGGCAGCCCCAGCTGCTGCAGCTCGCTGGACAGAGACTCGCCGTCCACATTGTGCTTGGCGGCGCTGGACAGGATGAAGCTCAGGACGGCCACGGTAGCCTTCACATCTCCAGACTCTGGAGCGGGGGAGATTGTCCGGAGTCAGGGTCAAACCAGGGCTGGCTGAAGGACTGGGGGGCCTCAGACCACAGCTGGGGCGTCCACCTCGGAGTCTGGTTGCCAAGGAGGACGCCGACGCGGCAGATGTTAAATGATTTCCCTCTCCCGGACCCCCTCCACCTTGGGGAGTGCTTTTCCGAAAAGACGTGCACTCACCAAACTTGGCGTCTGCTGTCAGCTTCAGGACTTTCTCATACTGCAAGAGAAAGAGAATAAATCATGCCTTGCCCATACCTCACGGGGGGCTTCTAGTTTACGAAGGGAGAACAGCTACTGAATCCCCATTTGGTAGATGAGGAAACTGAGGCACAGTAAGCGCTTCCATATGCTCCAACTTAGCCGCCTCAGTTCCTGGGCTTCAGGAACTGGGAAGCAGCATGGACTAGTGGAAGGAGCCTGGGCGTTGGAGGACCCGCCCCTTGCCTGCTGGGTGACCTTGGACAAGTCACTTCACTTCTCTGAGAAGCAGCGTGGCTCAGTGGAAAGAGCCTGGGCTTTGGAGTCAGAGGTCAACGGTTCAAACACTGGCTCCGCCAATTGTCAGCTGTGTGGCTTTGGGCAAGTCACTTACCTTCTCTGGGCCTCAGTTCCCTCATCTGTCAAATGGGGATTAAGACTGTGAGCCCCCCGTGGGACAACCTCATCACCTTGTAACCTCCCCAGTGCTTAGAACAGTGCTTTGCACATAGTAAGTGCTTAATAAATGCCATCATCATTATTATTATTATCCTCTGTGCCTCAGGGTCCTCATCTACCAAATGGGGATTCAGTAGCTGTTCTCCCTTCTTAAACTAGAAGCCCCCTGTGAGACAGGGACTTGGCACATAGTAAGCGCCTTAGAAGTACCATAATTTGTATTATTATTATCCCCAGCTAATAACTTCAGTTATCTTTCCCAATCCTCTTTTCTCCAGGAGGGTCCCAGGCTGCTTCAGGGAATCTGGGGAGGGGATTAGCGGCTCGGGGTCAAATCCCATTTGGAGACAAATCCTGGGGTCTGGCAATAAATACGATTGATAATGATGATGATGATGGTGGGTGTGGTGGGAGGTGCCAGGCATGCCTCTCCAGACTGAGAGCTCATCTTGCCGTGGCACTTGTCCTCCAACTCTGTTGCATTGTACGCCTCTCCTTCCCCTTCATCCCCCCAGCCTTACCTCCTTCCCCTCCCCACAGCACCTGTATATATGTGTATATGTTTGTACATATTTATTACTCTATTTATTTTACTTGTACATATCTATTCTATTTATTTTCTTTTGTTAATATGTTTGGTTTTGTTCTCTTTCTCCCCCTTCTAGACTGTGAGCCCACTGTTGGGTAGGGACTGTCTCTATATGTTGCCAACTTGGACTTCCCAAGTGCTTAGCACAGTGCTCTGCACACAGTAAGCGCTCAATAAATACGATTGATTGATTTAATCAATCGTATTTATTGAGCGTCTACTGTGTGAAAAGCACAGTACCAAGTGCTTGGGAGAGTACAACATAACAACAGGCACAGTACAGTGCTAAGCACATAGCAAACGCTCAATAAATAATGATGATCTTAGAGAAGCAGCGTGGCACAGTGGAAAGAGCCCGGGCTTTGGAGTCAGAGGTCATGGGTTCAAATCCCAGCTCTGCCAATTGTCAGCTGTGTGACTTTGGACAAGTCCCTTTAACTTCTCTGTTGCCTCAGTGACCTCATCTGTAAAATGGAGATTAAGACTGTGAGCCCCCCGTGGGACAACCTGATCACCTTGTAACCTCTCCAGCGCTTAGAACAGTGCTTTGCACATAGTAAGCGTCTATTAAATTCATTCATTCATTCAATTGTATTTATTGAGCGCTTGCTGTGTGCAGAGCACTGTACTAAGCGCTTGGGAAGTACAAGTTGGCAACATCTAGAGACGATCCTACCCAACAGCGGGCTCACAGTCTAGATGCCATTATTATTATCTTAGCTAGCTGGGTTTGCGCCCCTCTACATCCAGGAAGGGGAGGGAGAGAGATTGGAGACCCAGGGGAAGGTATCTATCTATATCTATTCTATTATCTATTACATTATAAATAGAATATCTATTCTATTTATTTTATTTTGTTACATATCTATTCTATTTATTTTATTTTGTTAGTATGTTTGGTTTTGTTCTCTGTCTCCCCCTTTCAGACTGTGAGCCCACTGCTGGGTAGGGACCGTCTCTATATGTTGCCAACTTGGACTTCCCAAGCGTTTAGTCCAGTGCTCTGCACACAGTAAGTGCTCAATAAATATGATTGATTGATTGATTGATTGGAGAGAAAAACCTTCCACTTACGTCAATCCCCTGCCCCAGCAAATCCTTCAGCACCTGCGTGCAGATCAGCTTCAGTTTCACGGAGGACTGGAAGAGAAGATGCCAACGGAAACACGGTCAGATGCCACCCAAAGTCCCTCCCCAAGGCCCCAAACCAGGCAAGGGCAGTCATCATCATCATCATCATCATCAATCGTATTTATTGAGCGCTTACTATGTGCAGAGCACTGTACTAAGCGCTTGGGAAGTACAAATTGGCAACATATAGACAGTCCCTACCCAACAGTGGGCTCACAGTCTAAAAGGGGGAGACAGAGAGCAAAATCAAACATACTAACAAAATAAAATAAATAGAATAGATATGTACAAGTAAAATAAATAGAGTAATAAATATGTACAGTCGCAAACCCCTTCTGTGTCCTTACCCTCCCAGTTTCACCCAGGGTCCCCTTTCCTTCAGCTCCCTCTCTCCCCTGCATCACCTCGACTCAATCCCTTTGCTCTACACCACCCCCCTGCCCCACAGCCCTTCTGTAAATATCTATAATTCCATTTATTTATAGTGATGCCTGTTCACTTGTTTTAATGTCCATCTCCCCCGCTTCTAGACTGTAAGGCCGGTGTGGGCAGGGATCGCCTCTATTGCTGAACGGTACTTTCCAGGCGCCTGGTACAGTGCTCTGCACACGGCAGGCGCTTAATAAATAGGATTGAACGAGTGACTGATTGAATGAAAACCCAAGGGACTCAACGATCTTCGCCAAAGTGCTGATCTCCGCCAGGACCCAGTCGGGACAGTCCAAGTCTCCGCAGAACCGGAACCTCTGCCGGGGGAAGAAAGAGACGAAGAGAAGTTGTGGGTTCAGGGATGGTCAGCCTCGAGGATGAGGGCGTTGGGGCGGGGGAGACTCAGTAACCCCTCCAGCCTGGTGGATGATAGTAATAATAATGATGGTATTTGTTGAGCTCTTACTTTAATAATAGTAATAATGGTATAATAATAATAATGATGATGATGGTATTTGTTGAGCTCTTACTTTAATAATAATGGTATTTGTTGAGTGCTTGCTTTAATAATAATAATAATGGTATAATAATAATAATGATGATGGTATTTGTTGAGCTCTTACTTTAATAATAATGGTATTTGTTGAGTGCTTACTTTAATAATAATAATAATGGTATAATAATAATAATGATGATGGTATTTGTTGAGCACTTACTTTAATAATAATGGTATTTGTTGAGTGCTTACTTTAATAATAATAATAATGGTATAATAATGATGATGGTATTTGCTGAGCGCTTACTTTAATAATAATGGTATTTGTTGAGTGCTTACTTTAATAATAATAATAATGGCATAATAATAATAATGATGATGGTATTTGCTGAGCGCTTACTTTAATAATAATGGTATTTGTTGAGCTCTTATTTTATTATTATTAGTAGTAGTAATAATAATAATGGCATTTATTAAGCATTTGCTATGTGCCAAGCACTGTTCTAAGCACTGGGGAGGTTACAAGGTGATCAGGTTGTCCCGCATGGGGCTCACGGGCTTCATCCCAATTTTCCAGATGAGGTCACTGAGGCCCAGAGAATAATAATAATAATCATAATGATGGCATTTGTTAAGCGCTTACTATATGCCAAGCACTGTTCTACGCGCTGGGTGGGGGGATATAAGGTAATCAGGTTGTCCCACGTGGGGCTCACAGGCTTCATCCCAATTTTCCAGATGAGGTCACTGAGGCCCAGATAATAATAATAATAATAATAATAATAATAATGATGATGGCATTTGTTAAGCACCTACTATATGCCAAGCACTGTTCTACGTGCTGGGTGGGGGTGGGGGGGTGGGGATATAAGGTAATCGGGTTGTCCCACGTGGGGCTCACAGGCTTCATCCCCATTTCACAGATGAGGGAACTAAGGCCCAGAGAAGTGAAGTGACTTGCCCAAAGTCACACAGCTGACAAGGGGCGGAGGCGGGATTAGAACCCACGCCCTCTGACCCCCAAGCCCGGGCTGTTTCCGACTTGTACTTCCCAAGCGCTTAATACAGTGCCCTGCACACGGTAAGCGCTCAATATAACTGAATGAATGAATAGTGACCAGCCGGCTACAGAACCAGAAGGCACAGGCCGAGGTTGCAGCAGGAGGGATTAGAGAAGCAGCGTGGCTCAGTAGAAAGAGCCTGGGTTTGGGAGTCAGAGGTCATGGGTTCGAATCCTGACTCCACCACTTGTCAGCTGTGTGGGCAAGTCACATCAATCAATCAATCGTATTTATTGAGCGCTTACTGTGTGCAGAGCACTGTACTAAGTGCTTGGGAAGTACAAGTTGGCAACATATAGAGACAGTCCCTACCCACCAGTGGGCTCACAGTCTAGAAGGGGGAGACAGAGAACAAAACCAAACATATTAACAAAATAAAATAAATAGAATAGATATGTACAAGTAAAATAAATAGAGTAACAAATACATACAAACATATATACATATATACACTTATCTTCTCTGGGCCTCAGTTACCTCATCTGTAAAATGGGTATTAAGACTGTGAGACCCACGTGGGACAACCCTGATCACCTTGTATCCCCTCCCGCGCTTAGAACAGTGCTTGGCACACAGTAAGCGCTTAGCCCGTTGTTGGATAGGGACCGTCTCTATATGTTGCCAACTTTCATTCATTCATTCAACCGTATTTATTGGGCGCTTACTGTGTGCAGAGCACTGTACTAAGCGCTTGGGAAGTACAAGTTGGCAACATATAGAGATGGTCCCTACCCAACAGCGGGCTAACATACAAGTTGGCAACATATAGAGACGGTCCCTACCCAACAGCAGGCTGACTTGTACTTCCCAAGCGCTTAGTACAGTGCTCTGCACACAGTAAGCGCTCAATAAATACGGCTGAATGAACAAATACCACCATTATTATTACTGGGGTTAGAAGGGCACGCCGTTAAGCGGCCTGCACCGAAGCGCTTAGTACAGTGCTCTGCACACAATAAGCGCTCAATAAATACGATTGGCTTTAACCAAGCTTTCTAGACTGTGAGCCCGTTGTTGGGTAGGGATTGTCTCTGTTGCTGAATTGTACTCTTCAAGCGCTTAGTACAGTGCTCTGCACACAGTAATCGCTCAGTAAATACAATTGAAAGAAATGAATTTAAGCCAAAGCTTAGTGCACAGTAAGTGCTTAACAAAGCAGACCCCTAAGACTGAATCAGGGTATTGGTTCAGCGCTTACGACGCGCCGGGCACTGTACTAAGCGCTGGGGTGCTTAGAAGCACATCGGGGCACTTTGTAATCCCTGATCACTTTGTAACCTCCCCATTCATTCATTCAATCGTATTTATTGAGCGCTTACTGTGTGCAGGGCACCGTACTATGCGCTTGGGAAGTACAAGTTGGCAACATCTAGAGACGGTCCCTACCCACCAGTGGGCTCAGCGCTTCGCACATAGTAATGAATCAATCAGGCTCAGTGCTTCGCACATAGTAAGTGCTTAATCAATCATCATCATCATCATCATCAATCGTATTTATTGAGCGCTTACTATGCGCAGAGCACTGTACTAAGCGCTTGGGAAGTACAAGTTGGCAACATCTAGAGACAGCCAATCAATCAATCAATCGTATTTATTGAGCGCTTACTGTGCGCAGAGCACTGTACTCAGCGCTTGGGAAGTCCAAGTTGGCAACATCTAGAGACAGGCCCTACCCAACAGTGGGCTCACAGTCTAAAAGGGGGAGACGGAGAACAAAACCAAACATACTAACAAAATAAAATAAATAGAATGGATATGTACAAGTAAAATACATAAATAGAGTAATAAATATGTACAAACATCTATACATAGATACAGGTGCTGTGGGGAAGGGAAGGAGGTAAGATGGGGGGATGAGGGGGAGAGGAAGGAAGGGGCTAAGTAAGTGGTTAATAATGCCATCATTATTATATTATAATAATATATATTATCATATGTATTGTATAATAATACAATATTATTATATTGGACCCGACCATTGAAGCCTCCCCCCAGCATCCCCTCCCCACTTACTGACCCCGGGGTGACCTCACCATGGTGCCCGGCCGACTGCGCCTGCGCCAACGACCAGGCCGCTCCGTGGAACGGCGGGGCCCGGCACGTGACCCGGCCCCCTGACACGTGACCCGCCCTTCCCCGGCACATGTCCCACCCTCCCTGGGCACGTGATCTGGCCCGCCGACCAATCGCCTCTCTTCCTCCTCCCACGGCGACCCTCCCCTGACACGTGACCCGCCCTCCCCCGGGCACGTGACCGGGCCCGCCGACCAATCGCCTCTCTTCCTCCTCCCCCGGCCGCGAGGCGTCCCGTCGCCAGGGAAACCCACCGGCCCTCCCTAATGTTCATTCATTCATTCATTCAATCATTCATTCATCCCATCGTATTTATTGAGCGCTTACTGTGTGCAGAGCACTGGACTAAGCGCTTAGGGAAGTACAAGTTGGCAACATATAGAGACGTTCAGTCAATTAATCAATCAATCGTATTTATTGAGCGCTTCCTGTGTGCAGAGCACTGGACTAAGCACTTGGGAAGTACAAGTTGGCAACATCTAGAGATTGTCAATCAATTAATCAATCAATCGTATTTATTGAGCGCTTACTGTGTGCAGAGCACTGGACTAAGCGCTTGGGAAGTACAAGTTGGCAACATCTAGAGACCTTCAATCAATCAATCAATCAATCAGTCATATTTATTGAGCAGTTACTGTGTGCAGAGCACTGTACTAAGCTCTTGGGAAGTACAAGTTGGCAATATCTAGAGACGGTCAATCAATCAATCAATCGTATTTATTGAGTGCTTACTGTGTGCAGAGCACTGTACTAAGCGCTTGGGAACTACAAGTTGGCAACATATAGAGACGGTCAATCAATCAATCGTATTTATTGAGCGCTTACTGTGTGCAGAGCACTGTACTAAGCGCTTGGGAAGTACAAGTTGGCAACATCTAGAGACGGTCAATCAATCAATCGTATTTATTGAGCGCTTACTGTCATACCTCCTTCCCTTCCCCACAGCACCTGTATATATGTATATATGCTTGTACAAATTTATTACTCTATTTTACTTGTACATATCTATTCTATTTATTTTATTTTGTTAATATGTTTGGTTTTGTTCTCTGTCTTCCCCTTCTAGACTGTGAGCCCACTGTTGGGTAGGGACTGTCTCTATGTGTTGCCAACTTGTACTTCCCAAGCACTTAGTCCAGTGCTCTGCACACAGTAAGCGCTCAATAAATACGATTGATCGATCGACCATCTCTATATGTTGCCAACTTGTACTTCCCAAGAACTTAGTACAGTGCTCTGCAATCAATCAATCGTATTTATTGAGCGCTTACTGTGTGCAGAGCACTGGACTAAGCGCTTGGGAAGTACAAGTTGGCAACACATAGAGACAGTCCCTACCCAACAGTGGGCTCACAGTCTAGAAGGGGAAGACAGAGAACAAAACCAAACATATTAACAAAATAAAATAAATAGAATAGATACGCACAAGTAAAATAAATAGAGTAATAAATATGTACTAACATATATACATAAAGTGCTGTGGGGAAGGGAAGGAGGTATGACAGTAAGCGCTCAATAAATACGATTGATTGACTGATTGACCGTCTCTAGATGTTGCCAACTTGTACTTCCCAAGTGCTTAGTCCAGTGCTCTGCACACAGTAAGCGCTCAATACGATTGAATGAATGAATGAATCTGCCCCTCCAGCCCCAGGAAGGGTCTGAGAATACCCTCTACCCTGCCAGTGGAACTGGTGGCTCCCAGGGCTAGCCCATTTAGTCCACCACGAGCCCAATATTTGAGTCCCACAACATGAGCAGTTACAGCAACAGGAGAGGATAGTGTATTCTCCTGCCTCTCCCTCTGTACCCTCTTCTCGCACCGCACAACACAACAGCCAAAAAACCTTACTCTACTTTTCAAATCAGTGCTATTTAGTGAGGCCATAATGCAAGTACAGCCCTAAGTGCTTGGGATAATACACTGTACTCTACCTTTCAAATCAGTGATATTTATTGAGGCCGTACTGTAAGTATGGCACTAAATGCTTGGGATAATAATCAATCAATCGTATTTATTGAGCGCTTACTGTGTGCAGAGCACTGTACTAAGCGCTTGGGAAGTACAAGTTGGCAACATATGGAGACAGTCCCTACCCAACAGTGGGCTCACAGTCTAAAAGATAATACACTGCAACAGAAATTTCTAGGGTATTTTCTATGCACTTACTCTGTGCTGGGCACTGTACTAAGTGCCGGGGTAGATACCTGGTACTCAGGTTAGACAAAATCCATGTCCCACATGGGGCTGGGTCTTAATCTCCATTTTACAGATTAGGTAACTAAGGCCCAGAGAAGTTAAGTGACTTGTCCAGGGTCACAGCAGACATGTGGCAGAGCTAGGATTAGAATCCAGTTCTTTCTCACTCCCAGACTTGTCCTCTATCCCTTAGGTCACACCACTTCTCTTGGGCAAAGTAAAGTAGATAAGTAAATTACTGGTTGGAGAAACACAGTTTAGACATAGGCATTGTGTCGTGGGGAATACCTGTGAGTACTAAAGTGTTGGAGGAGGCTGGGACTCACATGCCATAGTGAAGTACCTTGTCCATAATAAATGCTTAAAATTTCATAATTATGAGATTAATCAGGTTAGAGGTCCTGAACAGGTCTGCCAGATAAGGAGAGGGAGGATGTGAGGAAGGGGTTGATGATGGAAGTGAGACATAGTGGGTAGATTGGCAGTAGACCAAAGTGGGGGAAAGGAGTGAAGGGATGAGGAAGAAGAGTTGATTGAGTGATTTAAAGTTTGCTTTAGCAGCCAGTGGAAGAGTGTGCACAGTGATATTCTAGAAAAGCGATCGGGCCTGCAAAGTGATAGATAGACTGCAGAGAGGGAGGTTAGTGAGGAGACTGATGTAGTAGTTGAGATTGGATAGAGAAGAAAGGAGGATTCTCTAAATGGTGAAGGTAAAGTGGTGTTAAGGAGCACGGCCTAGGGGAAAGAGCATGGGCCTGGGGGTCGAGACCTGGGCTCTAAACCTGGCTCCACCATTTACCTGGGAAGTTGCTTCGTTTTTTTTTTCAGTGCCTCAGTTCCCTCATCTGTAAAATAGAGATTCAATACCTGTTCTTTCCTTGTGAGCCCCACGTGGGACCAGATGATCTTGTATGGTAATAATAATAATAGCATTTATTAAGAGCTTACTATGTGCAAAGCACTGTTCTAAGCACTGGGGAGATTATGAGGTGAACAGGTTGTCCCACAGAGGGCTCACACTCTTCATCCCCATTTTACAGATGAGGCAACTGAGGCACAGAGAAGTGAAATGACTTGCCCAAAGTCACACAGCTGACAAGTGGCATAGCTGGGATTAGAACCTCTGACCTCTGCCTCCAAAGCCTGGGCTCTTTCCACTGAGCCACACTGCTTCTCATGGTATTTGTTAAGTGCTTACTATGTCAGATTCTATTAAACACTGCTGTATATACACACACACACACAAGCTAGTCAGGTTGGACACAGCCCATGTCCCACATGGGACTCAAAATCTTGATCTACATTTTACAGGTGAGATAGCTGAAGCAAAGTGAAGTGATTTGCCCAAAGTAACAGCAGACAAGTGGCAGAGCCAGGATTAGAACCTAGGTCCTTCTGAGTCCCAGGCCTGTGCTGTATCCCCTATGCTTAATGTAGTATTTGGGCATCTACTAAGTGCTCAACAAGAAGCAGGCTTGGACTTCTGGTGTTGATACTCCCTCCATGCTGTCTTTAGCAGCTTGCCAATTTAACTTGGTCATTGGAATAAGTAAGAAAATGAGATCAGAATGAGACCTTGCTACCCTATCAGCAGTTAGATACTAGAGGAAGAACATATTAGCCCCAACTCCTAAGCCATAATGATGACTGATACTGATTTTTTGAGCTACTTTATTGTTCTTTTACACGGAAGGAGGAGAAGTGCTGTCAGGGAAAGCAGGAACAATGCTGCTTTGCCCCTTGTGATTGAGGAGGAGAAGGAGAAGGAGGAGGCCCCCGCTGCAGGCCGCAGCCACCATGGTAGCCACCACCAGCCCCAGCTCTGTTGGTCCTGAGGAGAGGAGAGAAAGGGAACAATTAGGGCTAGAGCCAGGGATTGGGTAGGTCCAGCTGGTGCCCTTGGTACCTTTAGAGGTTTGAGTGGTGATCACTGGTTTTGCTATGTTCTTCTCAGGCCAGTGCAAGGGGCCCAGCAGGATGTCCGCTTCTGTAGGCCGGGGAAGAGAGAGAGAGAGAGAGAGAGAGGGAGAGAAACTAGGGATGGGTAACCTTCTGCCTTAGGGCTCCATAGAGCTTCCACAACTTCTGAGTGCTTACCAGGAGAAGTCACATGTCTCTGGTGCCTTCCTGACTTCCTGCCTTTGGGGCCAAGTTTCCTGTCCTGTCGGATGAGTTTGCAGTTCCCTGTCTCACAGCAGCTGCAGATGGTACTGGGGCCCTCCACTGGAGTCCAGCTGGAACAAAAAGGGGAACAGTCACCCCCAGGGCAGTTGTGACCCCCCACTCCTCAGCCGGGTCATCCTAGGAACTCACCCATCAGCTGCTCGGTCATAGGAACAGGCTTTGTTCAGGGCATCGGGGGTCTGGGCAGTAGCGGTCACTTTCAGGTGGCAGGTGATGAAGATCTAGAGGGAGAGAGAGGTTCGAACTACCCAGGACTACCGAGTCTGGCCTAGACTGAGAAAAGAGACTCACCTGGTTCCCCAGCTCTCCGGCAAAGCGGAACACATCCACCGTGAAGCGCAGGGTGTCCTGTTGAAGTCTGGGGGAGAGGAATGCCGAGGAGACCTCATCCCATCTCCCGTCCACCAGGCACCTGGAAACGGGGACCAGGGTCAGGCCAGCTGGCTCCAGTTTCTCACTCAACCCCTCTCCCAGGGACTGCGGCCCTTACCCGTTGAAGTCAATGATCCTGTATTGAGGGGTGGAAGCCTTGTCTGGTGTTGAGGTGGCT
This sequence comes from Tachyglossus aculeatus, assembly GCF_015852505.1. Classification (NCBI taxonomy): domain Eukaryota; kingdom Metazoa; phylum Chordata; class Mammalia; order Monotremata; family Tachyglossidae; genus Tachyglossus; species Tachyglossus aculeatus. The sequence goes on from NC_052091.1 coordinate 15,064,332, forward strand.
ACACAGTGGTCAATAAAGAGCCTGAGTGGCACATGGTGGCCGGTCTGGACATCAGCTTGGATGTGGAGGATTTCCCCCAGCTGGAAGGACAGGGATCTCCTCTCCATGCTCCAGTCATCTGGAATATACCCACCCACTCCATGATCAGAACATGGCCCGTGGTCTCCTCTTCCTCCCTTCCCCAGGACCACCCACTTACCAGCCATGAGGCGCAGGGAGAAGCCCAACCTCTCCTCCGCCCATATTGTGGAGCGGAAGGGAATCCAGGTGGGCCGGATGGCTCTGATGCTCACATTGTCCTTCCTGGGGGGAGGAGGGGGAAAAAAGGCAGGGGCTGAGCTGGATCCTGGGGCAGGGTGGGCCAGGCCCCCTGGGCTTGGGGCAGTCACTCACCTGGGGTAGCGGCACTCGATGGGGATGGACACTGGGTTGGTCCTCATTATAAGGGGGTTCTGGGCTGGGCTTGGGGTGTAGTAGAGGATGGTTCTGTAGATTAGGGAATCCGCTGTCATCTGGAAGAGGCCAAGGAGAGTGTCTTGAATCATGCTCAGGTGAGAGCTTTTAGAGAGAGTTGACTTACCTCTGCTACTTGCTCCCAACTCAGCATCCCTAAGGGATATTTCCCAGTAGCTCCTCATGGGACATGGACTGTGTCCATCCTGATTAGTATATTAGTACTAATCTTAGTACTAGTTGATTAATACAGTACATGGCACATAGTAAACATGAGTACCATTAAAAAAAAAAAAAAAGGCTCTCAGGAAGACAGCCACTATAGCTGCCTCCTTTAGGAAGTGTTAGTTTCCCCCACAGCAGGTTGGAAGACTACACTAACCCTCATGAAGAAGCCCACAGGGGAGATAAAGGACCCGTTGTTCTGGACAGAATACCCAGTGACTGTACAGCCTCTGGGATCAACTAACCAAGTGCCCACCCTTTTGAGTCAAACTGGTCACAGTAGGATCACTGTAAGGTCAAGGACTTCACCCTTCAAGTCTGTTATTTATTTATTTTACTTGTACATATCTATTCTATTTATTTTATTTTGTTAGTATGTTTGGTTTTGTTCTGTCTCCCCCTTTTAGACTGTGAGTCCACTGTTGGGTAGGGACTGTCTCTATATGTTGCCAACTTGTACTTCCCAAGTACTTAGTACAGTGCTCTGCACACAGTAAGCACTCAATAAATACGATTGATTGATTGATTGATTGCTATCAACTTCTCAGTAAGCCGGTCTCCAGATTCTCTCCCTTCCAGAGCAGGGCAGCCAACGGCTGCTGAGTTGTATCCAGGTAGGCTCTCAGCTTGTTTCCCCACTAAGGGAGGCATGCAGTAGGAAGGAGACTACGCAAGTACATTTCCTCCACCAGGCCCTGGTCTCAGCCTCACCTGCAGCTCTGTGCCACACTCATGGAGCCCAATCTCAAAGGTGACAGTGGTATCCATGGGGTCAGAGTCCATAGGGGGACAGGCAGCCAGGCCCAGCGTCACGTCCTCAGCCCGGACCAGCCGTCCGGTCCCGAACAGGTCCCTCTGCACGGTCACCACCAGCAGAGTCTCCTCACAGCGCACAGCCACGGCCGGTGGTGGGGTCTGCCCCAAATCCCGCTGAGCCCAAGGGAAGGGGCTTTCAGGGAACCCATGGGGGTCAACACGGCACCCCTGCCATACCACCCAGAAGAGAAGAACGGCCTGCAGTCGGCCCTGGAGCCCCATGTCGTTGTCTGCCTCGCTGCTACAGGCCAACCATCCATACTGCCCCTTCCCCTGGGGCCTTTATACCCACCAACTGACTCGCTTACCCCTCATCACACCTGTCTCCACCTCAGCTTCATTGCTCCTCCAGCTCCAGGCAGCCTGGTGCAGAGGAGGGGAAGGGTGGAGAAGCAGGAGAAATTGCTCTCACCTGCAGGATCACTGTCCCTGATTGAACCTACACCTCTAGCCCTGATCTCTCTCCCTCTCTGCAGTCTCGCAATTCCTCTTGCCTTCAAGACATCTCTCTGCCTGTTTTCTCATCTGTAAGATAGTAATTCAATCCCAGTGCTCCCTCCTATTTAGACTATGAATCCCATGTGGGACAGGGACTATGTCTGAGTAGGTTAGCTCGGATCTAGCCCAGCACTTAGAACATTGCTTGGCACACAGTACGTGCTGAGCAAATGCCGCAGTAATAAAATAGTGAGAACCCGTTTGTAGGAGCTGAGAGTCCTAATGGTTGGCACGAGGCTACTTGTATTTTCTGGTCCTGACCAGTTACGTTCCCCGCCGGGGCACAGAGCACGATGAAGGTGGACAGACGGGCAGGAGTGCAGGACAGTGGCACATGCATGCCAAAAGTTTTTATTCGAAAGACCCATTTATGGCCAAAATGACCACAACAGAGTGCCAGTTTTCAAAAATAATAATAATACTATTAGTGTGGTATGTATTAAGCCCTTCTTACAGACTAAGCTCTGGGGTAGATACAAAGTGATCAAATCAGGCCCAGACTGTGTCCCACAGGGCTCACAGTCTAAGACGGAAGGTGAGTAAGGGGTTGAGACACAGAGAGGTTCAGTGATTTGCCGAAGATCACCCAGCAGGCCAGTGACAGAGCTGAGATAGGGACTAGAACCAGGGTCTCCTAGGAATCAGAGTGAGGGAGAGAATATACTTGGTATGGGCAGGGAACATGTCTACCAACTGTGCTGTATTATACTCTCCCAAGAGCTCAGTCCAGTGCTCTGCATGCAGTAAGCACTCCATTAATACCATTAATTGACTGATTGACTGATAAAATCAACGAGGTAGGGGGAGCGTCCTAGTTCAAAGATGTGCACATAAGTGCTACATGGGATGAAGGGATGGTGGGGTGAATAGCCAAGTTCTTGGGTGATGCGGAAATCCTGGGATGGTGGCCATAGGTGGGGAATAGGTTGGAGATAAGAGAGTTTAATCGGGAAAAGCTTCCTGAAGGACATATGATTTTAGAAGGACTTTGCAGGTGAGGAGAGCAGTGCTGTGCCAGATATGAAGGGGGAGAGATTTCCCGGCAAGAGGATGTCATGTGCAGAGCACTGTGCTGAGCGCTTGGGAGAGTACATGATAACAGAGTTGGCAGACACATTCCCTACCCACAGTGAGATTACAGTCTAGCTGGGGAGGGCTATTAATATATAAAAAAAATTACAGACAGGTACATAAGTGCCGTGGGGCTGAGTGGGTGCACATCAAATACAAAGGGACGCAGAAGGGAGTGGGAGAAGAAGGGAAGGCCTCCTGGAAGAGATATACCTTCAAATTGATTGATATGAGAGCTCAGACTAGTCCTTGAGGCTAGAGGAAGCCACGACCCCAATCACTCAAACAGTGGCATTTATTGAGACCCTCCTATAATAATAATAATTGTGGTATTTGTTAAGTGCTTATTATGTGCCCATCACTGAACTGAGCGCTGGAGTAGATATAAAGTAATTGGGTTGGCACAGTTCCTCTCCCTCACAGGACTCCCAATCTTAATCCCCATTTTACAGGTGAGATAACTGAAGCCCAGACAAGATAAGCGACTTGCCCAGGGTCACACAGCAGACAAGTGGCAGAGCCGGGATTAGAACCCAGCTCCTTCTGAATCCCAGGCCTGTTCTGTATCCACTAGGCCATGCTACTTCTCTACTATGCGCAAAGCACTGTACTAAGTGCTTGGATAAGTACAAGCGAGGTAGAAGATAGGATCTCTGACTATAGGGAGCTTATAATACCATCCCTCCAGCCCCACGCCTTACAATCTGCTGCCCCCAACCCGCTCATCCATCCTCTGACAAAGGGGCTTCAAAATGTTCTGCTATCTCAGTACAGCCAAGCTGTGCTCAGGGCCAAGAATATCCTGATTTCCCTGCACCATGCAGATAGATTGGCTTTTTAGCATCTTTACTGGCCCACATGCTCCCCGTCCCTTCCCGCACCCTTCCACGTCCCAACTTTGCCCCATAATAATGGCATTTATTAAGCACTTACTATGTGCAAAGCACTGTTCTAAGTGCTGGGGAGGTTACAAGGTGATCAGGTTGCCCCACGGGGGGCTCCCAGTCTTCATCCCCATTTTACAGATGAGGTAACAGGCACAGAGAAGCTAAGTGACTTGCCCAAAGTCACACAGTTGACAATTGGCGGAGCCGGGATTCGAACCCATGAACTCTGACTCCAAAGCCCGGGTTCTTTCCACTGAGCCACGCTGCTTCCCCTGCCCCATGGCAGGGAGCCCCCAGGAACTTGGAAAGGACCCACCCCGTGCAGTGGGGATATCCACTCTGACTTTAGTCTCCTTATTCCTCCACAATGCCTGATTTCTTTCGCCCCTCCTCGGCCTTATTTCCCCTGGAGGCATAGATATTGGTATTGTTGAGCACTTACTACGTGCCTGGTGGCCTCAAGGTTCTCCGTGGAGACGCTTTTGCAGTTGGCTGAGACAGGGCCACTTCTCAGACCTGGGGCAAAAATAGAATCAGGGGGCCCTATCCTGAAGGAGCTCATGATCCAACACCCCATCAAGCATGAACATGAGCCCCTCGATGCAGTAATGGCCAGAGTGGGTTGAAGAGGAGGTGTGGATTGACCCAGTGGATTGGTGAGTTGTGGTGGGGGGCAATCAGGGAAGGCTTCCTGGAGGAATTGTCAGGGGCCAGTTTGGAGAGGGATGCGAAGAACAGGGAGCCTACTCCTTGCGTGGCCATTTTCCCCTTTTTCTCTGCTTTCCCCAGGGATGAGGACCAATGGGTAGCCGTCCCCATTTTGTTCAGGTTCAACCTCCTCCTTCCCTCTGAGCCCCGAGATCTGGTCAAGTGCCTGGCCTGAGAGTGGAGGATACCTGGATCCAGAAATCCATTTCTTCATTCATTCAATTCATTCATTCATTCAATCATATTTATTGAGCACTTACTGTGTACAGAGCACTGTGCTAAGCGCTTGGGAGAGTACATTACAACAATAAACAGTCACATCCCCTGCCCACAGTGAGTTTACAGTCTGTGGAGGGGAGACAGACATCAATACGAATAAATAAAATAAAATGACAGATATGTATATAAGTGCCGTGGGTCTGGGAGCGGGATGAGGAGTAAAGGGAGCAAGTCGGGGCAATGCAGAAGGGAGTGGGTTAGTCGGGGAAGGCCTCTTTAGAGGAGATGTGCTTTCAATAAGGCTTTGAAGGTGGGGAGGGCAATTGTCTGTCAGATTTGAGGAGGGAGGGTGATACAGGCCAGATCGATGCACAGTGAGAAGGTTAGCACTAGAGGAGCGAAGTTTGCGGGCTGAGTTGTAGGAGAGAAGCGAGGTGAGGTAGGAGGGGGCAAGGTGACGGAGAGTTTTAAAGCCAATGGTGAGGATTTTTTGTTTGATGCAGGGGTGGATGGGCAACCACTGGAGATTTTTGTGGAGCAGAGCTATATGTCCTAAACATATCTCGACTCTTCCTGTCAGTTCGGCAGCTCAGGTACGGCACCCCAGTCCATCTGGTTCTGGGAAGAGAGTGCCACAGCTCCAGAGCAGTTTTGGGAGCCAGGGTTAGGGGCTGAGGGAGAAGGTGGGTATTTCTGAGACCCCCTCTGTGTCCAGGAGGATTCAACCATGACATCACTGTGTCACGGTGCCAGCGGATGTAGCTTTCTTGGTCACAGTCAAGGAAGGGTAGAGCAGAGCAACCCGAGGAATCAATCAACCAGTCTTTGGTATTTATTGAGCATTTACAAGGTGCAGAGCACTGTACTAAACCCTTGGGAGAGTACAACAGAACAAGCAGACACGTTCCCTGCCCGCAGTGAGCTTACAGTCCAGAGGAGGAAACGGAAACAAACCCCCAAGCGAGAACTGGGGAGCATGGAGGCTAAAGGGACAGTTTTCAGGTTTTTCTCCCTGCTCTGGCAGACCCAGGGCCCCACTCTGAATGTCTCCACTGTAGCTGCTGCTAGGTTTTCTGCCCTCCTCCTCTCCAATTGGGTGACAGAGAGGGGGTGTCTTCCCCTGGCCTTGGCTCCCAGCTGGTGGGGGAAACCCCTGAGGTGGCATGATTAGTAAAGCTTGGCAAAGGAAGGATTAGAACTCATGACCCTTATGTTTCCCTGGTTCTCACTCACCATCTCCAAATTCAGAGGCATCCCCATGTCCCTCTACCCCCTAAGGACGCCCTCCCACTAGGCAGTAATAATGACAGTGCCCAAGGCACTGTCTCAAATCAATAATAATGTTGGTATTGTTAAGCACTTACTATGTGCCAAGCACTGTTCTAAGCGCAGGTGTAGATACAAGGTAATCAGGTTTTCCCTCGTAGGGCTCACAGTCTTAATCCCCATTTTACAGATGAGGTAACTGAGGCACAGAGAAGTTAAGTGACTTGCCCAAAGTCACACAGCAGGCAAGTGGCAGAACTGGGATTAGAACCCAAGCGCTTAGTGCAGTGCTCTGCACACAGTAAGTGCTCAATAAATACAATTGAATGAATTGAATGAATGATCCCATGACCTCTGATTCCCAAGCCCCGGCTCTTTCCACTAAGCCACGCTGCTTCTCTATAATAATCATGGTTCAATAATAATCACAGTCTGTTAAGTCCTTATTATAGACCAAGTACTAAGTGCTGGGGTAGATACAAAAGTCCCCCATAGGCTCAAAGACTAAGTAGGAGGGAGAATAGGTATTTAATCCCCATAGGTTAAGTGACTTGCCCAAGGACACACAACCAGCAAGTGGCAGAACTAGGGTAATGCTCAGTCCATGTCTCCCCCCTCCTCAAAAGCCACCAACTGTTCCCCAGTCACCTCTGTGGCCAAACTCCTTATCATTGGCTTTAAGGCACTTAATCGGCAGTCTCCATCCTACCTAACCTTATCTGCTTCGGACATGTTAAGTTTGAGATGACAGGAAGACATCCAAGTAGAGGTGTCTACTATATCCCAAACTACTTACTCGGCTTCTCCGACACCAACCTATTCTCTGTACCTCACTCATTTATCCAATCCCTTTTCCATGTTCTTTCTCCCTTAGGTCTGGAAAATCCTCCTCCTACCTTCGCAACCTTCCTAGGGAAACTCTCATCTTTAAGATTTAGGGCAGCAGGGTGGAGTGGATAGCACAGGCCTAGGAGTTCGAAGAGCATGGGTTCTAAGCCCAGCTCTGCCACTTGAATGCTGTGTGACCTTGGGCAAGTCACTTCACCAGGCCTCACTTACCTCCTCTGTAAAATGGGGATTATGACTGAGCCCCACATGGGACAACTTACCTACAATCTGCCCCAGCACTTAGAACAGTGCCTGGTACATAGTAAATGCTTATAGTTATCTCCCAGAGTCTTCCCTAAGCCCTATCTGCCTTCACCTCTGTACCTATTATGCAGTTGACTGTGCATGCTTTACTCATACCCCACTCCCACAGCACTTATATCTATATCCTCTACTATTTTCAGATCTGTCTGGCCCTGTAAACTGTCCCAACTCTGTGGGTAGGGAGCATATCTACCAACTCTGTTTTGCACTTCTCCACCCTCTTAGTGCAGTGCTCAGCAAATACATTTTACTGTGGTGCAGGAAGGTGGTGGGGCGGGGGGGGGGCCTGTGGAGTCAGAAGAAGAGAATTTTATCCCAGCTGAAGGAGGTACCCAAGGTCATGGCTCAAACAGGCCCACCCACACAAGCTAAATTCTGACTCCTGCAGCAGCTGAGGCAGGAACAAGCTGGCGGAAAGGAATCCAGATGCTTGTAGTCTGAAGTTTTTAAAAAATTGCTTTTATTTAACATCTAGGTGTAGATTCAAGGAGAAGAAAAACAATCCACAAGACAGGGGCAAGAGCACAGCTAGGGCACATAAAAGGCTCCCGGCAACAGGAGGAGGGGAAAGGAGGGGACTTGAGTGGGAAGGAGTTAGAACAGCCCACACAGAGAAGAGGGGCAGAGCCTCAACTAGGGTCCACTTCGCTGTCTGGGTGATGTCTGCAGCAAGTCTCAGGAGAACAGTAGGCCCCCTCAGCCATTCTTTGGGGCAGAGGAGCAAGAGGCCAGAGGCAGACTTTTCCCGCTAGGAGCTTCACCTGGAGCCTCAGATCCTTGTGTCTGAGGAAGGGGTATCTGACCTTCCTGGTCCTGTGGGAAGAAGAGGGTCAACATTCGGCTGAGGCTCATGGGAGGCAGGTAGGTCCCGAAGTAGTGAGGTATGGCTTAGTTGAGGTGGGAAATATTGGAGCAGGAGAGCCCAAAAGTATTGTTTGAGAATACCCGGGTAGAATTGGAACTGGCCAGCTTTAGCCCCAGGGAGCTCTGGAAGAATCTTTCCCTGAGACATCTGGTCTGGTCTAGAGCATGCAGGAAGACTGAGGTGAGGAAGGACTATGGTAACAGGAATATGTGGGTGCTATGGCAGCCAGGGAGGTTGAGACCAGATTTCTTGCCCCCGAGAGAATACCCACCCCTCCACACATAACCCTTTCTCCAATCCTTCGGTTCCACCTGCAGGCCCTTTGGCTGGAGTGACTTACATCCTCAGCGGTGAGGAGAAATCCCAGGTTGTCCGCTGCTAAGGCATGCCCGCCATTCCCCTCCTCTCTGGGGGGTTCAAAGCCCTGGTTTTCCAGTTCGAAGGTCTGCCTGTGGACATTCACTTCGTGCAGGGGGGAGAAAACTCCTCGGTTCCAGTAGCCAAACATCCTGGTCCTTAGACACTGGTGGGAGAAGGAGGAGGAGGAGAAGAGACCCAGGAAGGATGGGGAATGTGGTAGATCGGGGTCATAAGTCCCTCTAGACTATATGCTTCTTGAAGGTAGGAAACATGCCTATCATATCTGTTATATTGTACTCTTCGAAGTGCTTAGTGCAGTGCACCCAGTAAGCACTCAGTAACTATGATTGGTTGGGAAGGCATCCCCTGACTCCATCATCCCTCTGTGGATGCTCAGAGCTACTGTACAATGGCCCCATGACTTTTAGGTGATCACTGCCCCGCAACAGCCAATGCTCAAAGTTGTGGAACCCAGGAATCCTTAAGCCCCTGTGTCAGGAAAGCATCTGTAAAAGGAGAACCAAGCTGCCATGTCGCTGGGCTAGGGCCTATGAGGAGCTGGTGTTTTGTTCTCCCCTACCCCTGTGGCCACCCAACCCAGGATGGGACTCTTACCAGGGCTACGATGATCATGAAGGTGAGGAACAGGAGGGAAATCACAATGAGTCCTATGGTGGAGCCAGATAAACCTTGGTACTTGGGCAGGGAACTCATCCTTTCACCTGTGGGAGAGATAGCCTGCTTGAAACTGCTGCTGGGCCCATGGCCAAACCCCAGTTATATGGTGGAAGTCGGGGGGGTGGGGGCGGGAAGTCTCCCTCCAAAGGGGATTTGGAATCCACACCCCAAGGAAGGGTATTTCCCCCCTTCATTACCCTTCCCTCTGCAGTCCCCTAGCTTCCTGGACTCTTCTCAGAGTCCAACAAGAGAACTGGCCGTGTCCCACCCCCCTCCCCAGGACATACACCCCCCAACACCCGTTGTTCTGCAGGACATACCTGCTATCTGGAAAGACCTGGGGTCCACCTGGAAGTCTGAGCCAGCAAAGTGATAGTCTAGAGCGATGGAGTCCGCCAGCGTATGCAGAAGGTCCTTGGTGTTGGGCAGTGGGTCTTGGAAAACCAGTGTCCCCATGCAGATCAGAGAGCCACCCCTGTGGGAAGAGCAGCAGTTTCACACCTTACTACCCCTCAATTTGAGACTCCTGATGAAGATACTTGCCTGACAGGAGATTATTTTGTAAAGAGATGGGAAATCAGGGAGGGTTAGCCTTTCCCCAAGGCTAGAACCATGCCTGGACACAGGGGAAGGAAACCCTCATCTTGGTTTGCCCCTCCCAACCCGGTTCTAGAAGCCTTCCTGCCCAGGTACGGGGCACACCTGGCTTCCAGGCAGCTTCTGTCCCTGCACTCCACAGTCTGGGTTGGAGCCGGTGGTATTTAAGCCCTGACTGTGTGCAGAGCACTGGGCTAAGTGTTTGGGAAAGGACATGATCCCATGGGGGCTTAAGTCCTCTCTCAGAGGAGGGCTGGGCCAGAGACCAGTCAGCAATGCAGTTGCAGGACAGTGGCTACTCACAGGAAGTCTTCCACCATCACTTGCAGAAGGCTGCTATAGGAACTCAACACACGCATCACCTGGAAAGAGGAGGACGATAATAATAATAACGGCATTTGTTAAGCTCTTACTATGTGCCAAGCACTATTCTAAGCACTGGGGTAGACACAAGGTAATCTGGGTGTCCCATGTGGGGCTCACAGACTTCATCCCTATTTTACAGATGAGGGAACTGAGACCTAGAAGAGTTAAATGCCTTGCCCAAAGTCACACAGCTGACACTTGGAAGGAGCGGGATTAGAACCCACGACCTCTGACTCCCAAGCCCAAGCTCTTTCCACTAAGCCATGCTACAAGGAACAATCACCACCCATATTAAGAATAGAATATTTGTACTGATGTCTGCCTCTCCCTCTAGACAGTCAGCTCATGACAGGCAGGGAACGTGTCTGCTCCTTCTGTTGTATCATACTCTCATTCATTCAATCGTATTTATTGGGTGCTTACTGTGTGCAGAGCACTGTACTAAGCGCTTGGGAAGTACAAGTTTGCAACATATAGAGATGGTCCCTACCCAACAATGGGCTCACAGCCTAGAGACGGGCTCACAGTCTCCTAAGCTATTGCAACAGTGCTCTGCTCAGCACTCAAATACCATTGATTCATCCTACAGTGCTCGGCTTCTGTGTGCCAAGCACTGTACTACGCACTTCATCATCATCATCAATCGTATTTGAGCACTTACTATGTGCAGAGCACTGTACTAAGCACTTGGGAAGTACAAATTGGCAACATATAGAGACAGTCCCTACCCAACAGTGGGGTCACAGTCTAAAAGGGGGAAACAGAGAACAAAACCAAACATACTAACAAAATAAAATAAATAGAATAGATATGTACAAATATAAATAGAGTAAAAAATATGTACAAACATATATACAGGTTACGCACTTAGGAGAGTAGAATAATTGACACATTCCCTGTTCCCAGGGGCAAGGACTGGTCATTAGGCTTTGCTTAGTGCATTATGGACAAGATACCTGCTTCATCAGAGGCTCAGCACTGGGCTTATTTGGGAGGGTAGCTACCCAACATCAAGCAGCATGGCCTAGTGGAGAGGACACAGGCTTGGGAGTCAAAGGACCTGGGTTCTAATCCCAGCTCTGTCAGTTGACTGCTGTGTTACCTTGGTAAAGTCACAACTTCTCTGGGCTTCAGTTACCTCACCTGTAAAATGGGGATTAAGGTTAGCAATAATAATTGTAGTATTTGTTATGTGCTTACCGTGTACTAGCCACCGTACTAAACACTGGACACAGTTCCTGTCCCACATGGAGCTCAGTCTCAATCCCCATTTTACAGATGAGGTAATTAAGGCACAGAGAAGCGAAGTGACTTTCCCAAGGTCACACAGCAGACAAGTGGAAGAGCCCCAGGTGGGACATGGGCTGTGTCCAACCTGATTAGCTTGTAGCTACCCTAGTGCCTGGCATAGTAAGTGTATAAATGCCATTTAAAAAGTCATATTTGAGTCCTTAACTGTGCAAAGCACTGTATTTAGTTCCTGTGTTTGTGGGCAGGGAATGTATTTATCAACTGTATATTGCAGACTGTGAGCCCATTGTTGGGTAGGGACCATCTCTATATGATGCCAACTTGTACTTCCCAAGAACTTAGTACAGTGCTCTGCACACAGTAAGTGCTCAATAAATACGATTGAATGAATGTATATTGTATTCTTCCAAACACTTCTACTACTACTACTAATAATAATAATAATGGTATTTGTTAAGTGTTTACTATGTGCCAGGTACTGTACCAAGTGTTGGGGTGGATACAAGCAGCTCAGGTTGGACACAGTCTCTGTCCCATGAGGGGCTCATAGTCTCAATTCCCATTATACAGGTGAGGTAACTGAGGTCCAGAGAAGTTAAGCGATTTTCCCAAGGTCACAACAGACAAGTGGCAGAGCCAGGATTAGAACCCATGACCTTCTGACTCTCAGGCTTGTGCTCCATTCACTACAGCATGCTGCTTCTCTAGTACAGTGCACTGCTCACAGTAAGTGTGCCAAATCCATTGATTGAGTATACAATATAAACACAGTTATCATCAGGGTTAAGGCAGGCAAGCACCAGGGGGCCCAAATCATAGCCCCACTCCCGTACAGGATCAATCAATTGTATTTATTGAGCACTTACTGTGTGCAGAGCACTGTACTAAGCGCTTGGGAAGTACAAGTTGGCAACATATAGAGACAGTCCCTACCCATCCGTGGGCTCACAGTCTAAAAGAAAATAATGACATTTATTAAGCTCTTACTATGTGCAAAGCACTGTTCTAAGTGCTGGGGAGGTTACAAGGGGATCAGGTTGTCCCACGGTGGGGCTCACAGTCTTCATCCCCATTTTCCAGATGGGGGAACCGAGGCCCAGAGAAGTGAAGTGACTTGCCCGAAGTCACCCAGCTTACCCTTGGCGAAGCCGGGATTTGAGCCCATGACCTCTGACTCCAAAGACCGGGCTCTTTCCACTGAGCCACGCTGGTAGTCAAATGGTAGTCAAATTCTATATGTTGCCGATTTGTACTTTCCCCGGTGTTTAGTCTAGTGCTCTACCCACAGTAAGTGCTCAATAAATATGATTGAATGAATGAATCCCTGGGGACCACCCATACAGACCAGCTCGGAGAGGTCCCGGGAGAGCCCCTGGTGTTCCGAGGAAGAGCGAGTCAGCAGCTGCTCCTTAAACCTCCGGTTGGTGACCAGGAAGGAGATGGGGACCTCTTGCAGGGTGAGCTTGGTATCTGGAGGGAAAGAGGTGGGAAGGAATGGGGATGACTCGGAGTTGAGAGGGAAGTGGGGGGGCATGGACGGGGACCATGCTGCCTCCGAAATGCTGGAGCTTACCAGCCACAGTGAGAAAGCGCAGGTCCACAGAGTAGTTGGCGAGCCTCTTTAGCTTCTGCAAGATCAGGTCTGTGTTGATCAAGGTCAGAGAATGGACGACGACCTCCCCCTGGACTGCCAAGTCTCCCTGGACGTCCCTGCAGGACAGAACCATGATTACTGACCCTCAACTGGCCTAGGGGCAGCCTTAGCAAATGTCTGAGCGTTTACTCTGGGCGGAACACATGCTATACACTTGGTTGAGGGGAAAGACACCATCCCTGACCTCAAGGAGCTTACAGTCGTGGGCGGGGGGCGGGGGTGGGGGGAAGCGAGGAAGGGAGAAGACACCAAAATAAGTGGCAATAGGGGAAACAGTATAATGAACTGGACATAAGTGCTGAGACAATTTATTAAAGTTTATTAATTTATGTATATAAGTGTCTGTCTCCCCCTCTAGACTGTGAGCTTATTGTGGGCAGGAATATATCTGTTATATTGTGCTCTCCCAAATGCTTAATACAGTGCTTTGCACACAATATGACAGTGAATGAACAGGTAGATAATAGTAATAATGGCATTTATTAAGCACTTACTATGTGCAAAGCACTGTTTTAAGCGCTGGGTTACAAGGTGATCAGGTTGTCTCACAGGGGGCTCACAATCTTAATCCCCATTTTACAGATCAATCGTATTTATTGAGCGCTTACTGTGTGCAGAGCACTGTACTAAGCGCTTGGGAAGTACAAGTTGGCAACATATAGAAACGGTCCCTACCCAACAGTGGGCTCACAGTCTAGAAGGGGGAGACAGAGAACAAAACAAAACATATTAGCAAAATAAAATAGGATATGTACAAGTTAGAGTAATAAATTACTGTAATCTGTAACAGAATTAATCTGTAATAATTTATAATTATTTGTATATTATATATAATTTATAATTAATCTGTAATGTCACAGATGAGGTAACAGAAAAGTTAAGTGACTTGCCCAAAGTCACACAGCTGACAATTGGCAGAGATAGATGTAGCATGGCTCAGTGGAAAGAGCCCGGGCTTTGGAGTCAGAGTTCATGGGCTCAAATCCCGGCTCCGCCAATTGTCAGCTGTGTGACTTTGGGCAAGTCACTTCACTTCTCTGTGCCTCAGTTCCCTCATCTGTAAAATGGGGATTAAGACTGTGAGCCCCACGTGGGACAACCTGATCACCTTGTACCCTCTCCAGCGCTTAGAACAGTGCTTTGCACATAGTAAGCGCTTAATAAATACCATTATTATTATTATTATTATTATGTAGCAGTAGGGAGGGGACAAGAGGTCATTCAAACAAGGCCTCCGGGAAGAGGGGTGATTTTACAATTATAATAATGATAGTTTTTGTTGGGCACTTAGTGTGTGCCAATCACTGTACTATGTGCTGGGGTAGATACAAGGTAATCAGGTCCTACACAGGGCTCACAGTCCAAATAGGTAGATCACCACATCTTGCTGATGTGGGAACTGAGGCAGGGAAGTTAAGTGACTTGCCCAAACTCACACAACGGGTATGTGGTAGAACTGGGATTCAAACTCAGTTCCTCTGACTCCTGAGGCCGGTGCTCTTTCCGGTAGGCCATGATGTTTCACATGAGAGCAGTGGTCTGCTAGATGTGAATGCAGAGGGAATATATATATATATATATATATATATATATATATATATATATATATATGTGTGTGTGTGTGTGTGTGTGTGTGTGTGTGTGTGTGTGTGTGTGTGTGTGTGTGTGAAGGAAGGGCTGAGGCAGGAGGGGAGTGTGAGGTGCAGCGAAGAGCAAGATAGCTGAAACATAGTGCCTTAAAACATAGTGAAGAGTTTCTGCTTGAAAGTCTCATTTTTGCTGGAATGGGGGTGAGCCACTTATCAGCTGCGTGACTGGGCAAGTCACTTAACTTCTCTGGACTTCAGTTCCCTCATCTCTAAAATGGGGATTAGTACTGTGAGCCCCACGTGGGACAACCTGCTCACCTTGTATCTACCCCAGCACTTAGAACGGTGCTTTGCACATAGTAAGAGCTTAATAAATGCCATCATTATTATTTAGGCCGTAACTGAACGCTGGTCTGCTTCTGAGGCTGGGGCAAAGGGGCTTCTTGCTGCTGTTAGAGATGGCCACACTCTGTGCCTGCCCTCTACTTTCAAGAGCAGCTCAAAGAGACAGCCCAGCCCCAGGGCAGGGCAGTGATGCGGCCATGGGCCGTTAGCTAAGCCCTCAGCTGGACCCAGTGCTTAGAACAGTGCTTTGCACATAGTAAGCGCTTAATAAATGCCATTATTATTAGTCTTCCCAGACAAACCCACTTTTCCCCCCCATCTCCCACTCTTTTTTTGCAACACCCCAACTTGCTCCCTTTGCTCTTCCCCCACCATCCCAGCCCCAAATCACTTGTGTATATATCTGTAATTTTATTTATTTGTATTAATGCCTGTTAATTTGTATTGATGTCTCTCACCCCTCTAGACTCTAAGCTTGTTGTGAGCAGGAATTGTCACTCTTATATTGTACTTTCCCACTTAATACAGTGCTTTGCACACAGTAAGCGCTTAATAAGAGAAACAGCATGGCTCAGTGGAAAGAGCGTGGGCTTGGGAGCCAGAGGTTCTAATCCCAGCTCCACCACAGGTCTGCTGTGTGACCTTGGGCAAGTCACTTAGCTTCTCTGAGCCTCAGTTACCTCACCTGTAAAATGGAGGTGAAGACTGAGCCCCACGTGGGACAACCTGCTCACCTTGTAACCCCCCAGCGCGTAGAGCAGTGCTTGGCACATAGTAAGTGCTTAACAATTGCTGCTATTATTATTATTATTAATAATAAATACGATTGGATGAATGACTGACCTCAGGTTCCGGGATCTGGTAGTAATTTACCAGGTCTTAGAGCACCATCCTGTGGCCATTGAAAATTTTCGGGGAGCCGGCCTGGGATGCATTGAGGCGGCCACCCCAGCATTTTTACTGGCTTGCCCGTCAGAGGCAGAATCCTGGAGACTGAGCCCATCAGTGGATTTTGTTGAGTATTTATTGTGTGCAAAGCACTGCACTAAGCACTTAGGGGAATCCATGGGGGAGAAGGGACCATGGGGTGAGGGGGGAGACAGACTAGAATCCCCTTTCAGATGCCCTTTCTTACTCACTCATGCCAAGCACTGGGCTACTTACAAGATAATCAGATCCCACATGGGGCTCACAGTCTAAAATAGGTGAGAGGACAGGTTTTGGAGCCCAATTTTACAGTTGAGGTAACAGGCACAGACAGCTTAAATGATTTGCCCCAAGTCACAGAACAGACAAATGGCAGAGCCAGGATTAGAAACCTGGGTCTTTTGACTCCCTGGATCCTGCTCTTTCCACTAGGCTATGCCGCTCCATTAAACCTGACTAGAGTTTGGGGGTGGCTGTGAGCTCTCACCAGGCAGGGATCATATTTACCTACGCCATAGTGTAATTTCCTAAGCACTTAGTTCTAGGCTCTACATTCGGTGAGCACTCAAAGACCATTTATTAATAAATAGGAGGTGTGAGGAGAGTCCTTACCTGAGGCTGTTGATGAAGAATGTCTCCACAGGATACAGCAGGCCCACAGAGTACACCACCTGCATTTAAGAGTGGAGCTTGAGAACCAGAGCTAAGGCCAAGTCAGAACCATAAAGGATTGGAAGAAAGGCCCCATGCCTCAGGTCAGCAAGTCTCCAGGCTACCTTTCAGGGCAGGAAGATCCTCAGGCAATTTAAATAACTGGTAATAATTTGGGGTACTCTTTGATCATTGCTTACTACATGCCAAGCCGTGAATTAAGTAGTGGGGCAGATACAAGAGAGTCAAGCCATACATTTCCAGTGCCACATGAATATCTCTGTCTCAGGGGAGAGAGAACAGGTATTATAGGAGAGAACAGGTGTTTGTTGTTGTGCTGTATTCTCCCAGGTGCTTAGTACCTCCCCCTCTCCATCCCCCTGCCCCACCTCCTTCCCTTCCCCACAGCACCTGTATATATGTTTGTTTGTATTTATTACTCTATTTTACTTGTACATATCTGTTCTATTTATTTTATTTTGTTAATATGTTTTGTTCTCTGTCTCCCCATCCTAGACTGTGAGCCCACTGTTGGGTAGGGACCGTCTCTATATGTTGCCAACTTGTACTTCCCAAGCACTTAGTACAGTGCTCTGCACACAGTAAGCGCTCAAATACGATTGATTGATAGTACAGTGCTTTGCACTCAATAAGTGATTGAATGAATTGCATCCCCACTTTATAGATGAAGAAACTGAGGTAATTTGCCTGAGGTCACACAGCAGACAAGTGGCAAAGCTGGGGTTAGAACCCAGGTCCTCTCACTCCTCGGCAGTGGTAGCACACTTCAGATGCTCCCTGGTATTGGGGAGGGAGATGTATAATTTACTCTTTCCATGAGTCTTAGTGGCTCTGGGAACAGGGCTGAGGGAAGCACCCATCACTTCTCTGACCTCAACCATACAGTTCCTGGTGGGAATTTTAAGGTCACCAAAAGCCAATTTAACATAGGTCTGAGGGATAGAGGAGAGAAAAACACCCACCTGGTACTTCAGATGGGCTAGGGGGCTTTGGTGGTCTTTCACCCCAAGGGCCGCAGCAGAGCTGAGCCTCAGGGCAATGAAGAACACAGGCAGAATCTCCGGCTCCAGGTTTCCCAAGCCGTAGCCTAATAATAATGGTACTTGTTAGGGGCTTATGTACCAAGAACTGGGGTAGATAGATAATCAGGGTGAACATAGTCCCTGTCCTGCATGGAGCTCACCATCGACCTAGGAGGGAGTAGGATTCAATCTCCATTTTACACATAAGGACTCAGAGGCACAGAGAAGTGAAGTGGCTTGTCCAAGGTCCCACAACAAGCAAATTGTAGTGCTGGGATCAGAACCCAGGTCTATGCTCTTTCCACTAGACCACATTGCTTCTCAACCTGTGGGAAGAGTCAGCAAGGAGCTACCTGTGTTCTGCTCTGGACTGGCATGGACTGGTTGGATACCCAACCCTGGAGGGAGAGGTCTGTTTCTAGGGGGAGGGGGGCAGGAGAGTCAAGGGCTGTCTCCAGGAGAGGGGCCAGCTACCTTCTGCAGTCCCTCACCCTCCTCACCATTTGACTTCAGGGAGGCCAAGTCCACCCTCCAGGAAAAATAGGTGTCCATCTTCTCCTGGACCATGGTGACGATAGTGCGGATGAGGGTTGAGCTGCTGGGCACCTGGTCTTCCTGGAACTCCACCTCACTCTGGACTGTGATGGACCCATTCCTGGAAACCGGAGAGAGGCTGTGTAACTGCAGCCGTGCTGGGGGAGAAGTCCCAACCAATTGCCCCGAGCAGCACTCCTGCTCTGGGCTGACGATGAGGGTATTGGTTAAATACTTACTATCTGCCAAGCACTGGAGTAGATACAAAGTAATCAAGTTGTCCCATGTAGGGTTTAGTCCTAATCCCCATTTTGCAGATGAGGTAACTGAGGCACAGAGAAGGTGACTTGCCCAAAGTCACATAGCTGATAAGTGGCAGAGCCGGGATTAGAACCCATGACCTCTGACTCCCAAGACTGGATGGGGGCAACAGCAGGAACTGCTCAAGAGAGGTTGTCCCACTTTGAGCCACTGCATCATAAGCATAGGCTCTCATCCCTGCATGCTGCATTTGGGTTCTAGAGGGAGAGGTGTGAGAATAAGGTTTGGGGGTGGGGGGTGGGGGAGGAGAGAGACACAGAGACAGAGAGAGACAGAGAGTGGATTGAGTGCCTTAAGCCTGAGGTCAGGAGTTTCTGCTTGAAGTGATATTATATTAGAATGGTATTTATTAAGTGTTTAATATGTCAATAAGTGCTGGAGTAGCTTAGAACAGTGCTTGGCACATAGGAAGCAGTTAAATACTATTATTATAAGCAAGCTTCAGACTTCCAGGTAGGATTTGTTTTTTGGGTTTTTTTTTAAATGGTATCTGTCAAGCACTTAATAGGAGTCAAACACTGTTCTAAGCACTGGGATAGATATGAATCAGGCTGTATACAGACTGAAACTTCCCCCACTGTGAAGGTCAGCTAGCTAGTAGTTTGGGGAGATTGGACACTGATTTGAGTCCTCCCGACTCTTCAACCACAGATCCAGGGTGATCAGGAAGCAGGATTCGTTCTTGGCTCTGTCTCACTTAGGTGGGTCTCCTCCCTTTACACCTTGACAGCCAGTTGATGAGTAGTCTCTCAACAAACTCTTCTTTAGCTTAGCTAAAGAAGTTTAGCTGCCTTCAGGGGGAGGTGGAAAGATTCCCAGGGGTCAAAAGATGATTTCCTCTTTCAGGAATCAGGAGACCAGCAGGGCCAGAGAGCTAAAGTAGAATGGGTTTTCCCCATCTGGTGGAAAAAAAAAAGCTAGAGTCTGGCTGTTTTTCCTTCTCAACTGGCTACTCAGTCACCTGTTAGTAAGCCAATAGTGATCTAGGATCTAAGCTCATTTTTTATGGCAAGTCCAGTAGGTATGATGCAAGAAGACTCTGGTTATTATCAGATGTTGTAGGCTGTCAAGGGAAACATTATCTATTTCCTGTCCTGGGCTTCTCATG
The DNA here is from genome assembly GCF_015852505.1 of Tachyglossus aculeatus. Taxonomy (NCBI): domain Eukaryota; kingdom Metazoa; phylum Chordata; class Mammalia; order Monotremata; family Tachyglossidae; genus Tachyglossus; species Tachyglossus aculeatus. Next base: position 15,083,916 of record NC_052091.1, read on the forward strand.
CTCTGGCACTAAAGATAGCATGCATTAAAAAAATACAAAATAAAAGAGAGAGAGACAGATTTTAGTTCTAGCCACTGTTGCTGTTTGTTAGACAAAAGGATGTTCTAATCCCAGTTCCTTACTATCTAGTCTTCCATATCTGTTTTGCAAAGATTTGCTAGCCAAAACACCCAGGTTGATTTTGCAGTTATGTCCCACATTTAGTTGAAGCATTTTTGGGGAAAAGCTGGGAGAGGGAGTCCTATTTTTCTTGATTGTGAAATATCTAGCAAGCAGGGTTCCATCAGTATGGGTTTGTTTTTTTTTTCTTTAGCCCAACAAGTATTTCATCCCTTGAGATTAGTGAGACCTTCCCAGGTGGGGTCTGGGGTCTCTTTGCATCTGTTGCAGACAGCCCCGTTCCCCTTGGCAAATGGAAGGGATGGGTAAGGATACCATCTTCTGACACCCTTCCCAATCCCCCACGTTGGAGAGGGAAAACTTACAAGAAGCCGAGGATGTTGATCTTGTGGAAGCCCTTCAAGGAGAACAGCATCTTCCGTAGCTAGAAGAAACACAGAGATACATGTGGGCTAGTGAATCTAAGGAACAGAAAACCCACCATACTCAGAGCTGGGGGGTGGGGGTGGGGAGGTAATCAAGAACCAGTAAGCAGAATGATAATTTTGATATTTGCTAAGTGCTTACTATGTGCTAAGCACTGTACCAAATGCTGGGGTAAATGAGATAATCAAGTCCTACAGTGGAGCTCAGAATCTAAGTAGGAAGGAGAATAGGTATTGCACCCCCCTTTTTGCAGATCAGGGAACAGAGAAGCAAAGTGACTCACCCAAGGTGATGCAGCAAAGTGACAAAGCTGGATTAGAACCCGGGTCCTGACTCCTAGGCTGGTGCTCTTTCTTGTAGGCCATGGTTCTCCTCAGTGAAGGGGAGAATGGGAAGGATCCGGGAGTTCCCATATCCAGCAGCCACCACTGTGTTTCACGGAGTGCCCCACCGAAGTTGTGAGCAAGGCGGGAAGTGATACTCACTGTTAGAGTGACTTCGGTCTTCAGTCTCCTGTAGGTGACCGAGTATTCATCCTCCAGGGGCTCGGTGAAAGCAATACCAGTCAGACGAAACTGCAGAGGGAGGGTGGGCAAGACAGCCAGTGGAGGAAAATACCCAGGCTCTTGTCCCAGAGGGCCCTTCTTGAGAGGTGGCACATACCCCTTTGACACAGGCTTTAGAACAGGATGTGCTTCAGTCCTAGCAGATGGTGGCCGGGTCAGCCCCGCTGGACTGGGACCCTCCTTTGGGCTCCAGCCTGGGGCTCCCGATGACGGGCTTGGTGGAGAGGCAGAGGAGAGCAGCCCTCTAGGAGTACCTGTGTCAGCTGGGGTCATGGGGGCCAGGATCTCTCTGGAGGGCAGAAAGCTGGCATCGGTCGGAGGCGTGGGTTGGTCACTAGCTCTCACAGATGCTAGTAGAGAGGTTGTGGTCCCCCTGACCAAGGAGGGGTGGACGAGAGCAGCCTTGCTTGGAGTCAGCTCTGCGGAGGAGACGGTGGGGGCAGCACGGGGAATAGGCAGAGCCACAGCCCCTTCACTGGTAACCGGGCCCTTCTTATCCAGGGAGAGAGGTTCTTGCTCACCTGATGGAGGGCCCAATTCCAGCCTTCTCCCTTCAAGGGAATCAGATTGCTCAGTTCCCTCTCCTCTGGGAGACTCACCCGCTACCTCGGCACCTACCTGAAGGGGCGGGAAGTCGTGGAACACTTCCTTTGTGAGGCTGGAGCCAGCAACAGGGGGCAGGTTGAGTGAAGGTGGGGATGAGAGCACAACGGTAGACAAGGAGGAGCCTGGAGTCTGGGGCTCAGGGATGGAGGCGGCCCACTGGCCTGTTGTTGCAGGACCCTTGAGATCAGAGTGAGGGGAGAGACTGGAATCCGGGGCCTGCCAGGGCTTGGGCAGAGCCGAAGCGATCAGCAGCCTTGCCATCTGACTGGGTTCCCATCCAGTTACCGTGGTGGGGCCGGTAGCTCTGAACTGGGTTGAAAGCATAGGGACGGTGACTGGTAGTGGAAGGTCAGTGGATGGGAAAGTCGACTCAGGAGGGTTAGCTGGATGGCCACTTACTCCTGTTGGGGAGTCCTGGGTGTCAGTGCCCACCGAGGGCACCGGGGAAGGGATGCTTGGCTTAGTCAATGAGGCTGAATGCTTGGGGGTCCCAGGGGGCAAAGCTGCGTCCGGCGTTGTCAGAGCTCTTCTACTTAGGGCCAGCTGCCCCAAAGAGGCCTGCAGAAGCCTTGGTTTAGTCCAGAGGAAAGGTGCCAACTGGGTTGGCACATTTCCTGTAGCCTTGGCTAGGGGCCCTGGAGAACCAATTGGACTTTCCACTGTCCCAGAAGTTGCACGGTCCCCTGCAGGCTTCAGAAAGCTGGGACCACGAGTTTTGTCCGTGTCTTCCACAGAGGGGTGTAGACGCTTCTCAGGGGCTGTCGTAGCTGACACGGTTCCATCCTTGGGTTGGAGAGTGTGGTGCAGCTGCCTTTCTGGAATGGCTGGTGGTATTTCTACAGACCAAGTAGCAGTTTTTTGTCCAGGGGTGAGAGGAGCTGGAGTTTCAGGTGTCTGTCGCCCTGGGCCAAGTTTCCTTTCTCCTGGTTCTTGGCCCTCAGCTGAACTAGTTGAGTCCCCTTGGGGGAGACTGGTGGGCAAGGTGTTAGAAACCAAGGTGACTCTGGTTTTAGAGTCAATCCCCAGGCTGGGGGTTTGGGGCTGCCCAAGAAGAGAGTTCTCAGTGGGGGATGCTGAATGAGGCAGATGCATTCCAGGGGAAGAGCTAGCATAGAGCCAGCCACCAGCAGCAGTGGATGGAGTCTGGTTAGAGCCATCACCAGGCAGCTGAGGAGTGTGGATCTCAAGGTCTCCAGGAACTGCAGTCTCATGGGCTTCTCTTGACTTAGCCGAGATCTTTGCTGGGTCATCTACCCTGGCCGTCAGGTCCAGAGAGGGTGTTGTAGACACAGCCTGCGGCCCACGAGTAGGCACATTAACAGTCAAATGCTTAGGGTCAGATGTCTCCTGGCCACTCTGGGAGGGAGTCTCAAGCGTCTGCAAGTCACCAGGGTCAGCAGAGAGGGCCAAGGCAGTCACAACAGCTGGGACTGCAGCTTTGACTCTGCTCACACTCTTCAGGTGGCTCAGCCCAGAAGGACCTGGGGGGGTCCCCACTGCCTTAGGGAGAATGGGAGAAGTGCCAAGGGAGGTTGTTGGGAATTCTGCCCTTGGAAAGAGGGCCATGTCACCAGCCGGATGGGGAAGAGGTTTTGCAGTGCTGGCCAGTGATCTGGATGATGTCCTTTGCAAGCCAAGGCTGAAGCTGGAGAGACCAAGGGGAAGGCCAGGGGTAGTAGCAGCTAGGGTTGGGGGGCTGGAAGGCTCAGCCAGACTGGTGGGCTGCTGGGAATCCCTGTGAGGAAAGACACCTGAGCCCAGGCTCTCATCGGCTGGATTGTAGACGGGGCCCAGCTCCTGGCCAGACAGGGTCACAGGCAGAGAAGAGCTCAAGGGTGTCGAGGAGGGAAGAGCCTGGTTCGGGATTCCAGTGGGATCCAGGAAAGAGTTGGATGTTTTGGAGGCCAGCAGCTTCAGAGAGACACCAGGAACATCACTGGGGTCTGGGGGGCTGGCAGCTGGGACAGAAGCTCCTAACCCAAGTTCATTCATCCCTGTTACATCATTCCTCTTCGCAGGTGGAAGCCCAGGGCCAGTCACCATGGAGACAGCTGTGCTGGGAGGACATGCTTTCCCAAGGGGCATATAGGAAGAATAGGAGTCCCTGCCGGCCCTGCCTCTGGTGTTTGGACGCCTGGTCCTTGGCTCGAGGCTTCGGGAAGTCATGGCGGAGGGGTGAACTAGACTTCCTGATGTTAAGTCATCTGAAGGGTAGGGAGTGGGAGCGGCTGTGTCTTCTTGCTGGGTCAAAGACAGGGGTGTGGGAAGGATGTGAGAAGAGTGAGCATCTGTTCCTGTTGGCCTGTCAGTTGCCATGGCTTCAGTAGACCCCCAGAAAGGCTGGTTGTGGGTCCCTGGCTCCCCTGAACTCACTGCTGGATTGGCCCATTCGGGCAGCACCGTGGGGCTCATATGAGTGGGGCTGGACGGGGCACCCAGAAGTGGGGCTGTGGCCACCCCAAGGTGGTCAGGACTTAATCTGCCTACCTTGGCTTCAACTTGGGATCCAGGCTGGGATCCCAGGAGTTGTCCATTTCCGGTAGACAGCCGCCTGGACAGAGCTCCTGCTTCAGTCCAAGCCTGGAGTGACAGGACTGTGTTAAGCTCCAGGGCTCCAGCCTGGCCTTCAACCTTACCCTTTTGGGAAGCCTCGGACCCAGAGTCCAGTGTGCCCTGTTCTGTAAAGAGATAGAGTAGAGAACTCAGCTTTTTATCCTTCCTCAGAGAGGCTTGCTTCCCTTGGGTACTGGAGGCCAGCTGAGGCCTTTGGTGGCCTGTGGATGACTCCTCTCTCCAGTCTGCATGGCTCTTGGTCTCCAGAGAGGGGTGAGAGGGAGGAAGGCCAGAACTGGTCTCTGAACCACATGGGCTAGCCAAGCCTCGGGGGCTCCTGGAAGGTCGAGGGATGGGGTCACTGACTCTTCTGAGCATCAGGCCTTTAGATTCTCCCGTTCCAGTTGGATCCCGGTGAGGGAAGAGGGGCGGGCTGATGCTAGGACTGTACAAAGTAGAGGGCGGAGTGGACGAGCTATGGTTGGAGAGAGCCCATCTGGGCAACGAGGCAGGAGATATCCAGCTAGAGACTGCTGAGGTACGGCCCCCAGAATGTGTTACGTGGCTGGTCAGAAGACAGAGGGTGATGGCCAAGAGGCCGCAGGCTGCTACGGGCAAGAGGACCGGCCATCGACTTCTCTGGGCTGCTGGCAGTTCCTCTCCTCTCCTTCTCAAGGGATCTGTGGGAGAGTCTTCATTTGGAGGGGCAGGGGGCTGGTCTGGAGGGTCAGCTCCAGCCCCTAAGCTTGGCCAGAGGGAATGAATCATGGCGGTCAGCTCAGCTGTGAGATTAAGAACAGACAAAGTCATCACAGACCTTCCTGGGGACCAGGACGCTATCATCGTGGAGACCAGATCCCATCTGTGTATTCACAGAACCAGCTGGCATTCCCATAAAATGGGGTACCCACCCCAAGATGGGCAACTTATGCTAGAAAGACCCACCCAACTCCTTCACTGATGAGTGTTTAATCACCTGTGGCACATTCCCCCAGCCAATAGCAAGCTGTAGCCTGTCACCTGACTTCCTGTGTTTCTCACTAGCCCAGGCCTGCCCCTCACCACCTTTTTGGTCTGTTTTCCTCTTGCCTCCAAGGACATGGCCTTACAGATATTAAGCTCAGAAAGTTTAACTGAACTCCTCAATAACACCCACCCTTCTCTGTTTTTCCAATCCTGAAGTGTTGGCATCATGCTGCCCTCCTTGCTTTTACTTTACATTGTCAGTCAGCCATTAAATTCTGGCAGATTTCCTCAACACTTCCTGCACCTCCACTTCCTCCCTGAACAGCCAGCATTCTGATCCAGGTGCTTGGCAGATTCCAATTGGGCTAGTGCAGCAGCCTGCTCACTAGTTTCCCTGCCTTGTTCATTTTCCCCCCAAATATCCTGCATTCATCTCACCTCCCTTCCAAAGCCTCAGGTTACTTCTCTCAACATCAAACAGGAACTGCTGATCTTCACCCTCTAGCCCCTTTATCATCTTTCCTCCCACTCTTCCTTCCTTTTAAGAGCTGTTCATTAGGATTAACTCATCTTTCCCACCTTTACCCCCTTGCTCAAGCCCCACCCCCCACTCCCAGTCTCCAGCATTCTTTTGAAGTCTCACCTTAATAATAATAATAATGATGGTATTTGTTAAGCCCTTACAAAGCACTGTTCTAAGCTCTGGGGAGGTTACAAGGTGATCAGGTTGTCTCATGGAGGGCTCACAGTTTTAATCCCCATTTTACAGATGAGGTAGACACAGAGAAGTTAAGTGACTTGCCCAAAGTCACACAGCTGACAGTTGGTGGAGCTAGGATTTGAACCCATGACCTGACTCCAAAGCCCATGCTGCTTCTAGTAGGCTTTCCCTTATTACTCACACCCTTCCCCACTTAGCACTTTTGCATCTTCAAAACTTGCTTTTCCTTACCTGTAACTTATTTTAGTGTGTCTGCCTTTCTATATTCATTCAATTGTATTTGAGCACTTACTGTGTGGAGAGTATATATGAACTCCTTTGAGGGCAGCAATCATGTCTACTAGCTGTTGTTCTCTTCCAATCTTTTAGGACAGTACTCTGCACAAGAGCAGGTACTCACTAGCTACTAGTGATGGATCAGGGCCAGGAAAGCAGGAGTCTCCACTTAACTCCAGCCTGATTCCTGTTTGGGTATTCATACACACTGACCTTTCACTTTGGGGCCTGCAGCAGCCATGTACAGCCACAGTGTCTTTAAACCATTTCCCTGTATCCACCCACCAGGTGTTCACACTCAGAGGGGTGAGGAAGCCAGAGCACAGGTGGATGAATGCTCCAGGGAATTGGTCAATTTGGAGAAGGAAGAGAAAGAGACCCCACACACACACACACAAAAAGAGCAGGAGAAGGGAATTCTCAGCTCCCAGAATTAGTGTTGGAGCACAGATTCCTCAAGGGTAGAGACCAGTTCACCCTTCTTTTTGATGTGATTAAGGGCCAAGTACAGAGGCCTGCCCAGGGTGCCCAGCAAATCCTGTTGAAAGTAAAAAATCGTTGGTGTCAGGCTAGAGGAGAAACCCAACTCCTTGAAGGTAGTCCTTAGGCTCCAGTCACATCCAGTATGGACAACCCTCCCAGTCCCCTTGACTTTAAGCAGAACCTTATTGGCCCATTCATCATGTTTTTGAGCACTTACTGCATGCAGAGGACTGTACTAACCACTTGGAAGAGTACAATAGCATATATAGGCAGAATCTCTGCCCTCATGAGGATTACAATTCTAGTTCCCTCTCTCTCCCAGACTAGACCCACCCTTCTAGAGAATACAAACACCACATACTCCTCACTCTAGGCCCTTGCCCAACCTTACCTGACCACTTCTTATCAGTCATCCAAAAGAAGAGCAACAGAGGAAGACCTAGCTGCCTCCGTCCTTTTATCCCAATGCCAGCCCTGCCCCTGCTGGGCCCCACACGGCCCATCAACCCAACCCACCCATCTCCAGCTGCAGCTGCTTCCTCTGTGATCCCAGCCGGCAGAGAGGCAGCTGAGAGCCTTTTCTTGATAGGCGGGCAGGGCAGGGCAGGCTGCAGGAGAAGGTCCATGCTCCATCCTGCCCAGGGAAATGGGGAGTGGGGTTGGGGGTTGAGGGGGGTGGTCTGTTTCTGAGTGGATGGGCCTCTGACCCTCTCACAACCAACCCCAAGTCCACAGGGGCAGAGACCTGGGTGGTTAAATCTTGGCCTGGGGGGATTGCCAGGCCAGCCCTGATCCTCTTCCCCCAACCTCTGACAGGGTTAGGAAGCCCCAAGACTCCTCGGGGGCTGCAAGAGGCTGTGAACAGAACAACTTGACCTCTGACACCCAGACATTTCTCCCTCCTTCCCTACTCGGCTTCCCAGTCTTCATCTTGTTTGGTCTCCTGCCCCAAATCACAAGCTCCCCTTACTCTTTTTTCCATAACCGCTATAGGGGGCCAGAAGGGTCTGCCCCATCTCATAACAGAAATACTTGGAGGGCAGAGACCCCAACTTTCTGTGCATCTCCGGCAACCTCTGAGAGAAGCAGCGTGGCTCAGTGGAAAGAGCACGGGCTTTGGAGTCAGAGGTCATAGGCTCAAAACCCGGGTCTGCCATTTGTCAGCTGTGTGACTTTGGGCAAGTCACTTAACTTCTCTGTGTCTCTGTTATCTCATCTGTAAAATGGGGATTGAGACTGTGAGCCCCCTGTGGGACAACCTGATCACCTTGTAACCTCCCCAGTGCTTAGAACAGTGCTTTGCACATAGTAAGCCCTTAATAAATGCCATCAAAAAAAAAAACAGCGGCCCCCAGTAAGGCTCACAAAAAAGGGCCATCATAGGTAGGGGGTAGATACACTTGCTGGCAGAGTGGTATGGGCTGCCTAGCGGGGAATGAAGCTTGCGGCCCCCAACCCTAGTTTGCCATTAAAGAATGTTAATAGTATGTCCCCAGGTGCCCACTACCCCCCAGTCCTTCCATCCAACCCGGCGTTCAGTTCTCCTCCTCTGAGCTGAGGTCTGGGGACACTCTCCATTCTGAGGAAGAACCGGAGGTTGGGGAGACTGGCGGGTGTTTGGCCCTAAGCCCAGAGATGGCCAAGAAAAGCCCCTGGGTGATTTCCACAACTGGAAGGGGAATTCCAGTCGACCCTGACGGCTCCCCTCTTCTCCTGGGATGTCTTATCACCTCCTCTAGAGGCAAGGGAACTGAGGGGGTTGAGGAAGCAGATCAACAGCCCCTTCCCCTCCACCCTCACCCCCTTCCAGCCCCCACCCGGGTCCCAGATCTGCTAGTGACTTGTGGGAATGTGAGGAGTGGACAGATCCTCAGCGCAGCCCCGTGGATAAAGCACAGGCTTGGAAGACACAGGGCCTGGATTCTAATCCTGGCTCCACCACTTGCCTGCTGTGTGAGCTTAGGCAAATCACCTACTTCTCTGTGCTTCAGTTTCCTCAACTGCAAAATGGAGCTTCAATACCTGTACTCCCTCCTTAGACTTTGAGCCCCATGAGACAGGGGTTGTATTCTTCTATTCTATTCTAGAGCTTAGTACAGTGCTTGACACATAGTAAATGCTCAGAGAAGCAGCGTGGCTCAATGGAAAGAGCACAGGCTTTGGATTCAGAGGTCATGGGTTCAAATCCCTGCTCCGCCAATTGTCAGCTGTGTGACTTTGGGCAACTTCTCTGTGCCTCAGTTACCTCACCTGTAAAATGGGGATTGAGACTGTGAACCCCCCGTGGGACAACCTGATCACCTTGTAGCCTCCCCAGTGCTTAGTAAGTGCTTAATAAATGCCATCGTTATTATTAACAAATACCATAAAAAAAAGGGACACTAACCCTGGGGCAGACTTGGCACCCTGATATCGCGCAATCTGCCTCCCTCCACAAATCCAGCCCAGATCAAAAACAAACCAAGACACTTTTTAATTGTGGTACAGCACCTTGTGAGGGACAAGGCGGTAGGACAGGGGGCCGGTGCACTCTTACAAAACATTAAATAAAGTGAACAACCATTTTTCCCTTAGGAACTGTACAAAATTACATTAGGTGCACACACACAGGTTTCTGAATAGCTTTGCAATGCTATACAGAAATTTTGCAGGGCTGGGGCTAGCCCTGTGCCCATCAGCAGGACACGAACCTCTTTCCTTATCGATGCAGCAAAAAGAACCTGCAAGACGGAGTTCAAAGGTGAGGGCTTGGGGGAGGGAGTCTGACTCAAATAAATACTACTCATAGTGGGGATTGGGGTCTTCTGCTGCCCTTCCCGCCGAGTCCAGTTTGGTGAGGTCCCACAGGTTCCTGGGAGACTTTGGGGGCCTCTGGGCCCTGGCCTCTCTCCTGCCAATTGTCGCAGGAAGGTCATATCCTGCCCTCAAGAGTCTTTGCTGTGTCCCTGCCCAGAGGAATAGCAGGGGCAATGGAAAATATGACTGCTGTCTGTTTCTCCTCAGGCTTAGTGGCATTGAAACAGGGTACCTGGTCTGGCTGCTGCCCCCCCACCCCACCACACCCCATTCCCCTGGGCACTTCCCTGCAGGGTCCAAGTTGAGGCAGGGTTGAATTTTGACGTCGTGTCACCCTGAGGAGACTGAACTGATTTCAGGAGGGTTAAATCAGCTTCTGTTGGGGGGGGCCTCTCTGCACCCCAGGTCCACTGTGCCTCCATAGCTCCCTACCAGGGAAAACAACTCTCAGTGACTCTCAAACAGAATAAATTAGGAAAATCCTGGCCACAAACACTCATGGGTGCATGTGCACACACACACGCGCCAAATGGTAGTTCACTAGCAGCTCCTTATAAAGGTAAATGACGATCGCTTCCCCACAGGTCTCAGTTCCGTCTCCGTCGATCTCGGGACGTTAGCAAGTGGCTTTTCTTCTTCGTTGCCCATCGACAAGCGGGAAGGAAGAGGTAACCACTGCCTGGTGTAGTCTGGCCCCGATGTCGGCGAGGAGAGAGGATGGCAGGGGAGGGCAGGACAGGCCGAGGAGAAGCCAAAGATTGGGGTGGGATGCGGGGAGATCAGGAGCAGACGAACTAGGGTGCCAGATGATTTGGGGAATACCCAAAGTGGGCTTGGCACTCAGGCGGGAGGGCTTGTGCCCAGTTCTGTTTGTTTCCCCTAATTTTACACCCCACCTAAAAACCTGAACTTGAGTTGGTTCATGTAACTGGCTTTCTGCTCTGTTAGTTTTGTCACCTTTGCTGTGTCGTGATCATTTTTCCTGGTGCTGACTCTTGGTTTCATGACAGATATTGGGGAAATGAATTTGGTCTCCATATCCACACCTTTTAGGGAAAACTGCCAGGATGGTTCTTGTTCGCTTCAAAAGGGTGAGGCTATGTGGTCTAGTGTAAATACCATGGGACTGGACATCGGGGGACCTGGATTCTAGTCCCAGCTCTGCCACTTTGCTTTGTGACCTTAGGCTAGTTGCATCACTTTTCTGGGCCTGTTTCCTCATCTGCAAAATGGGGACAAAATACCCAATCTTCCTCCCCCAAGGCTGTGAGGCCCAGGTGGGTCAGGGACCATGTCTGACCTTATATCTACCCCAGGGCTTAGCACAGTGCTTGGCACAGAGTAAGCATATAATAAATGTCACAATGATTCAAAACCACAGCGGGAAGTATGCTGGTTGTCCTCCCTACTGGTTAGGGATGGACTTCTGATGTCCCCACCTTCCTGCAAGCTGGGGCGAGCTACCAGGCAGCCCCGGATCAAGTGCTGAGTATCCCGGGGGTGACGGACACCCATCTGTGTTGGCTCGGTCGAGACTTTCCCGTTCAAATACCGGAGCTGGACATGCTGTCCCTGGGGGGCCACGGAGGGCCGACCCCGGGAGAGCATGAGCCACCAGTGAGGTGAAGAGCTGAAGAAGGGATTTGGGGCACCTGGGTGGGCTCCCCTGCCCTGGTCACTCATCCACCTCCAGCCACCCCTTCCTGTAGTCCTGCGGGATCTTGCAGCGGACAACCTCATACCGTCTTCAGACGGTTCCTGTGCCTCCGGTGCAACAGCAGCATCATGCCCCGATACCAGGCCTCCGACACATCGCTCTCCTCGTACAGATGCCAGATCTGCTTTCCCACCAGAGCCGGGTAGGTGGCGGGGGGAGGAGTCGGCTTGCTCCTGGGGCCCGCTGGCTGGAAACCCTCCCCAGCCAGTGCCGGGCACTTCCTTGTGCCCTTCTTGCCCACGGGTAGGGCTGCCCTGAGTATCCGGGCCGGCCGCTGGATCCTCTGGAACTTGATGCGGACCATGGCACTGCATAGGCGGGAAGTGCTCCGGATCTGGCTGACACCTTTGCGGGTTTTAGCAGCCCGGAAGCCCAGCCTGGTGCCAGGGCTCTCTTGGTTGAGTGGCCCCCTCCTCTGGGGCCGGAGGGCCTTTCGTGGGGGCCGGAGGCTCCTTGTCCCACCCTCAGATCTTCCCAGGGAAGCCCAGCGGGGCTGGAGTTTTCCTCTTCTTCTTGATCTTGAGGGCCCGGGTTTCGGGGACTGATGGAGCTGGGCCCTGGCCCTCTTCTCCTGGCTGGATGCTAGCTAGTGGGGCTGCAGAGGCCTCAGCTCTGGGAATCTCCTGGTTCGGGCCTCCTGGGAAGAGAAAACCAGGGGGATGAGGAAGACTGGCCCCCTTCCCCTACTCACAGCTCCAACCAGTGCTCCCTCCCCAGGAACTGGAAGTCAGCAGGCCCCCGCTACCCTCATGACCATCTTTGGGGTAGAGCTAAGGGGCAACTAGCTGCCCATCCACTGTCTGCGAGAGTCCTGAAAGAAAATCTGTTAGGGTTCCCTGGAGAGTGGAGGTTGGCTCCTATAGCTCTGGGGATGGGCCTCTGACCCCCTCGGGGGCTTGGGGCCTGATGCGGAGGTGGTGACTCGGAACAAGTCTCCACGAGGAAGGTGGGGTGGGGTAGCAAGACGCTTCCCATCTGCTCTCTGCTCTCCCTCCCTCCCTCCCAGGTACAGCACAAAGAACTGGGGCCTCCCCCACCCTCCTGTCTGCCCCAGAGCAGGAGGGGGTGTGGAAGAGAGTGGAGCATATTTGTTCAAAAGAACAGATACCTACTTGGAGGCGCGCTGGCCAGCCTGTGAACACGAACCTGTAAAAAAATAAACTTAGGGGTAATTATTTGGAGAAAGAAACCAAGTCCTCCAGACCCTTGATCCCAGGGGGTGCAGGGAGGGAGGCTGGTGGGAGCTATGGAGGGAGGAGCGGTTAGCATTTGCCAGCTTCCAGGATTGAGCCGAAAGTGGGGAAGACCCCCTTTCCCCACCCCAGCCTGTAAATTTGTTGCCGGCAGGGATTGTGTCTACCTATCTCCCAAGCGCTGAGTGCATTTCTGTACATGGCTCAGTGGAAAGAGCACGGGCTTTGGAGTCAGAGATCATGGGTTCAAATCCCGGCTCTGCCAATTACCGGCTGTGTGACTTTGGGCAAGTCACTTAACTTCTCTGTGCCTCAGTTCCCTCATCTGTAAAATGGGGGTTAAGACTGTGAGCCCCTCGTGGGACAACCTGATCACCATGTAACCTCCCCAGCGCTTAGAACAATGCTTTGCACATAGTAAGTGTTTAATAAATGCTATCATTGTTATTATTATTACATAAAGTGCTCAATAAATAGTTGATTGATTGATTAACCTCTAGGGGGCAGCCCAGGCTGCTCCACCCCTGCCCCATCAGCTGAAACCTGATGGGAGGCTCACCATGAACCTCGGGGTGCCCTGAGTTTGGGGTGGAGGGACCCAGATTTGGATATCCTATGACTCGGTTGGGGTTTGGGGAGGCTGCTCCTTCACCTCAGAGGACAGTAGGAGGGTGGCTGGGGACAGAACCCTCTCCACACATTTTCCCCTCATCCGCTTAGTGATTTACATAGGATTTTGCCCTTTCTTACGTAGACTTGGTCCACTCTTTGTCTCCCCCCTCACTAACCTCCCTGCAAATGGCCAGTCCAGGCAGATTTTGGCTCCTGGAAAGGCCCACAGCAGCGAATTTGGTGAGTGAGCACTTTTCCAAGTTGCCTGGGCCCCAGTGTTCCTGAGCTTCGGACTGTGAAACAGAGGCTGGCTCTTTCTTGCTCTGTTCAGTGGATTAGTGTGATTGATTGAGACCCATGAAGTAGTTTTGTTCAACCACAGGCTGAACGGGACGCACAACTCAGTACCAGACTCCTTCAGAGACGCCCCCATGTCTGTCCCCAGCTCAGACCCTGTGCCCTCCCTGAAACTGGTCTCCAGTCTGCTCCTCTTCGCCAGCTTCGTCTGATTCCTCTTCCTTCTCCCCAGCCCCTACTGCCAAAGGGTCCAAAGATCCAACTACACATCACCTCTCATCCACTCTGAGGGGCCTACCTGCTTGAAAACCCTCTTCTCCCCCATTTGATATGACAGGGGACTCCCACAAACCCAAGCAAATTGAAACTACTCTGAAATAAAGTGACTTCAGTAGTCCAAAGTTACTAAAGGTAACTTAGAAGCCTGAACGACAGGCCTCAAACCAAATGGTTAACGGTTGACCAAATTCCCAGAATCCTTTATCATTTGCCATGGATGGAGGGACCATCTAACATGCCCAGCCACTTAGCCAAGCAGATCTGAGGGAATAGTGGAGGATACCCCCCATTTCACCCCCCACTTCTGCTCCCACATAAGAAAAAGGGTCGGTAAGGAGGATTTCACCTTAGGGGAGTTTCTTGGTCATCATTTGTGACCCTCTCCTGATTCTTCCTGGCTTGTCCTGTGAGGAAGGAAGGTGGCCGGAAAGAGTGGTCCACCATGAATTGACAGGTGGGCAATAGTCCAGAGTTCAGCCCCACGGTGGAGGTGAGTTTTGGCCAAGCCCTTGGCCTCAAGCCAAAGCATCTCAGAGAACAGTTCCTTACTGATCTAGGAAAGGGAATGAGTCTGGCACCCAGGACTTCTATCAATTCCACTCCCGGGACCGTTTCCTTGGGGAAGGAGGCCAGGAAGAACCCTGGGAGAACAAGAGGAGACTCCCAAGAAGGGGGGAATCCAGCCCTCTCAGCCAACCAGCCTCGGGGCTGAGATTTGAACTGGATTCATTGAAGAAAACTAATTTTGGGACCATCAAGTTTATGGGAACCTAGATTAGAGCACGGTTGGGAGGCTGGAGATGTCCGACAAGGGGGGAACCCCTGGTGACCCTCACGGTTACTGGATAAGGAGACACACGAGATGTCACATGTGTTATGAGGGGAACAAAGCCTGATATAAAGTTGCATCTGCCAGTTTGTTCAAGTATATGTTTCTCCAGAGGGGCATCCCTGACAACCCCCAGCCCTCAATGCCTTGCTCCAGAGCCTTTTGCAGACCCTGTAAAAACAGGTACCGTTTCTTAGCTGTGGAACTTGGCCGCAGGCCCAAGGCAGATGAAGGCTGGTTCTGAAAAATAAACACAGTGGGCATAAAGGTGTCTGTTGTCGTATCGGTGTCGTCCAGGGGAAACCAGCTGAAAAATGGACTCCAGTATAAAACTGGGTTACTGGCCACCCTACTGTCTACTAGGACCTGCTAGGCCTGGGGGGAGATACAAGGATAGAAGGAGAGCGGGGTTCAGATCGAAGGAAGAAGGGATAGAGAGGAGGAAGAGAAAAGAAGAGGTACTCCATCACTTCTTTCTCCTACGTATCCGATCTTTTAACACCCTGCAGCTCACACTCTTCTTTCCTCCCAAGTTCACCATCCCATTGGCCTTGTACTCATCTCTCCCACTTCCAACCACTGGTTCACACCCTTCCTCCTGCTTGGAATCCCCTCCCCACTTCAAATCCTCCAGACCACAGCTCCCTTCAACTTTGGAGCCCTCCTGAAACCCCTCCTCCTCCGGGAGGCTTTCCCCGATTCATCTTTCTTCTTCCCAAGTCACATCCTGCCTGTTACTGCCTTTGCACTTTTGCTCTCACAAACTCTTGCTATTCTCCTGTTCTCACCTCCTCCAGGCCTTCCCATACTGAGCCCCCTCCTTCCTCTCCCCCTCCCCGCCACCCCCCCACTTTACCTCCTTCCCCTCCCCACAGCACCTGTATATATGTATATATGTTTGTATGTATTTATTACTCTATTAATTTTATTTGTACATATTTATTCTATTTATTTTATTTTGTTAATATGTTTTGTTTTGTTCTCTGTCTCCCCCTTCCAGACTGTGAGCCCACTGTTGGGTAGGGACTGTCTCTATATGTTGCCAACTTGTACTTCCCAAGCGCTTCGTACAGTGCTCTGCACACAGTAAGCGCTCAATAAATACGATTGAATGAATGAATGAATGAATGAATATCAATTGAAATACACTATTTGAGCCTCCACCCTTCTGCATCTCCTGCCCACACTGGGCCTCTGTTTCTCTACTTTTCCAATGAGGAGCATGGTTAAAAGGGAGGAAAGGAATGGCACGTCCCAACGGATCACCCTCTTCCAGCTGCGAGGAGGAAGTTGTCCCAGCCAGACCCCAAATCCAGACCCACCCAGGGTCGGGAACCCTTCTCTCCTCTCCCTGCCCTCTTATCTCTCCCCTGTTAGGGAGGGTGCCTTCTCCCTTTATTATAGTCTCCTGAGCACTTAGAACAGGCTCTTGACCCAGTAGGCACTCAGTAAACATAGTTGAATGAAAAGAGTAATGGGAAGAGGGGCAGCTATTAGGACCACTGGCCCCATTCATTCATTCATTCATTCAATCATATTTATTGAGCACTTACTGTGTGCAGAGCACTGTACTAAGCTCTTGGGAAGTACAAGTTGGCAACGTATAGAGACAGTCCCTACCCAACAGTGGGCTCACAGTCTAGAAGGGGGAGATGGAGAACAAAACAAAACATATTAACAAAATAAAATAGAATAAATATGTACAAATAAAATAAATAAATAGAGTAACAAATACGTACAAACATATATACATATATACCAGGAACCAGCCCATCCTGGAACTGGGTTAGGCCACCACCGCAGCCGTAACTAGAGGGCTTCTCCCTTCCACCAGGAGGGAGGGAGCAGAGTTAGTGACCCATCTCTGGATTGTGTGGCTGTGGTAGGGGCCTTACTGTTTTCAGTCTGATTACCTCCTCAGTACTCTGTAAGCCTTAAACAAATTCCATTACCAGTAGGGTCTTGTGTATATAGCTGTAATCCATACTATAGTCAACGATTTATTCTAATTACCCTTTTATACTTATTTCCCCCATTAGAGAGAGAGCTCCTCATGAGCAGGAAATGCGTCTCTCTCTGCTGTTGGATTTTCCTAAATGCCTAGTAGGATGCACGACACTCAGTAGGTGCTCAGTAAATACCAGGACCCTCACGACCCCCGCACCCCCAGAAGCAGATTGAAAGTCAACGCAACCCATCCCCACTTCCCACAACACTCCCACTATGTTTCCAAATGCTGGTTCGTCAACTCCAGCTCTGCTCTAACAATAGTAATAATAATTACTATTATTATTATGATATTTGCTAAGTGCTTACTATGTGCCAAGCACCGTTCTAAGTGCTGGGGTGGATGAAAGCAAATCGAGTTGGACACTGTGCCTTCCTACTTGGGACTCACAGTCTCAATCCCCATTTTACAGATGAGGGAACTGAAGCACAGAGAAGTGAAGTGACTTGCCCAAGGTCACACAGCAGACAAGTTATGGAGTCAGGATTAGAACCCATGAAGTTCTGACTCCCAGGATGCTCTTATCCGCTATGGCCATGGTGCTTCTCTATTGTTTCTTCCCCACAAAGACCTCCATCCACTGGAAGGCCCCACCCCTGAAATGCTGGTCACCTAGTCTGGGCCTTGGGTTACCCTCCTCTAACCAACAATGTCAAGGACTCTGGGATTCCAGCCCAAACCCCCGTAACTCCGCTCTGGTTCTTGAAAGGTACTAAATGTGATCTCAGGGGGAAAAAAAATCCCAAGTGTCCCATTCTCAGCCTTTCTCTGCACTGTCTTTACAGCCAGCTTTCCATTGCCCAGAGATGACCTGGATCTTAGACTCCCCCAGGGGAGGGTTCATGTCAACTAAGTGGAAAGATCATGGGCCCGCGAAATCTGAGTTCTAATCCCAGCTCCTCCAATTGTCGGCTATGTCACCTTGGGTAAATCACTTAATTTCTCTGGGCCTGTTTCCTCGTCTGTAAAATGGGGATTCAATGCCTGCATTTCCTCCCCCAGACTGTGAACCCTACATGGGAGAGATTGTATCGTCGAAGCGATTTAGTACAATCCAGGATACGTATGCTCTTGATCCCTTGCCCCTCTGATTTCTTTTTTTCTTCCAACTATTTGGCCATTCCTTTGTCCTTTAAACTCTGCCAAAGCTGGGCCAGGGGACAAAGCGGGTGAGAACCTCAAATCCAATCCACCTGGTTCCTGGTGAGCAGCTCGGGTGAAAATCTGGGTAGGGAAGAATGAGGATTCTGGGTTATCTACAGATTTCAGTTATCCATGCTCTTCCTGCCCCAAGACCATGGACTATGTAGGGCAATGCTCAGTAACCCAGGACTCTTCTGCTCCATAGCCAGCGCCTCACGGCAAGCCAATGCAGAAACAAGAGAAGCAGCACAGGCCTGGGAGTTGGAAGGACCTGGGTTCTAATCCTGGCTCCCCTACTTTACTGCTGGGTGACCTTGGGCAAATCACTTCTCTGTCCCTCAATTACCTCATCTATAAAATGGGGATTAAGACTGTGAGCCCCAAGTGGGACAAGGATTGTATCCCACCCGATTAGCTTGTTCTACCCCAGTACTTAGAACGGTGCTTGGCACATAGTAGAGGCTTAACAAATACCATAAAAAAACTCAACCAAATAAACAAACATTCTCCTGTCAGGATGGAAACTTGCGTGAAACCCGCTGAGGGTAGTGTTACCCAAAATAGGGGATTGCTCACCCTAAGGGACTGAGTCTAGGTTGCCTAATGTCCTCCCAACAGTTGACAGGAGGGCCGTTCCCAGGCCCTAGAGGATGCTGTGTAGAAAAAGAGGAACTCCAGGGGATGACCCTTGGGAGCAAGTCATGCACACACATGAGCCACACATACACACATGCAGGCAAATGCATGTATCTGCACATCCCCAAATGACCAGGTCAGTTCTTCTTGACCTAGAGCCCAGCCAATCTTCCAAGGCCGGCAGCAAGGAAGGGGGAACTTCGAGTTGGAGGAAAGTGGCAGGGTGGGACCACCAAATGTCTGTTCTACGCAACATCTGGATTTGCTCGGCTCTGAAGGGAAGGAAGTCATGAGAGAGGAGGCCAAAAGGGGGCTGGCTG